>NC_071257.1:37654258-38021758 GCF_023375685.1 Ictalurus furcatus
TGCTGAACTCTACACTCTCAAACCTCACTGAAGCTGTAAAAGTGTTGAATTACACCATTGAGGGTACGTTCTCCTTTCTTATCTCACAATGCATTTAATCCTGATCAATTCATTGTCCTTTTCTAATGAAATCTGTAACTCCATCAATCTTATTGAAGGATATTTGATTTTTTTTCAAAGAAATTTCAAACGGCTCCTACGCAGTTAACCTTACATTCAGCATCAGTAACCTCAGCATGCAGAGGAACCCTGACCTCAGGAACGATACCTACATCCATGTGGAGAACATCATCAATAACACTGTGAGTGTACATCACCATGTGCTTAGCAGATACTGTTCCTCTGATCAGAATATATTTTGATCTTTAACTCATGTCTTACCTTAACTTAAATCCTCGTAGACTCAGCTGTGATGTGGGAAATATCTCATAATGTTAATTATAAAAAGAATTATTATTATTATTTTGTTTGTTAAAAAATGCAAGTTGAAAGATTTTTCGGTTTTGAGCAAAAGATTAAATGATGACTGAACAGCCAATTGCTCGTTGTAGGAAGACTGATGCTGTGCAGTTACATTTGTCAGGACAGTTAATATTAAAAATGAAATATCTTGAATTTTCTCTCCAGGTAAACACACTTCTAAACAATTCTGGTTCAGATCCATTAAAACCCACTACCTCCAACTTCACGTAAGTTCATGCAGAAGATTGCAGTTCTGAAATTTCTCTGTGAAATTCTCATTGTGAAATCATTTGTATCGTGACAATATTGCTTTATCTTTATAATAGGAGTTCAGAGAATGAAGTTACTGGTTACATGGAATACAATCTCAAAGTTTCTCTCAATCAGACTGGGAATGGTAGGTTTCACCACAATTTGATAATCTTGCTCAATAAAAGTGTGTGTAATTTCTCTTTCTAATGATTCTGAAATTGTTTATCTTCCCTAAATTACCCCGTCACTAAAAATTATTCTGTAGTTGAATCATCTACAATGATTACTCCAACTACAGCTACAGTGCAGACTTCTCCAGAACCTCCATCCACAATGTACGAGAAATTTACTTAATAGATATTTAAGCAAGATTTACATTTCCATTAAAATTTGTGATGCATTTTAAATTGGAACTTTTTGTGTTTCTCTAGCAATGGATCAGCTGTGGTTCAAACCAGGCTGGTGTTCAACTTGTCCTCTCCTATTCTCAATGAGACTGCCATCCTCAGTGCTCTCGAAGCTCTGCTGAACTCTACACTCTCAAACCTCACTGAGCCTGTAAAAGTGTTGAATTACACCATTGAGGGTACGTTCTCCTTCCTTATCTCACAATACATTTAAACCTGAACAATTCATTGTCCCTTTCTAATGAAATCTGTAACTCCATCAATCTCATTGAAGCACATTTGAATTTTTTCCACAGAAATTTCAAACACCTCCTACGCAGTTAACATTACATTCATCATCAGTAACATCAGCATGCCGAGCAACCCTGACCTCAGGAACGACACCTACACCCAAGTGGAGAACATCATCAATGATGCTGTGAGTGTACATCACCATGTGCTTAGCAGATACTGTTCCTCTGATCAGAATTTATTTTGATCTTTAACCCATTTCTTACCTTACCATAAATCATCGTAGACTCAGCTGTGGTGTGTGAAATATCACATAATATTAATTATAATAAGAATTATTATTATTTTATTTGTTCACAAATGCAAGTTGAAAGATTTTTCAGTTTTGAGCAAAAGATTAAATGATGACTGAACAGTCAATTGCTCGTTGTAGGAAGACTGATGCTGTACAGTTACATTTGTCAGGACAGTTAATATTAAAATGAAATATCTTGAATTTTCTCTCCAGGTAAACACACTTCTAAACAATTCTGGTTCAGATCCATTAAAACCCACTACCTCCAACTTCACGTAAGTTCATGCAGAAGATTGCAGTTCTGAAATTTCTCTGTGAAATTCTCATTGTGAAATCATTTGAATCGTGACAATATTGCTTTCTCTTCATAATAGGAGTTCAGAGAATGAAGTTACTGGTTACATGGAATACATTCTCCAAGTCTCCCTCAATCAGACTGGGAATGGTAGGTTTCACCACAGTTTGATAATCTTGCTCAATAAAAGTGTGTGTAATTTCTCTTTCTAATGATTCTGAAATTGTTTATCTTCCTCCAAATTTACCCGTCACTAAAAATTATTCTGTTGTTGAATCATCTACAATGATTACTCCAACTACAGCTACAGTGCAGACTTCTCCAGAACCTCCATCCACAATGTACGAGAAATTTACTTAATAGATATTTAAGCAAGATTTACATTTCCATTAAAATTTGTGATGCATTTTAAATTGGAACTTTTTGTGTTTCTCTAGCAATGGATCAGCTGTGGTTCAAACCAGGCTGGTGTTCAACTTGTCCTCTCCTATTCTCAATGAGACTGCCATCCTCAGTGCTCTCGAAGCTCTGCTGAACTCTACACTCTCAAACCTCACTGAGCCTGTAAAAGTGTTGAATTACACCATTGAGGGTACGTTCTCCTTTCTTATCTCACAATACATTTAAACCTGAACAATTCATTGTCCCTTTCTAATGAAATCTGTAACTCCATCAATCTTATTGAAGCACATTTGAATTTTTTTCCACAGAAATTTCAAACACCTCCTACGCAGTTAACATTACATTCATCATCAGTAACATCAGCATGCCGAGCAACCCTGACCTCAGGAACGACACCTACATCCATGTGGAGAACATCATCAATAACACTGTGAGTGTACATCACCATGTGCTTAGCAGATACTGTTCCTCTGATCAGAATTTATTTTGATCTTTAACCCATTTCTTACCTTACCATAAATCATCGTAGACTCAGCTGTGGTGTGTGAAATATCACATAATATTAATTATAATAAGAATTATTATTAGTTTATTTGTTCACAAATGCAAGTTGAAAGATTTTTCGGTTTTGAGCAAAAGATTAAATGATGACTGAACAGTCAATTGCTCGTTGTAGGAAGACTGATGCTGTACAGTTACATTTGTCAGGACAGTTAATATTAAAATGAAATATCTTGAATTTTCTCTCCAGGTAAACACACTTCTAAACAATTCTGGTTCAGATCCATTAAAACCCACTACCTCCAACTTCACGTAAGTTCATGCAGAAGATTGCAGTTCTGAAATTTCTCTGTGAAATACTCGTTGTGAAATCATTTGAATCGTGACAATATTGCTTTCTCTTCATAATAGGAGTTCAGAGAATGAAGTTACTGGTTACATGGAATACATTCTCCAAGTCTCCCTCAATCAGACTGGGAATGGTAGGTTTCACCACAGTTTGATAATCTTGCTCAATAAAAGTGTGTGTAATTTCTCTTTCTAATGATTCTGAAATTGTTTATCTTCCTCCAAATTACCCGTCACTAAAAATTATTCTGTTGTTGAATCATCTACAATGATTACTCCAACTACAGCTACAGTGCAGACTTCTCCAGAACCTCCATCCACAATGTACGAGAAATTTACTTAATAGATATTTAAGCAAGATTTACATTTCCATTAAAATTTGTGATGCATTTTAAATTGGAACTTTTTGTGTTTCTCTAGCAATGGATCTGCTTTGGTTCAAACCAGGCTGGTGTTCAACTCGTCCTCTCCTGTTCTCAATGAGACTGCCGTCCTCAGTGCTCTCGAAGCTCTGCTGAACTCTACACTCTCAAACCTCACTGAAGCTGTAAAAGTGTTGAATTACACCATTGAGGGTACGTTCTCCTTTCTTATCTCACAATGCATTTAATCCTGATCAATTCATTGTCCTTTTCTAATGAAATCTGTAACTCCATCAATCTTATTGAAGGATATTTGATTTTTTTTCAAAGAAATTTCAAACGGCTCCTACGCAGTTAACCTTACATTCAGCATCAGTAACCTCAGCATGCAGAGGAACCCTGACCTCAGGAACGATACCTACATCCATGTGGAGAACATCATCAATAACACTGTGAGTGTACATCACCATGTGCTTAGCAGATACTGTTCCTCTGATCAGAATATATTTTGATCTTTAACTCATGTCTTACCTTAACTTAAATCCTCGTAGACTCAGCTGTGATGTGGGAAATATCTCATAATGTTAATTATAAAAAGAATTATTATTATTATTTTGTTTGTTAAAAAATGCAAGTTGAAAGATTTTTCGGTTTTGAGCAAAAGATTAAATGATGACTGAACAGCCAATTGCTCGTTGTAGGAAGACTGATGCTGTGCAGTTACATTTGTCAGGACAGTTAATATTAAAAATGAAATATCTTGAATTTTCTCTCCAGGTAAACACACTTCTAAACAATTCTGGTTCAGATCCATTAAAACCCACTACCTCCAACTTCACGTAAGTTCATGCAGAAGATTGCAGTTCTGAAATTTCTCTGTGAAATTCTCATTGTGAAATCATTTGTATCGTGACAATATTGCTTTATCTTTATAATAGGAGTTCAGAGAATGAAGTTACTGGTTACATGGAATACAATCTCAAAGTTTCTCTCAATCAGACTGGGAATGGTAGGTTTCACCACAATTTGATAATCTTGCTCAATAAAAGTGTGTGTAATTTCTCTTTCTAATGATTCTGAAATTGTTTATCTTCCCTAAATTACCCCGTCACTAAAAATTATTCTGTAGTTGAATCATCTACAATGATTACTCCAACTACAGCTACAGTGCAGACTTCTCCAGAACCTCCATCCACAATGTACGAGAAATTTACTTAATAGATATTTAAGCAAGATTTACATTTCCATTAAAATTTGTGATGCATTTTAAATTGGAACTTTTTGTGTTTCTCTAGCAATGGATCAGCTGTGGTTCAAACCAGGCTGGTGTTCAACTTGTCCTCTCCTATTCTCAATGAGACTGCCATCCTCAGTGCTCTCGAAGCTCTGCTGAACTCTACACTCTCAAACCTCACTGAGCCTGTAAAAGTGTTGAATTACACCATTGAGGGTACGTTCTCCTTCCTTATCTCACAATACATTTAAACCTGAACAATTCATTGTCCCTTTCTAATGAAATCTGTAACTCCATCAATCTCATTGAAGCACATTTGAATTTTTTCCACAGAAATTTCAAACACCTCCTACGCAGTTAACATTACATTCATCATCAGTAACATCAGCATGCCGAGCAACCCTGACCTCAGGAACGACACCTACACCCAAGTGGAGAACATCATCAATGATGCTGTGAGTGTACATCACCATGTGCTTAGCAGATACTGTTCCTCTGATCAGAATTTATTTTGATCTTTAACCCATTTCTTACCTTACCATAAATCATCGTAGACTCAGCTGTGGTGTGTGAAATATCACATAATATTAATTATAATAAGAATTATTATTATTTTATTTGTTCACAAATGCAAGTTGAAAGATTTTTCAGTTTTGAGCAAAAGATTAAATGATGACTGAACAGTCAATTGCTCGTTGTAGGAAGACTGATGCTGTACAGTTACATTTGTCAGGACAGTTAATATTAAAATGAAATATCTTGAATTTTCTCTCCAGGTAAACACACTTCTAAACAATTCTGGTTCAGATCCATTAAAACCCACTACCTCCAACTTCACGTAAGTTCATGCAGAAGATTGCAGTTCTGAAATTTCTCTGTGAAATTCTCATTGTGAAATCATTTGAATCGTGACAATATTGCTTTCTCTTCATAATAGGAGTTCAAAGAATGAAGTTACTGGTTACATGGAATACATTCTCCAAGTCTCCCTCAATCAGACTGGGAATGGTAGGTTTCACCACAGTTTGATAATCTTGCTCAATAAAAGTGTGTGTAATTTCTCTTTCTAATGATTCTGAAATTGTTTATCTTCCTCCAAATTTACCCGTCACTAAAAATTATTCTGTTGTTGAATCATCTACAATGATTACTCCAACTACAGCTACAGTGCAGACTTCTCCAGAACCTCCATCCACAATGTACGAGAAATTTACTTAATAGATATTTAAGCAAGATTTACATTTCCATTAAAATTTGTGATGCATTTTAAATTGGAACTTTTTGTGTTTCTCTAGCAATGGATCAGCTGTGGTTCAAACCAGGCTGGTGTTCAACTTGTCCTCTCCTATTCTCAATGAGACTGCCATCCTCAGTGCTCTCGAAGCTCTGCTGAACTCTACACTCTCAAACCTCACTGAGCCTGTAAAAGTGTTGAATTACACCATTGAGGGTACGTTCTCCTTTCTTATCTCACAATACATTTAAACCTGAACAATTCATTGTCCCTTTCTAATGAAATCTGTAACTCCATCAATCTTATTGAAGCACATTTGAATTTTTTCCACAGAAATTTCAAACACCTCCTACGCAGTTAACATTACATTCATCATCAGTAACATCAGCATGCCGAGCAACCCTGACCTCAGGAACGACACCTACATCCATGTGGAGAACATCATCAATAACACTGTGAGTGTACATCACCATGTGCTTAGCAGATACTGTTCCTCTGATCAGAATTTATTTTGATCTTTAACCCATTTCTTACCTTACCATAAATCATCGTAGACTCAGCTGTGGTGTGTGAAATATCACATAATATTAATTATAATAAGAATTATTATTATTTTATTTGTTCACAAATGCAAGTTGAAAGATTTTTCAGTTTTGAGCAAAAGATTAAATGATGACTGAACAGTCAATTGCTCATTGTAGGAAGACTGATGCTGTACAGTTACATTTGTCAGGACAGTTAATATTAAAATGAAATATCTTGAATTTTCTCTCCAGGTAAACACACTTCTAAACAATTCTGGTTCAGATCCATTAAAACCCACTACCTCCAACTTCACGTAAGTTCATGCAGAAGATTGCAGTTCTGAAATTTCTCTGTGAAATACTCGTTGTGAAATCATTTGAATCGTGACAATATTGCTTTCTCTTCATAATAGGAGTTCAGAGAATGAAGTTACTGGTTACATGGAATACATTCTCCAAGTCTCCCTCAATCAGACTGGGAATGGTAGGTTTCACCAGTTTGATAATCTTGCAAAATAAAAGTGTGTGTAATTTCTCTTTCTAATGATTCTGAAGTTGTTTATCGTCCTGTAAATTACTCCGTCACTAAAAATTATTCTGTTGGTGAATCATCTACAACGATTACTCCAACTACAGCTACAGTGCAGACTTCTCCAGAACCTCCATCAACAATGTACGAGAAATTTATTTAATGGATATTTAAGTAAGATTTACATTTACATTAAAATTTGTGATGCATTTTAAATTGGAACTTTTTGTATTTCTCTAGCAATGGATCAGCTGTGGTTCAAACCAGGCTGGTGTTCAACTCGTCCTCTCCTGTTCTCAATGAGACTGCCATCTTCAGTGCTCTCGAAGTTCTGCTGAACTCTACACTCTCAAACCTCACTGAGCCTGTAAAAGTGTTGAATTACACCATTGAGGGTACGTTCTCCTTTCTTATCTCACAATACATTTAAACCTGAACAATTCATTGTCCATTTCTAATGAAATCTGTAACTCCATCAATCTTATTGAAGGATATTTGATTTTTTCCACAGAAATTTCAAACACCTCCTACGCAGTTAACCTTACATTCAGCATCAGTAACATCAGCATGCCGACCAACCCTGACCTCAGAAACGACACCTACACCCAAGTGGAGAACATCATCAATGACGCTGTGAGTGTACATCACCATGTGCTTATCTACATTCTAACAAATATCTATAGATAGGGTTGGATTCAATTGGAGAGTTATGAATTAGTCCAAAGATTCACAGTCAACACAGGTCTATCTGAGACACAACACTCTCATACCAGGGAATCGGGTAAAGATCCAAAACCCTAGAAGGCAGATCCAGACATAACAGCAGGGCAGAATCATGAATCAGTAATCAAATATAGGACACTAATGGGGGACTTAAAGGTTCAGGAATATCCATCCTACATATAAAACATGATGTCTACATTCTTCAATTGAAAATCTTTGAAACTGTTTTTATTTGTAAAAGAAAAAATGAGTACGCAAACAGTACAATGGAATGTTCTTATATCTCACAGAAAATCTGATTATTTATCTTTCTGTCTCCAGCTAAACACCCTTCTAAATGAACCTGGTGCAGAACCATTTGAACCCCAGAGCTCGCTCTTCACGTAAGTTCACAGCAGTATTATTTTCTCTCTCAAAATACTGTTTGGTAATTATTATTGTAAAGTGAATTGTATTGTGATGTTTGTGATTTCTTCTACTGGTAACAGGAGTTCAGGAAACCAGGTTAATGGTGACATGGAGTACTACTTCCAAGATGGAGACACCAAAACACCAGCACCCTTCCTGAATGAGCTAACACCTGTGTAAGTGTCCTGATATCAATTTCACAAGTTTCTATTTAATCAGTGTTCTCAGACTCTGTGTTTAATATCTGATTATTGATATATATTTAATAACAGATCATTTCAACCATGTGTATGTAATGGAGAATTAAATTTTCATTTGATTGTGAAAAATAATCAGCATAAAGCTTTGTATCTGCAAATAATAATGATGCTTTGTCTTTTCAGATCTGGTTCAGCTGTGGTTCAGAACAGGATGGTCTTCAATTCCTCCTCTCCTGTTCCCAGTGAGAGTTTGGTCCTCAGTGCGATCCAAACTCTTCTCAGTGCTCGACTCACAAACCTCTCTGACTCTGTAAAAGTGCTGAACTTCACCTGTGAGAGTATGTTTTCTTTACTAATACATATTACAACTTTTCACATCATTGTCCTATCCATATTTGAGCTAAAACATTATTATGGACATTTGATTTGTTCCACAGAAATTTCAGACACCTCCTATGCAGTCATTTTCACATTGAGCATCAGTAACATCAACATGTCTAAGGACCCTGACCTCAGGAACGACACCTACACCCAAGTGGAGAACATCATCAATAACGCTGTGAGTGTACATGACCATTTGCCTATCTACATTCTAACAAATATTCAGAGATGGCGATGGATCCTATTGCAGCGTTTAATAAAAACATTTGCATAAATCAAACAGTGTAAATGTCAACACAGTAACCCCTGGGTTGTATGAGGCAGGGCAGACTCACAGTGGGGTAATCATCAAAGGTCAAAACACTAGGAAGCAGATGCAGACAAAGAAGCAGATAAAGATCATGAATCAGTAATCAAATATAGGACTATAATGGGGGACTTAAAGGGTCAGGAATATCCATCCTACATATAAAACATGATGTCTATATTCTTCAATTGAAAATCTATGAAACTGTTTTTACTTGTAAAAGAAAAAATGTTTACACAAACAGTACAATGGAATGTTCTTATATCTCACAGAAAATCTGATTATTAATCTTTCTGTCTCCAGCTAAACACACTTCTAAATGACGCTGGTGCAGAACCATTTGAACCCCAGAGCTCTTTCTTCACGTAAGTTCACAACAGTATTCTTTCCCCTCTCAAAATACCTTTTGGTAATTCTTATTGTAAAGTGAATTGTATTGTGATGTTTGTGATTTCTTCTACTGGTAACAGGAGTTCAGGAAACCAGGTTAATGGTGATATGGAGTACTACTTCCAAGATGGAGACACCAAAACACCAGCAGCCTTCCTGAATGAGCTTACACCTGTGTAAGTGTCCTGATATTAAATTCACAAGTCTGCATTTTTAATCTGTGTGTTTTCACACCGTGTGATGAATGTCATGTAGTTAAAATTCGTGATAGATTTTGCTATTTTGATTTTTACTCAATGTTCATTATCCCTTATTTACTTTATTTATTTAATGAGTGGCTAACTATTCTTCTTTATCTCCTTCTTATTCTTGATTACTTTTATTAATTATTTTGTATTTTTTCCTCCTGCTTCAGATTGGGGAATGTCCTGATACGTATTCGTCTAGTTTTTAAGAACTTGACCAGAGTACCTAGTGAGGCTGATGTTCTCAATGCTGCTAATGCTCTGCTGGACTCAAAGATCAGAAGAAGACGATCACTTGTAATACAAACACTGAGTAATCCTGTGAGCATACAGAATGCCATCTATGAAAGTGAGTCTTGAAATTGTAATGAAAAATGTTTTAAATATAATTTATTTTCTCTGAAGGTCTCATTTATAATTTAGTTATATTCTTTTCAGAAATTGGCAACAACTCCTACATTATAAGCTTAGTATTTCAAATCACCAATGTGACCATCTCAAAGGACCTTCAGCTGAGGAACGGAACATATGATTTAATACAAAATACCATCAACAGCCTGGTAAGTGTAAGCCATTGTTCTCTTTCCCAAAACTACTTTACACAGTAAAATAAGATTTATTTTGACTATGTTCATTTAAAACTTATTTTTACCCCCTTTTATTAGCTGAACACTATTCTGAATGTGAAAGATGCTCCTGCGTTTGTCCTTCCACAAGCAAACTACACGTAAGTGCCTTCTTTTCTCAAGCCCTTTTCTCAAGCCCTTTACAAAATAGATAAAAAATAATAATTTTCAACATTAGCTTTTAAGAATAAAATTGAAGAGTAATCTGTGAGATACTGATTCATGAACTCTCTCTGTAGCCGTTACACTAAACTGAGTAAAATGAGCAGCTCTTTCAGTATTGGAGAGAACTGATGGAACGAGTCTAGTCTTAGAATGAACAGATGGTCAAGAATTTCAGAAATGGTACCATTAGGATGCAAATAACTTTCACAGAGATAGTTTAGTAATAGAGGTAAAGGACTGAATATGGGCTGGCTTAATATTCTTGAAGGATTTAGAGGTTTTCATACAAACAGATGTGTGGAAGTGTAGATTTTTGGTGTAAATCATGAGCAAACAAATTAAAGCACAGAGCAATTCACTAAGATGTAGAACGCAATAAGTCAGGCGATCTGGATAAGACTGGGCTAGGCTAACTCAAACTCAATAACAAGGCACACGAAACCAGGAAAGTAAAGCACAATACAAACAAGGCTAAGTAACATAACCCTCAAACTGCAGGAGCAAGACTGTACAATTATCTCGTGAAAGTCTGGTTTAATTTAAGAATTTTTAGAATGTGAGAGGGTGGCTGGTTGTGGGGTGGGGGTTGGGACACGAGTTGCTCTGAACACACCTTACTTCTTCTGACATCCACAATATATCATTACACCTTTTCTGTCCTCCGTATATCACATCCCCCCTTCACAGTCATATAAACTTGTGTGACTATAACAGGTACACTACTTACAATACACAGGGGTGCTGTATCATGGCTGAGTCTGTACTCTGACCTCAGCTTCCTAACAAGCTGGGAGCAATTCATCCACAGTAGGAATTGTGTATCACCAATGCATAATGGTTGTATTTGGTTGTCTCATATTGAGACATAATCTGATATATTTGCCTGCCTTGGGGACTATCACACCCATGGAGTTGCACCATTAACAGGTTCAATAATACCAAGCTCTAAGTGTTCCTTAATTTTAGCTTTGACTGCATCTCTCGTGTAGAAAGGAATGCATGGTTGCTTTAGCATGTTTACCTGGGTCTTGGCAACATGCATAAACTAACATTGTTAGACAGATTTCTAGACAGGAGAGCAGCACCTCCTTAACAGACCAGGTCTACTAAAAAAGTGCTCTAAGGAACCTGACCCTATTTGCTGGACAGCACTTACACAACCTTCCACTCAGCAACATTCTCCTGCAATACATTTTGTCACCACACCATGCAGGGGTGGCACCAGAGTATACTTCTGACTGAGATAAAATTACTTAATGGTGATACCTGATTGGTGAATCCACACATCATTAACAAGATGCATAATGATTTTAATTTCAACTATACTTTCAACTTGCTTTGATGTTGTCACCATGGCACTTGGAATATGGACTATGGTTTTCCCTGTCTCTATAAATCATATTTTATAAAGTAGTATTTCCAGTGTTTATACAACAAGTACAATAGAATAACCTTTTGGCAATGTGATTTGATGATTAGTGTCCCTTTGATTTGGTTTTCAACTATGCAATTGAACACCACCCATGTTGTTGAAGAGTCAGAGTCTGATCCTCCACTAATCAGCACGAATTGGATTAAAATCTATAAAGCTAGGAAGCAATGTTAGGTCTAATACTGAAACAAAGCCAGGAATGAAACCAAGATTAAAACTGGGGAACTTTTTTAAAAACCACATGCCTCTAAAACCACAATAAACAGCTGTGATTTTTATAGAAGAGACTACAAAGACCATCTGAGCAGCTATGTCTATAGAGGCATGAACCCCCACAACAATGTAGAGTAGGATTTGTACAGTTTTTTTTCTGGAAGATTCCATCACTGGCCAGAGGAGCTTTTTCAGTGGGAGACAGTTCAGTGTAAATAGTTCTTTGTCAAAGCCATGGGACAAAGGACACCATACATAACATAAATTAGAACTGAATACAGACTCTTAAAATCATGTTTTCTTTTCCTCCAGGTTTAATGGTACAGCAATTGAGGCTAATTCTGAATACATCTTTGTGGAAGGTGACACCAAGTGGACACCAAGTGGATTTCTTTCTGCAATACTGAACATTAGTGGATTGTCGACCTTCACCACTCCTGCTGTGGTTCAGACCAGGATGCTCTTCAATTCCTCCTGTCCTGTTCCCAGTGAGAGTTTGGTCCTCAGAGCAATTCAGACTCTTCACAGTGCTCGACTCACAAACCTCTCTGACTCTGTAAACGGGCTGAACTTCACCTATGAGAGTATGTTTTCTTTACTAATACATATTACTGCTACAACCCTTCACATCATTGTCCTATCCATATGAGAGCTAAAACATTCTTATGGACATTTGATTTGTTCCACAGAAATTTCAGACACCTCCTATGCAGTCAGCTTCACATTTAGCATGAGTAACATCAACATGTCTAAGAACGCTGACCTCAGGGACGACACATATGACCAAGTGGAGAACATCATCAATAACGCTGTGAGTGTACATGACCATGTGCTTATCTACATTCTAACAAATATACATAGATAGGGTTGGATTCAATTGGAGAGTTATGAATTAGTCCAAAAGTTCACAGTGAACACAGGGCTATCTGAGACACAACACTCTCATAGCAGGGACTCAGGTAAAGATCCAAAACCCTAGAAGGCAGATACAGACATAACAGCAGGGCAGAATCATGAATCAGTAATAAAATATCGGACTATAATGGGGGACTTAAAGGGCCAGGAATATCCATCCTACATATAAAACATGATGTCTAAATTCTTCAATTGAAAATCTATGAAACGGTTTTTATTTGTAAAAGAAAAAATGAGTACACAAACAGTACAATGGGATGTTCTTATATCTCACAGAAAAACTGATTATTTATCTTTCCTTCTCCAGCTAAACACACTTCTAAATGACGCTGCTGCAGAACCATTCAAACCCCAGAGCACTTTCTTCACGTAAGTTCACAGCAGTATTCTTTCCCCTCTCAAAATACCTTTTGGTAATTCTTATTGTAAAGTGAATTATGTTGTGATGTTTGTGATTTCTTCTACTGGTAACAGGAGTTCAGGAAACCAGGTTAATGGTGATATGGAGTACTACTTCCAAGATGGAGACACCAAAACACCAGCAGCCTTCCTGAATGAGCTTACACCTGTGTAAGTGTCCTGATATTAAATTCATAAGTCTGCATTTTTAATCTGTGTGTTTTCACACCGTGTGATGAATGTCATGTAGTTAAAATTCATGATAGATTTTGCTATTTTGATTTTTACTCAATGTTCATTATCCCTTATTTACTTTATTTATTTAATGAGTGGCTAACTATTCTTCTTCATCTCCTACTTATTCTTGATTTCTTTTATTAATTATTTTGTATTTTTTCCTCCTACTTCAGATTTGGGAATGTCCTGATACGTATTCGTCTAGTTTTTAAGAACTTGACCAGAGTACCTAGTGAGGCTGATGTTCTCAATGCTGCTAATGCTCTGTTGGACTCAAGGATCAGAAGAGCACAATGTCTTATCACAGCAAACCAGCAACTCCATTTCCAGGAATGCACCGCCAACTAGAAACATGGTCGAAGATGACTACACTTCCCACGCACGCACGCACGCACGCACGCACGCACCTACCCACGCACCCACCCACACACACACACACCCACAAACACCCACAAACACACACACACACACCCCCACACACGCTTCACCTTCCCCAGAGTTCGAATCACACACACCTGTTGCCAATCTCACGCACACTCACGCCATACTATATGAGAGACTATTTGGACACTTTGTATTTGTGAAGTCTACGCTCAGTTTCCTAGTGTCTCTGTCTATTCAAAGCCTTATTGTTGTGTTTGTTTAATCTGGTTTTGACTTTGTTCTCGTTAATGACCTTGTCACTCCCCCTAGTCTTGGTTGGACTGTTCGCATGATCGCCTGACCTCTGCCTGTCTATGGTTGTTGACTTCTGTCTTACCCTTTGGACTTGTTGTTTTTTGATTAAGCTACCAATCCTGCACTGTCTACACCTCCATTTCATGACACACGAGCTCTTCTAACACACAAACTGAGTGATCCTGTGAGCATACAGAATGTCACTTTGTTACGCCCTCACCGGCAGATGGCACTGCGGCGCGGCTTCAGAGAGCGAGCGTGCACGGGACTGAACTCTAGTATACGGACACGTGTCTTTGTTTTGGTTTTGTTCTCTTCCTGTTCCGGTATTGGTTTATGTTCAAGGGTGTCTCATTATTGGTTCCAGCTGTCTCTACTTAAGGGTGATTATGTTGGTTATTTAAACTCCTCGTGTTGCTATGCACTTCACGCAGTATTACCCGTATACTTGAAAGTGATAGTGAATGCGTTATATATACTAAGCGGTCTTATTTCCATGTCCTGCTCTCGTTCCATGTTTAACCTAGTTAATCTTATTCAGTATAGACTGCGTTTCTTGTGTTTTGTCTGCTGCATGAAAATAAAGACGTTGATCTGCACCTGCTTCTGCCTCTGCTACCGTTTCGTAACACACTTATGAAAGTGAGTCTTTAAATTGTAATTAAAAATATTTTAAATATAATGTATTTTCACTGAAGGTCTCATTTATAATTTTGTTATATTCCTTTCAGAAATTGGCAATAACTCCTATATTATAAGCTTTGCATTTCAAATCAGCAATGTGACCATCTCCAAGGACCTTCAGCTTAGGAACGGAACATATGATTTTATACAAAACACCCTCAACAGCCTGGTAAGTGTAAGCCATTGTTTTCTTTCCCAAAACTACTTTACACAGTAAAATAAGATTTATTTTGACTATGTTAATTTAAACCTTATTTTTACCCCCTTTTATTAGCTGAACACTATTCTGAATGTGAAAGATGCTCCTGCGTTTGTCTTTCCACAAGCAAACTACACATAAGTGCCCTCTTTTCACGAGTTTCTCTGAAACACTTTACTTTGCATATTGAAATCTCCATATATCACATCCCCTTCACAGACATATAAACTTGTACCTGACTACAACAGGTACACCACTTACAATACCACCTACCCAGGGGCAGTGATGGCTCAGTGGTTAAGGCTGTGTTTACTGATCAGAACATGTTCCTTAACTTTATACTCAACTGCGTCTCTCGGGTAGAAAGGAATGCATGGTTGCTTTAGCATGTTTACCTTCGTCTTGGAAAGATACATGCGCTAACATTGTTAGACAGATTTCTAGACAGGAGAGCAGCACCTCTTTAACAGACCAGGTCTACTAAAAAAATGCTCTAAGGAACCTGACCCTATTTGCTGGACAGCACTTACACAACCTTCACCTCAGCAACATTCTCCTGCAATACATTTTGTCACCACACCATGCAGGGGTGGCACCAGAGTATACTTCTGACTGAGATAAAATTACTTATTGGTGATACCGGATTGGTGAACCCACACATCACTAACAACATGCCTAATTATTTTAATTACGACTATACTTTCAACTTGCTTTGATGTTGTGATTTGACGATTAGTGTCCCTTTGATTTGGTTTTCAACTATGCAATTGAACACCACACATTTTGTTAAAGAATCAGATTCTGATCCTCCACTAATCAGCACGAATTGGATTAAAATCTACAAAGCTAGGAAGCAATGTTGGGTCTAATACTGAAACAAAGCCAGGAATGAAACCAAGAGTAAAACTGGAGAGAGAGAGATGGTTTTCAGGTTTTTGGTATGCTACCAAAAATCACTAATTGGTTTTGACAGGTCTAGGTCAAAGGTCATCATCAAATAAAATTATGTTGGCAGGTCATCATCATCAAATATAATTGTTATATTATGTATATATCTTTTATATATATATATATATATATATATATAGTTACATACAGTATCTCTCAAAAGTGAGTAGACCCCTCACATTTTTGTCAATATTTTCTTTTCATGTGACAACACTGAAGAAATAACACTTTGCTACAATGTAAAGTAGTGAGTGTACAGCTTGTGTAACAGGGTAAATATGCTGTCCCCTCAAAATAACTCAGCACACAGCTATTAATGTCTAAACCGCTGGCAACAAAAGTGAGTACACCCCTAAGTGAAAATGTCCAAATTGGGCCCAATTAGCCATTTTCCCCTCCCCGGTGTCATGTGACTTGTTACAGGGGGATGTAAACTTTTGAACAGGCTGATCAGTGTAAATTATTAACATTTTTCTGGGAAACATGTAAATATCTTAACTTCTGAAGGAAAAAAAATGATCTCTAAACAAAATATACGAATGTGTCTTCATGTTTGACTAGTCATGAATTATTGAATGCAACACAGTAGTTACACTGGACATAAAATACAGTCTGTTAACATGCAATATTTGATGGACCAACAATCCAAATGTCTTTTTTTTTTTTTTACAATTAGATGTCCCTCATGGATTTGGACCTTTTTGAGGTAAAGGGGTTATGTACTTGCCTGAACTTCAGGGTTAGGTCACCAGGAGCTTAGAGCTTAACAGGGCTACCTTGTTGAACAGGTATGACGATGTCAGACAAATGTGATCCCTATGAAATAAAAAAAAGACTAAGTATAATCTGCCTGGATTAGGGTTACTAAGACCCACCCCATGAGCTAGGCCTGATGGGAGTGTCTGCAGGTGAGTATTGGGGTGACCGGGTCATACATCTATCCTGAAATGGTGACTTGGAGCCATCTTGTGAGCTCATCGCCTATACAGGTGCATCTTAAAAAATTAAATATCATGGACAATTTTTTTTTCGTAATTTGATTCAAAAAGTGGAACTTTCACATATTCTAAATTTATTACACATAAAGAGAAATATTTCAAGCCTTTTTTTGTTTTAATCTTGATGATTACGGCTTACAGCTCATGGAAATAAAAAATCCAATATCTCAAAATATTAGAATAAAGAATTTATAATACAGAAATGTTGACCTTCTGAAAAGTATGATAATATATGTGCTTATAGTCGGTTGGGGCTTTAATCCTGTTGCAGGAATTACCGCATCAGTGCGGCGTGGCATGGAGTCAATCAGCCTGTGGCACTGCTGAGGTGTTCTGAAAGACCAGGTTGCTTTGATAGCGGTCTTCAGCTCATCTGTATTGTTGGGTCTGGTGTCTCTCATAGATTCTCTATGGGGTTCGGGTCAGGCAAGTCGGCTGTTCAATCAAACACAGTAATACCATGGTCAGCAAACCAGTTACTAATAGTTTTGCCACTGTGGGCAGGTGCCAAGTCCAAGTGCTGGAAAAGGAAATCAGCATCTCCATAAAGCTCGTCAGCAGATGGAAGCATGAAGTGCTCTAAAATCTCCTGGTAGATGCTGCATTGACTCTCAACTTGAGAAAACACAGTGGACCAACACCAGCTGATGACATGACACCTCAAATCATCACTGACTGTGGAAACTTCACAGTGGACTTCAAGCAACTTGGATTCTGTTCCTCTCCACTCTTCCCCCAGACTCTGGGACCTTGATTTCCAAATGAAACGCAAAATTTACTTTCATCTGAAAAGAGGACTTTGGACCACTGAGCAATGGTCCAGTTCTTTTTAAAGGCTCAGGAAACCTTTGCAGGTGTTTTGAGTTAATTAGCTGATTAGAGCTCTTCTCAGGTCGCTATTTCTGTATTATAAATTCTTTATTCTAATATTTTGAGATGCTGGATTTTTGATGTCCTTGAGCTGTAAGCCATAATCATCAAGATTAAAACAAAAAAAAAAAAGCTTGAAATATTTCACTTTATTTGTAGTGAATCTAGAATATATGAAAGTTCCACTTACGGAAAAAAAATGTACTTTTCCACGATGTTCAAATTTTTTGAGGTGCATCTAATGAAGGATGGCCAATTTTCTAAATGGACTAGACCCTTGGAAATGTTACTGGCTTTGGGAATCTGGACTGTCACTTCAGTGGCAGAGAAAGAGATTGATAAAGACAAAAAGGTATGTACTAGATATAGTTGGCCTTACATTCACACACAGTAAAGGGCTCCAGTCTTGTTTAGGGTGCTCTTGCTCCTTATGCAGCATGGTTGTAGGGATGCTCACCAGTCGCAGATCTTCACTCTAGGAGTTTTTTCTTTCACAGTGGACAAGAGATTTGCCTTTGTGCGATTTTGAGTCACAGGAAGCGAAACTCTGACTGTTTGTGGGTATGCACTCAATAGCAGCTTGGAATAGTCAGTCCTTTTTGAGTAGGCGGAGAGGTGCTTACTACTGACTCCAATATGAACAATGGTAATAATGATATATGATGGGATACCAGATTTACCTGGTAAACCCAGGTGAGCTTTCCAAGCTCCTTGGGAGAATCTTTGATGAAAGATACTTTACAGCAACAGTAGGAGGCCTTCCATGTAATGCTCATGAAGCGCTCTCATTATTCAGTTAAGAGGTATAGGAGAGCCAGAATGGAATATTCATGTAAACATTTCAAGAAGCAAAAAGTCTAGCTTGGGAGGAGTTTCGAAAGACAAAGACAATTTGAGTGGCCCAAAGAATTTTCACCTTACCTGTGGTCATTAGCTGTGAGTATTGAACAAATGAATTAGGTCCCAAGTACAGGCAGCACAACTGAAATTTTCTCTGCAGACTTAATCTTTGAGATAAGGTGAGGAGTTAAACAATCTGGGAGAGCCTCAGAATAGAGATGCTGCTCCTCTGAATCGAAAGAAGCCAGTTGAAGTGGTTTAGTCATCGAACAAGGTGACTAAACCTGCTAGAGCTGAATAAGACATGTTTCACTGGATGGAGACTCTGGAGCAGACCCAGAAGTTGTGTGCTTCATACATTGTGGCAACAGTTTGAGGAAAGCCAGCATATGTGGGTGATGATCATGTGTCCACACATTTATGGCTATATAGTGTATTTTCTTGGTTACCAGTTTTACCTGTTAAAATTTTATTTCTCATGTGTTGCATTTTAATTAATTTTCATAACTCACCATTTAAATTTTATTTCCAATATTATTTTAATATTCACATAAACATGATCTTATTATCATTTTTACATATTTGTGGAATATATATGTATATAAATATACATTAAATAACTTTCTTACATTAACTTTTTTAAATGCATTTCTATTTTTTTTTATTCAATCCAATTTTATTTCGATAAAGGTTCTAACAATAGACAACATCATAAAGCAGCTTTCCAGAAATTTTAAATTTAGTCCATTAATGTACATTGTAGAGAAAATCATATCACTGTTAATCTGAGTCAGTTTTAAAATCAAGAAGTAATGGACTACATGTAATTTAAAAGTTAAATACAGATTCAAAATCGTTCTCTTTAACTTATTGTTAATGTGGAAAACTGATGAAAAACCATGTTACATAATTCTATTTCTGATCATCTCTGTATGAAGAAACACCCACTATTGTCAAGTTGCATAAAAATAGCTTTGTCATGAACATGTGAATATGATTCCTGAGTCACACCTTGTTGCACCTTATAAAAGTAGCTTAGCTTTTGGGTAAATCATCTTCCAGAGAGACAGAGCCTGTTGTCATTAAGGATATTGCTGAGACAGTTACAGGGAACAGATTATTGTTTGAGATCAGATGGTTATGACTAAAATAAGGTAATATCTCATTATGGTTTTTTGTACTCTCAGTTTGGCTTCTAATCATCAATTTGCACCTTTTCCCTTCACATTTAGTGCAATAAAGCAACAGTTAAACTGCAAATTCATATATTCTGATTTTGTTTGTAAAAATGCATAATTTTATTATTATTATTATTATTATTATTATTATTATTATTATTATTATTATTATTATTGGGGATGCTATTGTGATATTGTAGAGTTGTTGAATTATTGACATTTTCTAATTGCTATATTGAACATTCAAAATAATTAAAAATCCAATTTGATTTAATTGTTTATTGACAGGTTTGCCTTTTTAAAAAATAATGGCACCAGTAACACTACAGTCTTCACAATATGTAGGTAAACCTAATTTTTCACTTTAAAATGAAATTTATGTTTATCCCATATCCATATCTTATTATTGGGGGCCAAGCACCAAAGGTTCCTATTATTATTATTATTATTATTATTATTATTATTATTATTATTATTATTCCTCCTTCTTCTCATGGCAGCCCATAGAACCACTTGCGGTAAAGTTATGACATTTGGCACACAGATAGAGGACAGTGTGATGTGTTACTACAACAAATTTGGAGTCTCTAACTCAAACCTTCTAGTGCCACCAACTGTCCAAAATTGCACTCACGTTTATACTAATACCTTTTGACCCGTAAGTTCTAGAAACAAAATTCATTTTCCCCCGATTCCTTGGCTTATGCAGATTCGAATGGACTGAAAAACCTACTTTTTTGAACTCCTCCTTAATCAGATTGTCACGAAATTCAAAAGAGATCATCAGTCAATCAATCATATTTTTATAGAGCACATTTAAAAACAACCAAGGTTGACCAAAGTGCTGTACAATATAAAAATAACCACAAACATACAGCAGGGTGAAGGCAAGTACTATAGTAAAAAGAAAATAAATCAGAATGATCACAGAATATTGAAAGCCAGGGAAAATAAGTATGTCTTAAGAGCAGATTTAAAAGTTGAGATAGATATGGTAGGGAAGACTATTCCAAAGCTTCGGACCGACAATCAGGAAGGCGGGTCGCCTTGTTTTTTGTGTCTAGATCTGGGCACAGTGAGTAAGCCACAAGATTGCGGTGTTCTAGAGAGAGTGTACGGGTGGAGCAAATCAGTCAGATACTGAGGGGCCACGTTATTGAGGGCTTTGTAAACAAATAGGTGTAACGGGCTCGTATTTGCGAGTCCCTGTGAGAAGTCTGTCAGCTGCATTTTGCACCAGCTGTAAACACCATAAAAAAGCTGTAGACATCGTTGTAAAGCGAACCAAGGTCAGCAACACAAGTTTCCTTCAGTCCAAATAAGATTAATTCAATTTTGTTATCATATAGGTTTAGAAAGTTGCTAGAAAGCCATAGCTTGAGGTCATTTAAACAGGCCACCAGTGGTTGTAAAGCGCATCTATCATTTTGTTTTAAAGGAAGGTAAATCTGGGTATCATCAGCATATAAATGAAAAAATACTTATCTTCAGACTATACCGGCAAAAAATATCAAAAGCTTTTTGATAGACCCAACCGTTCTCGAACAACGTGCAAACGAATCCGAGGGTGAGTACACCAAAATGGACGTGAGGCAATATCTCTGAAACGCTTTAGCGTATTCATACCAAACTTGGTGCACGTCATAGCCATCATGACTTGAGGTACCTGAATTTTACCTGCAGTGCCACCTTGTGGTAAACAATTATAATGCAATTTCATTTCAGAAATTATAATAGCTTTTGATGACCTTTGCCCATTGTCATGATTTTCCCACAAATGCAGCTAAGAACCTTCCTCTTTCAAACCAACAGATGGTGCTATCGGTCAATTTGCACTAGTCTCTCGGGAGAAGCATTACAACATGCATTACACTACACCACAATAAAGTGCATAAAGTGCAAAAATAGTTTTTTATTTATATTTTTATGCAAAGAAATAACAATAGTGCGAAGGTACAACTTTCAATCATACACGTACAATACATATAATCCCAAGCAATTGTATATGCATAAACAGTAACAGTACTGCCAAGACCAAATTATATATATATATATATACACTCAGGGAAAAAAATGTAATTAATAAAAGTTAAAGACAAAAAAACCACCTTACTCACGGCACATGAAAGATTTCATCATAGCATAGTAGAAAAAGATAGTAACTGCAAGGATTTAATTAAATACTCCATTTCAGGTAAAAATTCCAGAAACCTTTGCTTGTCAAGGTAAAATTTTGCCACAGGAATAAATAAATTTACTGTAGCTTCTAGAAACTTGTTTTTATTTTCAAAATAACAAATAATGTCCTTTATGCTTAAATAATAACTTTACTTAACTTAATACAAAGATTAATTACTCAATTGGCTCCAAAAAAGAGCAAATGTCTGAGGTTTTCATTTCCCTTTTTTTTTTTTTTTTTTTTTTTTTTTTTTTACATTTTATGGCATTTGGCAGACGCCCTTATCCAGAGTAACTTACATTTATCTAATTTATACAACTGAGCAATTGAGGGTTAAGGGTCTTGCCCAAGGACCCAACAGCGATAGTTGGCAGTGCTGGGGCTCCTGACCTTCTCATCAGTAACCCAGAGCCTTTAACCACTGACCCACAACTTTTAACTCTCACCATTACAAGAGGTACATGTATCAGTTACATCACAATATCTAGATAGTGCGTTGCATAGATAGATTTTGTGCAGGATTCGGAAATGAACTTCCTTGTGTGCAATATTTATATATACCAAGTTCCTCCACTGAATGTTATCAATAAGAGACATCCAATATAATATTCCTCTTGGGGAAGTTGAGGATCGAGATTGGTATAATTGGAAAATACACTTATTATTGTCATAGAATTAAATGTGAAAATATCTTGAGCTTGTGTTAATCACAGACCTTATTTCAGAATTTTTTAAATTTTTTTTTAATGATTTACTGCACTCTGTTGTGGTGTAGTGTAATGTGTGTTGTAATGCTTCTCCTGGGAGACTAGTGTAAATTGACCAATAGTGCCGTCATTTTTTCCCCTACAAAACATACTTTTTTTTTTTTCTTTTAAAATATTTTTATTGAAAGACATGGCACATTAGAAAAAAACAAACAAACTTCAGTACACTGAGAACCACATTCATAAAAGGAGAAAAAAGTTACAGAGATTATTTTGTATATCTCAGTGAATCAACAAATCGGGAGCCAAACTTGTTTTTTGTACAGATTAGAACACCCATGACATTGGGATAAATCTGTGACAGACGTGTTTTGGAGAAATGAATCCTGTGCAATACCTTGAACTATATCAAAGAGATATGAGCACAAGATGAACTTGAGTGGATCTTGTTAAGGGCAACGTCCCACCAGACTTCATGTAAGGTCAACCCCAATTCGCCCTTCCAAGCAACCTTGATTTTAGTGATAGGTGAGCTGTCATAGGATAAAAGTTTATTATAAATTTTTGAAATTAGAGATTTCTGAAGAGGGTCGCAAGAGAGAAAATCATCCCATAGTTGATTTGGGGGTGGGGAGGGAAAAGTAGGAAACAGTGATTTTGCGCAGTGTCTAACTTGGTAATAGCGAAAAAGATGGGATGGTGGAAGCTGAAATTCACTCGACAGATCTGCAAAGCTATGAAAAGCCCCGTCCCTATAGAGATCTTTGAAGGTTTTGAGACCTTTGTCATGCCAGATAGCAAATGTGGGGTCAGATGATGCAGGTTGGAATGAGTGATTTTTCAGTAACGGAGTTAAGGCAGACGCGGAAACAAATTTAAAATTCTTCCTGAACTGGTACCAGATTTTTAGAGTTGAGCTAACCACTGGGTTATCTGTAAAGCCAGAGAAATTGGTGGGAATAGATGAGGTAAGCAGAGCCATTGGAGAGGACGAGCCACATGAATGCACCTCTAACGTACACCATGAGGAATGCGCTGGTCTCGACCAAAATAAGATTTTATGAATATGTGATGCCCAGTAATACAGCTGGAAATTTGGGAGAGACAGGTCAGCATTGAGTTTACATCTCTGAAGCATTGACTTACTTATTCTGGGTGTCTTTCCACACCATAAAAAGCTAGAAATGTCCTGATCAATAGTCTTTAAAAAAATGCTTTGATAAGAATAGACGGAGACATTGGAATAAAAAGAGGAACTTAGGCAGGATATTCATTTTTACCGTGTTAATCCTTCCTATAAGCGACAGAGGTAAAGACCTCCATCGCTGAAGGTCAGTTTTGATTTTAGACATCAACGGGGAGAAGTTACCAGAGAAAAGTGAAGTCAGAGTTCTGGTTATATTAATTCCTAAATACTTAAAGCCAGAGGGGCTCAGTCTGAAGGGGATATCAGATTGATTTAGTTGTAATGCCAAAGTATTGACCGGGTAGCACTTACTCTTGGAAATGTTAACTTTATAACCTGAAAATGAACCAAATCTCTGAAGAAAGGAGAGAATTCCAGGTAAAGAGTGACTTGGGTTGGAAACATACAGTAGTAAATCATCCGCATAAAGATATAGTTTAAATTCCATTCCCAAACGTGATATCCCAGTGAAAGAGAGGGAGGACCTCAGATAAATTGACAAGGGCTCTATAGCCAACGCAAAAAGTAAAGGAGACAAGGGACAGCCCTGTCAAGTGCCACAGGATAAAGTAAAATAAGTTGATTGAAGACCATTGGTAGAGATACTAGCTTGCGGGGATGTGTACAGAAGGCGTATCCAAGAAATAAATGTATCACCCAATCCAAATTTATGTAATGCTGTAAGCAGGTAGTCCCATTCAACCCTGTCGAACGCTTTTTCAATGTCGACTGAGATTACCACTTCGGGGGTTGTAGTGGAGCGTTTGGAGTAGATAATGTTCAAAAGGGTTCGGACATTGTAAAATAACTGACGCCCCTTTATAAATCCAGTTTGTTCTTCTGAAACTATGACTGGAAGAATTCTTTCCAAGCGACTAGCCAAAGCCTTAGCAAGAATCTTAGCATCCACATTTATCAAAGAGAGGGGTCTGTAAGAGCTGCAGAGATTCGGGGTCTTTGTCTTTTTTAAAAGCAGATTTATAGAGGCTTGTCGCAAAGTAGGAGGTAGAGAGCCATCCTGCAGAGATTCCTTATATACAGAGTGCAATAAAGGGGACAGTTTAGATTTAAATCTTTTGAAAAATTCTACTGGGAATCCATCAGGGCCAGGAGCTTTATTGTTTTGTATGCTATTTATGGCTAGGTTGATTTCCTCTAAGGTTAATGGAGAATCAAGATCTTTAGCAACATCTGGGTTAATGGTAGGAAAGTTGAGATTGCTTAAAAAAGCATTCATATCAGAAGTCCCAGATGGAAATTCAGACATATACAGAGAGGAATAGAATGAGCAGAAGACTGAGTTAATAGTATTAGGGTCTGTATAGAGTGTGCCAGATAAATCTTTTATTTGAGGGATTATGCGCGAAGTTGCCTGACGTCGCAATTGGTGGGCCAAGAGTTGGCTCGGCTTATCACCATGTTCATAATATGCGGAACATGAATGTAGTAGAAGGTGCTCTGCATCAGCAGTTGTAATAAGTTCAAATTCAGTCTCTAAGTCAACCCGATCTTTAAGTAAAGCAGAAGAGGGGCCAGTGACCAATTGACTATCTATATCGTCAATTTTACTCGATAGCTCTTGAAGTTTGGCCGTACGCGTTTTGTTTAAATGGAGTAGGAAATTATTTGGCCCCGCAAGTATGCTTTTAGTGACTCCCACAGCAGGGAACAGGAAATAGGTTCAACCTCGTTCTGATTGATTTCAATAAAATCGTCAAGTGAAGCTGAAATAAATGTATTAAATTTGTTGTCTGACAGCAGCAGAGTATTAAACCTCCACGGTGTTGAATATCAAGGTTGGGGGGAAAGCTGAATATCCAAAGAAAGCGGGGCATGGTCAGAAATTACAATAGGATGATATTTAACCATCGACACTTTGGAGATAAGGTTAGCGTTGATGAAAAAATAATCAATTCTAGAGAAGGACTTATGCACCTGCGAAAAGAAAGAATATTCCTTGATACTGGGATTAAGGAATCTCCAAGGATCAATGCAACCATTCTTGGACATGAAATCAGAAAGCGTACTTGACATTATTGAGGGTGTCATGGTCTTGGGAGTAGAGCGGCCCAACCTAGGATCAACAACGCAATTCATATCTCCTCCAAATATGACAGTATTATGTAATGAAGGGAGGCGCTCAAAGAGCTTATTCATAAAGTGTGGGTCATCAAAATTTGGGGCGTAAATATTAACTAATAATACAGGGACATGCAACAATTTACCTGAAATTATTAAGCATCTGCCATTTTCATCTGATATTACTTTGGAAGATGAAAAGTGAATTGACTTACCAATTAAAATGGCAACTCCCCTGGCCTTAGAGTTGAAATTAGAGCGAAACACCTCAGAAATCCATGGACATTTAAGCCGAACCTGGTCTGTGGTGCGCATATGAGTTTCTTGTAGAAACACTATGTCCGCATTGAGCCGTTTCAGATGAGCAAATACCCTAGATCTCTTTATAGGGCTCCCCATACCTTTAATGTTCCAGCTCACAAAGTTCACATGTGAGCCAGAATTTCCAGTATTAGTGGACATCTATCAAGTGCTTACGGCAGGAAGAGAATGAAAATGAAGCATCGCCTCTGAGAGAAGGAAAAGGGGGAGAGGAAACAGGGGGGGGGGGGAATAAATAAATAAAATAAGAAAAAGTAAAAAATAAAAATAAAAGAGAAAACACTCACACACTCCAAACAAACACAGTGAACAGCCCCACCCCCCTCCCCATTGCACTTACTTCGTCCCCATCCCCAAACGATGGAGAACCCAGTGCAAACTCCACAATGAGTCAAAACCCTAAGAGAAAAGCTAACAGCTGTTGACCCAATGGTAATAGTCAACCAAGGTCGGGCTCCTGCAAACTAAACAATGATAAAGAGCAACGCACATAAACATAGTCACTGCACCATCATGTGTTGTAGAGTCAATAGTCGTCCATTTCACTTCTGGAGACAGATAACCAGCCTGTTATGTTATCAGTGTTATCACTTGATCAGTGTCTTAATGAAGGCTCTGGCGTCCTCCACGGATTTAAATTCCCTCTCGGTTCCGTCATGTGTAACACGGAGGCACGCCGGATAAAGCAGACCAAACCGTATTCCTGGTATCTCACGGAGCTGGCGGCGGCAGTCATTGAAGGCAGCACGAGCACAGGCTATCTTCGCGGTATGATCGGCAAAGATAGAGATAACCATGTCACCAACCTTCATCTGTTGTTGGGCTCTGGCCCGTCGAAGGATGTCTACACAGTCCGCATGATAATGGAGTCGAGCGAGTATAGGACGGGGGCACTCGCCAGGTTTGGGTTTCGGCTGCAGAGTGCGATGAGCGCGGTCCAGAAGTGGCTCTTTGTCCAGCTTAAAAGCCTCTTTGAGCAGAGTGGAAACAGCTGCCGGTGTGGATGCGCTGGTCGAGTCTTCAGGGACACCTACGATTCTCAGATTGTTACGCCATGATCTAGCCTCGAGATCCTCGCACTTATTTTCCACCCTCCCCAGGTCGGCAGTAAGGCGCTCCACTTTAGCCTGTAGCGTAGCGATGTCATCACAGCAGGTGGAGAGCGAAGTTTCCATCTCACCCACGGTATTTTTCAATGCGCTTACCTCCGACTGGATAACCGTAATACTGACTGTTAATTCCGCCTTTACAGTCTGTAGCTCTTCCTTAATAGAGGCCAAGTTTTCGCCCAAGGCTGCCTGGAGCTCGGTTTTGAAAATGGCCGCCATTTCGTGTCGGAGTGAAGCGATAAGCTCCTCCTTGAAACCAGGGGGGGGGGGGATAGCAGGGATAACAACACCTTCGCATGGGGGAGGAGAGACCACTACGAGGTGAGGATGCAGCGTGTGGAGCAGGCCGCTGAAGCGGAGCAGACGAAATGTTCCCGCCTTTGGCTTTTGCTGGCATTTTGGACATCAAAAGTTAATATTAAGGTGTTGGACACGACTTACATCAAAAACACTCCACAAAAAAGTGCCTATAACATAATATTAAAGATTGTTGCAGGAGCTCCGAAAGTTGCGTCTTACTCCATCTATCGCTCAGCCGGAAGTCCAAAACATACTTTTTTTAAGGCTGTTGCACCGATTTTCACAAAAATCTAATCAGATCATCTTCAGACCATGCAGAGAAGAAGTTATGGAATTCAAGTTGATTAGTCAACCCGTTCTCAAATAATGCGTGAATTAATTTGATGAAGAGCACGCCGAGCTGGACATGAGGCTATATCTCCGCAATGCTTTAGCCTGTTGAGGCAAAACTTGGCACCTGTTATCACAAGCATGACCTGGCCAGGAAATATGAAAAAAGTTTGACTCAGTATGACATACTGAGTCGAACGATATCCAATGTTCCAATGTCAGCCATTTTGAATTTTGTCATAAAATGCTATATTTTTCAAAGGCATTGGCTTATCCTTTCGAAACTCTGTATGTGTCTTTGTCACAATGCCTTTAAGGTTCTGAACAAATTTTGGGACAGTGGCACCTTGTGGTCAAAAATTATAATGAAATTTTTAAAAAATGCCAATATCATTTGAATAATTTTACCTATTGTAATGAAACTGGTCTTGTTAGATTCCACGAGTCATGATGAGAACAGTGACATCAATTATGCCATAGTCGATTGAACTTCATGTCCACCATTTTGAATTTTGAAACTCCTCCTAGACCATTGGGCTGATTTTCACCAAATTTGAATTAGATCATTGGCAAACCATGCCGGCAAAAAATTATGGATTTCGTGTTGATAAACCAAACTGTTATCATTTAACGCATCAACAAATTTGATGGCATGATGCCAAAATGATTCTGAGGCTGTACCTTTGCAAGGCTTTGGCATATTGACACCAATCTTTGAGTGTTTCATTGTGACCCCAGCCTGACCACACCACATGAATGTGGTCACAGTGCAACCTATTGGTCAAACATGATAAGCAATTAAATAATATAACAATTGATTATATTTATGAATGTTCAACCATTTTGCCTAAAATCATATACAAATATCTAAAATTGCTCTCTTTTTTCACAGTTGGTCTTGATGCTCACTTCCATGCTTGTTTAGCTCCTTGATTATCCTCTTTTGTGCTTGGCCCCTTAATTGCTGATTGCAGCTATTATTATTATTATTATTATTATTAATAATAATATAATAATAATAATAATAATAATAATTTTTTTATTAATATGTATGTATTTGTAAGTACCTTTGCCAAATTCTGGGAAATGGAGTCGCTGATTTGCGGTGATATGACAACATTATTTCACATAGCAGCAAATAATTCCTGGAAGTGTATTTGAGTCAGTCCTTCCTCAAAAATAATTGTGATATTGATCAATAAAACTGTTGATGTTAAGAAAAGATTCTGCTGAAGTTTACCTGTGAGTAGTGCTTTTAAAAAGAAATATAATAAAATACCTAATGAAACAATTTATTTATTTTTTATAAAAATATGTTCATTTACTAGCATACAACAACATTTACATTTACGCTTTTATCCAAAGAGAAAATACAAGCAAAGCGATATCAAGCAGAGAACAATACCAGTAGTGCTACCATACAAGATCCATTGATTGAGTTCCAGAAGAAGCAAAGTGCACAGAGTAGAGGTGTAAGTACCAGAGTAAGGGTTTTTTATTATTATTATTATTTATTAAGGGGTTGGTTAGGTGTTCATGGAAGCGGTGGGTTTTTAGCTGTTTCTTGAAGATGGTGACAGATTCTGCAGTCTGGATTGAAGTTGGAAGTTCATTCCACCACTGAGGAATGTGGAGAGGAATAATGTGATAGACTTCCTTACACACACACACACACACAGTTGCCATTTAAAGACATGTAGGCTAATTAGTCTTCTTTAAGAAAAAGACTGATGTGCTTAAGTACTCTTAACACCACCGTGTGATTGTGTTTGAGATGTAGAATGATCAGTGTGTGCTTGTGTAGAGGTGTGTAAGTGTGTGTAAGACAGAAAGAGTGAGAGATTTAGCATGTGGACACACCTTGAACAACATGCAATTACTGCATTCATGACATACTTTTAATGTTTGTTTATGATCCAAACTGACACATATTATTTGGACATCTGACAAAGTTGTACATATCTGATCTATGGAGATGTTCAGACACACCTTTAGCTACGAATCTAACAATGTTGACATACATTAGATCAAGAAACACACTAACAGCATTCCTGTACTGGGTGAATCATTTTCAGTTTGTATTGAAAACATCTTGTATAAAACAGAGACTCAGTACAACGTCAACATGATGCAAACATTTTTAGAAGTTGGTGGGTTTTTCCCAACATTTTACACACAATTTCCTTATTTTATTTTACGTCATCAGTTCTACACACACCTGGTCTTTCTTATTCCCTTATTAATAATGGAAAAAAAGAGATATCATAAGAATTGCATTTTGTTTTTTATGAAGTACTGCTAGCTTATATGAAGCTATTGTACATAAGAGATGTTTAAAAGTTTACATGCCCTTGATTCTTAATACTGTGTGTTTTTACCTGGATGAACAACGACTGTATGATTTGTGATAGTTGTTCATGAGTCCCTTGTTTGTCCTGAACAGTTAAACTGCCCAATGTTCTTCAGAAAAATCCTCCAGGTGCTGCACATTCTTTACTTTTCCAGCTTTTTCCAGCATATTTCACCCCTTTCGAGCAGTGGCTAATGATGTTGAGATCCATCTTTTCACACTGAGGACAACTGAGGGACTCGTACGCAACTATTACAAAAGGTGCAAATATTAATTGATTCTCCAGAAGGCAACACACTACATTAAGAGCCAGGGAGATGTAAAGTTTGAAAAGGATGATCAGTGTAAATTGTTAATATTTTTTCTTCTGGGAAACATGTTAATATCTTTAACTTCTGAAGGAAAAAAAAATATCTCTAAACAAAATATACAATAAAATATACCAATGTGTAGTTATCTTCATGTTTGACTAGTCATGAATTATTGAATGCATCGCAGTAGTTACACTGGATATAAAATACATTCTGTTAACATGCAATATTTGATGGACCAACAATCCAAATGTCTTTTTTTTTACATTTAGATCTCCCTCATGGATTGAGACCTTTTTAAGGTAAAGGGGTTATGTAGTTGCCTGAACTTCAGGGTTAGGTCACCAGGAGCTTAGTGTTCTTAACAGGGCTACCTTGCTGAACAGGTATGAAGAAGATGTCAGACAAATGTGATCATCATGAAATGTACCAAAAAAAATAAAGACTAAGTATAATCTGCCTGGATAAGGGTTACTAAGACCCACCCCATGAGCCAGGCCTGATGGTGGTCTCTGCAGGTAAGTATTGGGGTGACCGGGTCATCCATCCATCCTGAAATGGTGAAAATATTTCTCTTTCCGATCATCTCTGTATGAACAAACACCCATTACTGTCAAGTTGCATAAAAATAGCTTTTTTTCATGAACATGTGACTATGCTTCATGAGTCACACATAGTAACACCTACAACACCTTATAAAAGCAGTTTCCCTTTTGGGTAAATCATCTTCCAGAGAGACAGAACCTGTTGTCATTATAAGGATATTGCTGAAAGAGTTACAAGGCACAGATTATTGTTTGAGATCAGATGGTTATGACTAAGAATAAAATAAGGTAATATATCTCTTTGTTATTTTTAACTCTCAGTTTAGCTTCTGATCATCAATTTGCTCCATTTTTCTCACATGTAGTGGAATAAAGCAACAGTTAAATTGCAAATTCATATATTCTGATTTTGTTTGTAAAAATGCATGATTCTATTATTGTTGTTGTTGTTGTTGTTGCTGTTATAATGAATACCCCTATTGTTTTCGTTTGTTTTCTTATTATTAGGGGCCAAGCACCAAAGGTGCGTAGTTGTAATAATTCTAATAGTGTTCTCTTGTTATTATTCTTCTGCTCTGTAAGTCTATGGCAGCCCATAGAACCGTGTGGTAAAAAGTTGTGAAACTCTGCTCACTGATCGAGGAGAGTCTGATCATTAACTACAGCCCTTTTGGTGTCTCTACCTCAAGCCCTCTAGCGCCACCAATTGTTCAAGTTTGCACTTACATTTATGTTAATAACTTTTGAACCATGAGTCTTAGAAAGAAATTCCTGATTCCCTGGCTCAAAACAATTTGATTGCACCCTATGAGGTCATTTTCCATCATGAAAATCTTTCCGCCATTTTGAATTTTTTAATAACCTACTTCTTTGAACTTCTGATTTTCACCAAAACTGGCTCACATCATCTTCAGACCATGCTGGCAAAAAGGTATTAAAAGCTTTTTGATAAACCCAACCGTTCTCGAAAAATGGGTGAACAAATTTTACAAAGATCTTGCCAAATTTGACACAAGGCTATATCTTGGGCGGTTGTGGCTCAGTTGGTAGAGCGGGTTGTCCACTAAACGTAGGGTTGGCGGTTCGATTCCCGGCCCGCGTGACTCCACATGCCGAAGTTTCCTTGGGCAAGACACTGAACCCCAAGTTGCTCCCGATGGCAAGTTAGTGCCTTGCATGGCAGCTCTGCTACCAGTGGTGTGTAAAGCGCTTTGGATAAAAGCACTATATAAGTGTGCCATTTATCTTCGCAATGCTTTAGCGTTTTGAGACAAATCGTGGAACATGTCCTCACAAGCATGACTTCAGTCTACATGCAGTTTTGACACAGTGCCCCCTAGTGGTCAGGAGATATGAACAATTGACACTTTTTCTTATAACTTCTGAACCTATATAATCACAAACCTGGTATCTTTAGATTTGGTACAGCATGTTGAGATGAACGGTACCCGATTTTCCCATGTTGGCCATTTTGAATTTTGTTGTAAAATGCTATATTTTATGAGTGCCTTGGCATATCATTACGAAACTTGGTATGTGTCTTTGGGACCATGCCCTGAAGGTAGACAAAATAATTTCGGGGCAGCGCCACCTCCTGGTCAAAAATTATAATTAAATAAAAATAAATGCTAATTGCTTTTGAGAAATTTTGCCTTTTGCAATTAGACTGATCTTCTTTTATTCCTTGGGTCATGCTGAGAACATAGATACCAATTTTGCCATAGTCAGCCAAACTTCCTATCCACCAATTTGATTTTCTTTAAAAACCTACTTTTTTGAACTTCTCCCAGACTGTTTGTACAATTTTCACAAAATTCAAAAGAGATCATCTTCATATGATGCTGGCAAAAATTTATCAAAAGCTTTTTGATAGACCAAACTGTTCTCGAGCAGCGCACAAGGAATGCACACAAAGAAGCTCGCCAAAATGGACGTGAGGCTATATCTCCATTGTGCATTTGCGTATTCAGACCAAATTTAATACATGTCATTTGCATCATAACTTGAGGGTACCTGCTGTGTTTCTGCAACCATGTGGTTAAAAATTATAATGCAATTTTTTAAAATGCTAATATCTTTTGAGTACTTTTCCCTATTGTAATGATACTGGATTTGATATATTCCATAAGTCATGCCGAGAACAAGGATACCAATTATGTCATGGTCAAATGAACTTGCTGTCCGCCATTTTTAATTTAATTGAAAACCTTCTTTTTCAAACTCTTTCTAGAACGTTGGCCCGATTGTCACCAAATTCAATTCAGATCATCTTCAGACCATTCCGGGAATAAATGATGGATTTTGTGTTCATATACTTAACTGTTTTCATTTAACACATCAACAACTTTGATTTTTTTTTATGCCAAAACTGTTTAGAGGCTGTATCTCTGCAAGGCTTTGACATATTGACACCAAACTTTGTGTGTCATTGTGACCAGACACTGCCCATCTCATATCAATTTGGTCACAGTGCCACCTATTGGTCAAATATGATAGGCAATTAAATCATATAACAATTGATTGTATTTATGAATGTTCAACCATTTTGCCTACAATCATATACAAATGTATAAAATTGCTCTCTCTTTTTTTTTTTTTTTACAGTTGGTCTTGATGCACCCTGTGATGTTTATTTAGTTCCTCGTTTAGCCTTTTTGCTGCTTGGCCCCTTAATTGCTGCTTGCAGCTGTATTTATTATTATTCTGCTTTTTCTACCACTCTGGAAGTCTATTCTTTATTCTTTGTCTATTTTATTATTATTATTATTATTATTCCATTCTGGAAGTCTATGGCAGCCTATAGAACTACTTGAGGGAAAGTTATGAAATTTGGCACACAGAGGACATGCTTTTCTGTTAATACAGTAAATTTGGAGTCTCTAACTCAATCCCTCTAGCACCATCACTGTGCAAAATTACACTCATGTTTATGTTAATAACTTTTGAACCGTGAGTCATAGAAACGAAATTCTTTTTTCCTCTGATTCGAGCCGATTGCACCCTATGATGTCATTCTCTGATAAAGCTACTTTTTCTAACTTGTCCTAGGCCTTTTGTCCCATTTGCAAAATTGGCCTACATCATTTAGAAACACTTACAACAAAAAGTTATTAACAGAATTTTGATAAATCTTACCATTTTCGAATGGCACTTCAACAAATTCGACGGCGAGCTCGCCAAAATGGACGTGATGGTATAACTTGGTATCTATCATCAGCATTAGGCCGTGAAGTAAGCTGCAGCATTTGGGAACAGCACCACCTAGTGGTCACAAGATATGAAAAAAAGTACATTTTTTCTTATAAGTTCTGAACAGTTTGTCATAAACTCATCCAATTGGTCTAGATTCAGTGGGGCATTCCGAGTCCAACGATATAAAAAAATTCCTATGTCGGCCATTTTGGATGTCGACCATTTTAAATTTAGCCATAAAATGCTGTATTTTATGAACGACTTGGCAGATCGCTATGAAACTCAGTAAGTCTCTTTGGCACCATACTCTGAAGGGACTCAAAGTTGCAGGACAGCGCCACTTTGTAGTCAAAAATTATAATGCTATTTTATAAATGCTAATAGCTATTGACCATGTGTGCCTAATTTCAAGAGACTGGTCTTGATAGATTCTGTGTGTCCTGCAGAAAACAATTATACCAAACCGACATGGCATATCATTTGGGAACTAGGTTTCTGTCTTCACAATGGATGTGAAATCTTGTGGCGAAAAATTATAATGCTATTTCTAAAAATGCCAATAGCTATCTACTCCTTTTGCCTACTGTCATGAGATTGGTCTTGATAGATTCCATAATTCATGGCGAGAACCATGCTATTAAGTATGTCATGGTCGAGCAAACTTCCTGCCCGCCATTCTTAAATGTTTAGAAAACCTACTTTTTTTTAACTCTTCCGAGACCATTTGTCTGATTTGCACGAAAATTGGCCTGCATCATCGAGATGCAGTCCCGACAAAAATATATTCACAGCATTTTGATAAACCATACTGTCTTCAAATGGCGCTTCGACAAATTTGATGAACATGTAAAATTTTACTTGAAGCTGTATCTCCACAACACTTTGAGGGATTGTGATGAAACTTGGTACCTTTCAACAAGAATAGGCCTTGAAGTTATGTACAATGTTTCAGCACACTGCCCCATTGTTTTCATGAGATAGCAAAAATTACTTTTTTTCGCTTATAATACTTGAATGCTTTCCCGCATGATAACCATCATGTCCAGATGCTACCTGAGCAGTTTCAGAACAGCGCCACATACTGGACAAAATTTCTAAGAAGTAACTATTTTTACTTATTTTTAAAATACAGGTATTTTTAGGACTGAAAGTTTGAACTGAACTCCTCACACCGTTCATCAGATGATAATGAAAAACATGTCAAAAAGCTTATTTTGCTGCTCATGGTGCCAATAATTGGCGTGATCCTAGTATTGCTGCTTGCAGCTATATTTTCTTTTTTTTTTTCTTCTGCTTCTTCTTCTTCTTCCGCTAATGAATCTATGGCAGCCCATAGAACTGTTTGTGAGAAAGTAATGAAATTCGGGACACAGATAAAGGACAGGCTGATCTGTTAATCCAGCAAATTTGGAGTCTCTAACTCAATCCCTCTAGCACCACCAACTGTTGCACTAATGTTCATGTTAACTTTTGAATGCTTTAGCATATGCATACCAAACATATTATTTTTCATAGGCATCATGACTTGAGGGAGCCTGCTCAGTATCGAAACCAGTACCCCCTAGTGGGCACGCGATATGAAAAAAGCATATTTATGTTTCTAAAACTTCTGAAGAGTTTGTCTTAAAATCATCAAATTGGACTCATCAGATTCAGTGGGGCATACCAAGTCTAACGATATGAAAAATTACTAGTTGGCCATTTTGGATGTCGGCCATTATGAATTTAAAACTAAAATGCTGTATTTTACGAACGACTTGGTGTATCATTAGGAAACTAGGTTTCTGTCTTTGGCAAAATGCTCTGAAGGGATTCAAAAACCTTTCGAAACCTTGTGGTGAAAAATTATAATGCTATTTCTAAAAATGCTAATAGCTATTGACTCCTTTTGCCTTCTGTCATGAGATTGATCTTGCTAGATTCCGTGATTCATGCCGAGAACAATATTAAGTATGTCATGGTTGAGCAAACTTCCTGTCTGCCATTTTTAAATGTTTAGAAAAGCTACTTTTATGAACTCCTCCGAGACCACTTATTCGATTTGCACGAAAATTGGCCTGCACCATCGAAATGCAGTCCCGACAAAAAGATATTCACAGAATTTTCATAAACCATTCCTTTTTCAAAAGCCGCTTGAATGAATTTGAAGAAAGCGCAAAATTGAACTTGAGACTGTATAGCCTCAACACTTTGAAGGACTGTAACGAAACTGCATTAACAGTTTCCTGCATGATAATCATCATGCCCTGATGTTACCTGAGCAGTTTCAGAACAGCATCACATATTGGACAAAAATTAATTAATTATTTTTTGTTATTTTTAAAATAAATGGGTGTTTATTATCAAAAGTTTACTTTTTCTAACTCCTCACACACTGTTCATCGGACTCTAACCTAAAACATCTGGGTTACGCATGTAACCCTGTTCCCTGAGAAGGGAAAGAGACGTTGAGTTTAGCATAACAGTATGGGAGTGCCCTTGCACTGGACACAGCAGGTGCATCCTCTGTTCCGGTGTGAGGAATGGAGGAGGGCAGTAAGCCTGCAACACCACAAGGTGGGCAGCCAATGTAGGCACTTTAGGAATATAATCCGGCCTAGGATACAGCAAGGCCTTGGCTAATCCAGGGGCAACAGAGAGAGCTTGTAGATTTCCTACTTACTTGAGAGATGTCAGGGCCAGCAAAACTCTAAAGAGCTACCTTTAGAGTCAGGAGCTTCTCAGAAGCTGACTCTAAGGGCTCAAATGGGGTCCCTGACAGACCTTCCAGGACCACAGAAAGGTCCCAGGCCTGCAGATCACCAAGATCACGTGCGGCCTGCAGATGGGCCTCAGCCGCCTGACACCATGCATGAACCTCGAAGTTAGAGGATGTTGCCCCACAGAGGCTCCATGGACAGGGGTGTGGCTGGCCAAAATGGGGGCCATGTAAACCCTGATTGTAGAAGGAGCCCACCCCGCTGAGAAACATCGTTGTAAGAACTCCAGGACTGTATTTTGCTATTGTGCAGTTCACTGGGCTGCATGACACTGATTACTCTCAGAGGTTTCGTCCTTGGACGAAACCCCCAACTTCTCAGACACCACTGAAACAGTCTCCTACAATAGGCCCGATGGTATGACGTTGGCTGCCCATAAGCTCCAATAGTCTCCCATAGAGACTAGAGGGGATGCCAAGATCCAGCTTTATCTTGCTCAATGTTGATAGGATCGACCCTACGCATGTTGAGAATAGAAATGCCCTCACTGTAGTAGAATCCTTATTAACCCCTAGAAAAGTTGTCCACTGCACTAGAGAAAGCATACTTTTCTGAGGTTCAGTCTGAGCCCCAAGCTCTTAATGAGGGCGAGAACAACATCTCGATGTTGAACCACCAGTTCCCTGGATCGTGCTAGAAATAACCAGGTGTCCAGGTAGTTTAGTACACGGATGCCCTGGAGTCACAATGGACCCAGAATGCCATCCATGCACTTTGTGAAGGTGCGAGGGGATAAAGCTAGCGATAGTTCTATGTGGAAATATGCACGTTTTAGATCTATCGTCACAAACCAGACCTCAAACTGCATCTGTGGAACGATAAGTTTGGGCATCAGCATCTTGAACCTGTATGTCTGAAGAGTACAGTTCAGATGACGCAGATCTAAAATTGGCCGCATGCTCCAATTTTTGTGGACCAGGAAATAACGGGTGTACAAACTTCCCTCCCTCAGGGAACGGGGTACATGTTCTATGGCCTCTTTGTCCAAGAGGGATCTTACTTTGTATGCTAACACCAGGCTCTGGTCTGTGCTGACTACTGTGGTGAGCAAACCTCTGAACCAGGGCGGTCGAGCTCTAAACTGGACCCGGTAACCCTTTTCTACGGTAGACAGAACCCATGGAGACACATTTGGCAGTAGTTTCCATGCTGCCAGATGGCCTTTTAGTGACGTTAACTATTCCACATTGTATTGGAGGGATAGCATCAGATTTTCGATGCCCTGTGACAGCTCGCTGTCCAGAGAACACTGAAAACTTGGGACAGTCTTGGCTAGGGGAGACCCTACAGTAGCACTTGGGGCTAACTGCCCTAACAACCTCATGTCCCTTGATACATCCCTCCACACCCCTCCAGGACCGCTCTTCTTTGTCTGCTTGGCCTTTATGACCATTCTCAGATCAGGCCTAGTAGCTGGCCCGGTGACCCACAAGCAAGACCACGACTGCATAGGACTTGCCCACCAGTGCCACAGTGGCCTTATAGGGTGGCTTGGATGGCAAAGCCGGCCCCCCTAAATTACCTGCCGTCGATGGAGAGAGGTAGCTCATAAGTGCCTCCCCCACCTCCAGCATAGCTAAATAGTCATGCCGTTCATTCCCCACAATGGCTGAATAATCCAACATCGTAGGGTTATAAATACGGCTTATGCATGGTTTTCCCCCAGAAGCCTGATATGTTGTCATGCACTTCTGGAAGAAAGGGGAGTTTTCTGCAGTGTGAGGGATTTACATTCACTGGGGAGAAAAAAGCTCATCCAGCCTTAGTAATCACTTCAAGCAGCTCTTTATATGCTGCTCTCAGTTTATAGTACAACATTCTAGCTCCTCGGAGTCAGAGAGGAATTATTACTATTATTTTTGTGTGCGTTTTTTTCCTCTTTGGCTTCCCATAGAGGAAGGAGGAGTCGCGATGCGAACTGGATGCGAGCCGGACCCGGAAGACAGAGCAAGAGATAGAGCAGCGCTCGTCTTCGGCTTCTCTTCCGGATCCATAAGAGATCCCCCAGACGTGAGACGGCTAGCTGCTTCGGCAGCGGCCGGGCCAGATCCGCAAGGCTCTGAAACCCAATTCGCTTCGGCTTCCGAGAAGAGAGCGAGTCGCGAGCAGAGTTACCTAATGTAAGCATTACAATGTGCAGCCTCTCGAGGCTGCCATCACATGCTCTATCCTAGACACTTCACATAGAAAGTGTGCACTACTTCCCGTGCAGAAATGGGAGCAAGCCGTAACTCACTTCCTGAATTCTCTCACTCATATATTTCTCTCTCATTCATTCTTTTTTTTCTTCTCTTTCTTTAAAGGGATAGAAAAGTTCTGAGATTTTGAGAAGTTCTCACGCTACGTTTCACCTACATGTATGAAATTCAGAAAACGTGTAAGATGCCAATATGTACAAAAACTTCTCTTTAACCCATACCCTAAACTCAACAGGAAGTCAGCCATTTTGATTTTTCTCTTAAATTTTTGCTCCGTTTTTTGCCATTTCCAGGCCTCGTACTTTAACGTACTCCTCCTAGAGCTTTCATCAGATCGGCATCATATTTGGTCAGTCTCATCTAAAGGCATTGACAATGCTAAATTGCGAAGCTTTTGAGTTTTCGCTGCACAGCGTGGGTGTGGAGGTCTCACAAATTTCGATGTTTCGCCATGAAAAAGGAAGTTGTTATAACTCAATCATAGAATGTCCAATCTGTTCCAAACTTCACGTGTTTGATAACAGTCCTGAAGACATCTGCATGCCAATGTTCAGTTATAGTCAAAGCGCCACCTGCTGGCAACATGAACTGTCATGATTTACACTAACTCAAACATACAATGTTCAATCTGCACCAAACATCACATGTTTTGTACAAAAGCTGGACTGTGGCCAATATTCAACCTGGCCTGTGGCCAATATTCAGTTATAGTCATAGCACCACCTACTGCCAACAGGAAGTGACATGATTTACACTTACTCAGACACTCAATATTCAATCTGCACCAAACGTAACATGCTTTGTACAAAATCTGGCCTGAGGCTACAGTTAGTTCCGTCCGCGCAGCGGGGTGCATCGGGCAACAAGCATTCGCCAGCGGGCTCGGTCGGCAGCGTCGATTTCCACATCTTCCCACTTGACGTCGAGCGTTCGTAGATCTTCCATGAATGTTCGTCGCCATGTATTATGCGGCCGCCCTACTCTTCTCTTCCCCCGTGGCGGCGTCCAGCGCAGCGCGATCTTTGCGTGGCGGTGGTCAGACATCCGTAGAATGTGTCCTGCAAAGTGCATTCTTCGCTCTACGACCATTTCTGCCAGGCTGCGGGAGTTTGTTCTTCTTAGAATTTCTTCATTTGAAATACGATCACGGTATGATACACTGAGTATTCTTCTCAGGCATCGTTGCTGAAACACATTCAGCTTGTGGATGACTGCCCTCGAGCTCGTCCAAGTTTCAGATGCATAGATGGCGGTTGGGATGATGATGCTATTAAACAGGCGAAGTTTATTGTTGGTGTGGATAGTTCGCCCTAGCCCAAATGTTCGTCCCGTAGAGCCTGATCGACTGCTCGCAGTATCCGTTTGAGGAGGACGAGACAAAAAACCTTGCCTGGAACAGACAGAAGGGTGATGCCTCTCCAATTGTTACAGTCTGCGAGATTACCTTTCTTAGGTAATTTGACGATGACACCCTGTCTCCAGTCATTTGGGACACGTTCCATGTGCCAGCAGTCATTGAGCAGCGTAGTGAGCACCCGTACAACTTCATCACCACCCGCTTTCAGCATTTCTGCTGAGATTTGGTCAAGACCAGGTGCTTTGTTGTTTTTCAGATGACGAATCGCTGCAGCGACCTCAGCATCCATGATGTCGCTCATGTCCACTTCCAGCTCATAGGGAGGAGGAAAGACTGTAAAGTCGTGCGTGGCTACGGGAGCCGGCTGGTTTAGGGTGTTTTTGAAATGTTCCACCCAACGCGCGTCCTGCTCTTCTTTGCTAACTAGCATCCTGCCGGTTGTATCCCTTATCGGCCCAGTGGAACTGCTTCGGGCCCGAGTGAGGTCTCTAACCACACGAAACAGAGTCCTGCTGTCACCCTGGTCCGCAGCCACTTGTGCTTCAGTGCCCTTCCGGTCCAGCCAGTCCTTCTTGTCTGCTCGGCAACTCCTCTTGACCCTGCGGTCGAGTTCTCGGTACGCCTGCGATGCTTCATTTCGCTCCTCTTCAGTCTTTGCTTGATCGCGCTGACGTTTCTTGACCCGTCTTTCATCGAGCAACGACCATGTCCGGTCCTGAATCCACCGTTCTCGCTACGTTCCACGCCGTCGACCAATCGTTCTCTCTGCCATCTCGATGGCAGCATCCTTGATCTGTGCATGCATGTCTTTGCACTACCATGCATGTCTTTGGACTGGGGGAGGAAACCGGAGCACCCGGAAGAAACCCCCGCAGCACGGGGAGAACATGCAAACTCCGCACACACATGGCCCCAGCAGGACTCGAACCCTGGACCCTGGAGATGTGAGGCTAACCACTTAGTGCTAAATACTAAGCCACCGTGCGCCCCGCCTGAAGACATCTACATGCCAATATGCCACCTGCTGGCAACAGGAAATTATATGTTTTACTTCATGATACACTCCTAACAACATATAAATGCTAAAAAGTGCTAAAAAAAAAAAGAAATGGAACAGGGTGCCCCTGGCAGAGCAGACCCAACGTGCATCCGGGTGCGAGGGCCCTTTCATCGCTGCTTGCAGCTTTAATTATTATTATTATTATTATTATTATTATTATTATTATTATTATTATTATTATTATTTTCTGAAATTAATCACATTTTAGGGGGCCTGAACATACCCGAAAACTCACGAAAGTTTGCAGACGCATCAGAAACAGTGAACATTTACATCTGATAGGGGTTCCAGAATTGACTCTGGCAAAATGGCTTGATAGCGCCACATACAAAATTTCAATGATGTGCGCCTCGCGCTAGGTTTCTAGTACATGTATGAAATTCGGGAAACCTATGTAATCTGCCAATACATACAAAAATGTCTCTTGAATCCATGCCTTAACCTCTACAGGAAGTCAGCCATTTTGATTTTTCTCTGAAATTTTTGCTCCCTTTTCTGCCCAGTATAGGCCTCATACTTTAACAAATTCCTCCTAGAGATTTCATCAGATCGGCGTCATATTTGGTCAGTCTCATCTAAAGGCATAGACCATGCTAAATTGCGAAGCTTTTGAGTTTTTGCTGCATGGCATGGGGGTCTCACAAATTTTGATGAAAAAGTAAATTGTTATAACTCAAACATAGAATGTCCAATCTGCTCCAAACGTCACATGTTTGATAAAAGTCCTGTCCTAAAGACATCTACATGCCAAGATTCAGTAATAGTCATAGCGCCAACTGCTGGCAACAGGAAATGATACATTTTACATCCTCATACACTCCTAACAACATGTAAGTGCTAAAAAGTGCTAAAAAATGGAATGGCATTCCCCTGGCAGGGCAGCCCCAACGTGCAATTGGGTTAGATGGCCTGTTCATCGCTGTTTGCAGCTTTAATTATTGTTTTTGCTATTGCTGCTGCAATTGTGATATTGTAGAGTTGTTGTAATATTGAAATTTTCAAACTGCAATATTAAACATTAAAAATAATACTAAATGCAATTTGGTCTCATTTATTATTGACAGGTTTGCCTTTTTAAAAAATAATGGCACCAGTAACACTACTGCCTTCACAATATGTAAGTAAACCTTATTTTTCACTGTAAAATTGTATGTTTATCCCATATCCAGAGCTTCTTCTTCTTCTTATTATTATTATTATTATTATTATGTACATATTTGAAAGTAGCATTGCACAAATTTTGTCTATTTTGCTTTGACATTAGAGAAATTAATGCTCATGAGTGAACATTCAGTTAGTGAATTATTTAAATTATTATGGTATAATTTTTAATTGTGGGTTGTGAGGTGTATGATGTAATGTAAATGATGGCTAATATAACAGGATCATTTGCAACATATGCTGCACAATGTAATGACTGTAATATGGTGCTAAGATAATCAATAGTTTGAATTAAATGAAAAAATGAAAAATAAAGGAAATTATCTATGTTTACAGTATGTCTATGGGTGCTGCTTAGTGGGAATGGAGTCCAAAGTACAACACCATTTACAACAGAAACCACAGAAAGGACAAATGAATCCAAATTACCAACAACAGAACTGACCACTAGCACTCTATCCACAACAGAGGCTACAACAAGCATACAGCCAACAACAGAAGAAACAACTGCATCTACAACTACTGTAGCCCCAACCACTACAACTCAGGAACCCAGTACTACAGAGGAAACTACTACAAGTACAACTGTACTGACAACAATACCAACTCCAGAACTATCAACTACACAGGTTACAAGTGCAGAACCAACAACAGTAGAAACAACTGCATCTACAACTACTCCAGCTCCAACTGACGAAGCAACAACTACAGGGGAAACAACTACAGCTCCAACTACAACATTAACTACAGCAGCAACAACAGAACTAACCACTACCACAGAATCAACTACACAGGCTACAACAAGCACAGAACCAACAACAGTAGAAACAACTGTATCTACAACTACTCCAGCTCAAACAACTACAACTGAGGAAGCAACAACAACAGAGGAAACAACCACAGCTACAACTATACTGACAACAGTTCCAACAACAGAACTGACCATTAGCACTCTATCCACAACAGAGGCTACAACAACCACAGAGCCAACAACAGAAGAAACAACTGCATCTACAACAACTGTAGCCCCAACCAGTACAACTCAGGAACCAAGTTCTACAGAAGAAACAACTTCAAGTACAACTGTACTGACAACAACACCAACTCCAGAACTATCAACTACACAGGCTACAACAAGCACAGAACCAACAACAGTAGTAACAACTGTATCTACAACTACACCAGCTCCAACAACTACAACTGAGGAAGCAACAACAACAGGGGAAACAACCACAGCTACAACTGTACTGACAACAGTACCAACAACAGCATCTACAACAACTGTAGCCCCAACGACTACAACTCAGGAACCCAGTACTACAGAGGAAACTACTACAAGTACAACTGTACTGACAACAATACCAACTCCAGAACTATCAACTACACAGGTTACAAGAAGTGCAGAACCAACAACAGTAGGAACAACTGCATCTACAACTACTCCAGCTCCAACTGAGGAAGCAACAACTACAGGGGAAACAACTACAGCTCCAACTACAACATTAACTACAGCAGCAACAACAGAACTAACCACTACCACAGAATCAACTACACAGGATACAACAAGCACAGAACCAACAACAGTAGAAACAACTGTATCTACAACTACAGCAGCTCCAACAACTACAACTGAGGAAGCAACAACAACAGTGGAAACAACCACAGCTACAACTATACTGACAACAGTTCCAACAACAGAACTGACCATTAGCACTCTATCCACAAGAGAGGCTACAAAAACCACAGAGCCAACAACAGAAGAAACAACTGCATCTACAACAACTGTAGCCCCAACCAGTACAACTCAGGAACCAAGTTCTACAGAAGAAACAACTACAAGTACAACTGTACTGACAACAACACCAACTCCAGAACTATCAACTACACAGGCTACAACAAGCACAGAACCAACAACAGTAGAAACAACTGTATCTACAACTACTCCAGCTCCAACAACTACAACTGAGGATGCAACAACAACAGTGGAAACAACCACAGCTACAACTATACTGACAACAGTTCCAACAACAGAACTGACCATTAGCACTCTATCCACAACAGAGGCTACAACAACCACAGAGCCAACAACAGAAGAAACAACTGCATCTACAACAACTGTAGCCCCAACCAGTACAACTCAGGAACCAAGTTCTACAGAGGAAACAACTGTAGGTACCACTGCACTGACAACAGCACAAACAACAGAACTAACCAGTAGTAAAGAATCAACTACACAGGTTACAACAAGCACAGAACCAACAACGGTAGAAACAACTGTATCTACAACTACTCCAGCTCCAACAACTACAACCGAGGAAGCAACAACAACAGGGGAAACAACCACAGCTACAACTGTACTGACAACAGTACCAACAACAGCATCTACAACAACTGTAGCCCCAACCACTACAACTCAGGAACCCAGCACTACAGAGGAAACTACTACAAGTACAACTGTACTGACAACAATACCAACTCCAGAACTATCAACTACACAGGTTACAAGAAGTGCAGAACCAACAACAGTAGGAACAACTGCATCTACAACTACTCCAGCTCCAACTGAGGAAGCAACAACTACAGGGGAAACAACTACAGCTCCAACTACAACATTAACTACAGCAGCAACAACAGAACTAACCACTACCACAGAATCAACTACACAGGATACAACAAGCACAGAACCAACAACAGTAGAAACAACTGTATCTACAACTACAGCAGCTCCAACAACTACAACTGAGGAAGCAACAACCACAGAGGAAAGAACCACAGCTACAACTGTACTGACAACAGTACCAACAACAGAAGTGACTGTTAGCACTCTATCCACAACAGAGGCTATAACAACCACACAGCCAACAACAGAAGAAACAACTGCATCTACAACAACTGTAGCCCCAACCAGTACTACTCAGGAACCAAGTACTACAGAGGAAATAACTACAGATACAACTGCACTGACAACAGCACAAACAGCAGAACTAACCACTCATACAGAATCAACTACACAAGCTACAACAAGCACTGAACCAACAACAGTTGAAACAACTGCATCTACAACTACTCCAGCTCCAACCACTCCAACTGAGGAAGCAACAACTACAGAGGAAACAACTCCAACTCCAACTACAACATTAACTACTGCAGCAACAACAGAACTAACCACTACCACAGAATCAACTACACAGTTTACAACAAGCACAGGACCAACAACAGTAGAAACAACTGTATCTACAACTACTCCAGCTCCAACAACTACAACAGAGGAAACAACAACATCAGAGGAAACAACTACAGCTCCAACTACAACATTAACTACAGCAGCAACAACAGAACTAACCACTACCACAGAATCAACTACACAGTTTACAACAAGCACAGGACCAACAACAGTAGAAACAACTGTATCTACAACTACTCCAGCTGCCACAACAACAACAGAGGAAGCAACTACAACAGAGGAAACAACCACAGCTAGAACTGTACTGACAACAGTACCAACAACAGAACTAGCCACTAACACAGAATCAACTACACAGATTACAACAAGCACACAGCCAACAACAGAAGAAACAACTCCATCTACAACAACTGTAGCCCCAACCAGTACTACTCAGGAACCAAGTACTACAGAGGAAATAACTACAGATACAACTGCACTGACAACAGCACAAACAACAGAACTAACCACTCATACAGAATCAACTACACAAGCTACAACAAGCACTGAACCAACAACAGTTGAAACAACTGCATCTACAACTACTCCAGCTCCAACCACTCCAACTGAGGAAGCAACAACTACAGAGGAAACAACTCCAACTCCAACTACAACATTAACTACTGCAGCAGCAACAGAACTAACCACTACCACAGCTCCAACTATACAGTTTACAACAAGCACAGATCCAACAACAGTAGAAACAACTGTATCTACAACTACTCCAGTTCCAACAACTACAACTGAGGAAGCAACAACAACAGAGGAAACAGCCACAGCTACAACTGTACTGACAACAGTACCAACAACAGAACTAGCCACTACCACAGAATCAACTACACAGTTTACAACAAGCACAGGACCAACAACAGTAGAAACAACTGTATCTACAACTACTCCAGCTCAAACAACTACAACAGGAGAAGCAACAACAACAGAGGAAACAACTACAGCTCCAACTACAACATTAACTACAGCAGCAACAACCGAACTAACCACTACCACAGAATCAACTACACAGTTTACAACAAGCACAGGACCAACAACAGTAGAAACAACTGTATCTACAACTACTCCAGCTCCCACAACAACAACAGAGGAAGCAACTACAACAGAGGAAACAACCACAGCTAGAACTGTACTGACAACAGTACCAACAACAGAACTAGCCACTAACACAGAATCAACTACACAGATTACAACAAGCACACAGCCAACAACAGAAGAAACAACTCCATCTACAACAACTGTAGCCCCAACCAGTACTACACAGGAACCAAGTACTACAGAGGAAACAACTACAGATACAACTGTACTGACAACAGTACCAACAACAGAACTAGCCACTACCACAGAATCAACTACACAGTTTAGAACAAGCACAGGACCAACAATAGTAGAAACAACTGTATCTACAGCTACTCCAGTTCCAACAACGACAACTGAGGAAGCAACAACAACAGAGGAAACAACCACAGCTACAACTATACTGACAACAGTTCCAACAACAGAACTTACCATTAGCACTCTATCCACAACAGAGGCTACAACAACCACAGAGCCAACAACAGAAGAAACAACTGCATCTACAACAACTGTAGCCCCAACCAATAGAACTCAGGAACCAAGTACTACAGAGGAAACAACTACAGATACAACTGCATTGACAACAGTACAAACAACAGAACTAACCACTAGAACAGAATCAACTACACAGTTTACAACAAGCACAGAACCAACAACAGTTGAAACAACTGCATCTACAACTACTCTATCTCAGACCACTCCAACTGAGGAAGCAACAACAACAGAGGAATCAAATACAGCTCCAACTACAACATTAACTACAGCAGCAACAACAGAACTAACCACTACCAAAGAATCAACTACACAGTTTACAACAAGCACAGGACCAACAACAGAAGAAACAACTGTATCTACAACAACTACAGCTCCAACCACTACAAGTGAGGAAGCAACAACTACAGAGGAAATAACCACATCTACAATGGTAGTAACTATAGCACCAACAACAGAACTGTCAACTACACAGTCTACAACAAGCACAAGACCAAAAAGTGCAGACACAATTACTCCTGCAAGTAGTACAGCTTTAATTACTACAGTTGAAACTTCAATATCTACAGAGGAACGTCCAACTACATCACCCAGAACTGCACAACCAATAAGAACTACTACTGGGTCTACAACACAATCTCCAACTTCTACAGCAACACCTTCATTAATGTATGTTACTTTCTGACACATAAATGAGTAAAGAATTATATATTCATACTGAAATCTGATACTAAATGAATGTATAATGCTTTAATTTTTTAGACCTGATTCAGCTGAGGTCCAGACCAGGATGGTCTTCAGTTCCTCCTCTCCTGTTCCCAGTGAGAGTTTGGTCCTCTGTGCGATCCAGACTCTTCTCAGTGCTCGACTCACAAACCTCTCTGACTCTGTAAAAGTGCTGAACTTCACCTATGAGAGTATGTTTTCTTTTACTTTTCTTTTTCTTTCTTGTCCTATCCATATTTGAGCTAAAACATTATTATGGACATTTGATTTGTTCCACAGAAATTTCAGAAACCTCCTATGCAGTCAACTTCACATTGAGCATCAGTAACATCAGCATGTCTAAGAACCCTGACCTCAGGAATGACACCTACACCCAAGTGGAGAACATAATCAATAACGCTGTGAGTGTACATGAGCAGGCACATATGAACATTCTAACAAATGTCTATAGATAGGGTGGGATTCAATTTCAGAGTTATGAATTAGTCCAAAAATTCACAGTGAACACAGGGCTATCTGAGACACGACAGACTCATAGCAGGGAATCAGCTAAAGATCCCAAACCCTAGAAGGCAGGTGCAGACATAACAGCAGGACAGAATCATAAATCAGTAATCCATGGACCTGCAGTGGAGGTATTAAAACGGGTCAGTACTGCAGAACATAAGTAGTGGCAAGAAGTCATCTAGGAAGACATCTAGGTATAAATTCATACATTTAAAATCTATATCTTGAATATATATATTTCTGTGAAGCTGCTTTGGGCCAAAGTCCATTGTTAAAAGTGCTATATAAATAAAAGTGAATTAAATTGAATCCAACATGCTACATAAATACTGTAGTAATATACATGAGTGCAAATTACTGTCAGGTGTGCAAAGTAGTTCATAATTGAGGATTAGGCTGACCTCCTGTGGTCGGTGGGAGAGGTCCAGGTAGTGGTTGTTACCAATGAGTCCTTGTCTTCAGAATTTGTTCTAGTACAACATACCGGTACACATGGTGCACTTACAATACCCTACATCAATTTAACATTGACACCTAAATTGTTTCTGAAAATCAAATTCAAATATAAAGTGATGTCTATATTCATCTTTTGAAAACATTTACAACAATTTTTTTTCAATTGTAAGGCATAAAAATGGCTCCAAAAATTGTAAAATGGAATGTTCTTATATTAGCGTAGATTAAATCTCATTATTTATCTGTCTGTCTCCAGCTATACACGCTTCTAAATGAACCTGGTGCAGAACCATTTGAACCCCAGAGCTCTTTCTTCACGTAAGTTCACAGCAGTATTATTTTCTCTCTCAAAATACTGTTTGGTAATTATTATTGTAAAGTGAATTGTGTTGTGATGTTTGTGATTTCTTCTACTGGTAACAGGAGTTCAGGAAACCAGGTTAATGGTGACATGGAGTACTACTTCCAAGATGGAGACACCAAAACACCAGCAGCCTTCCTGAATGAGCTAACAACTGTGTAAGTGTCCTGATATCAATTTCACAAGTTTCTATTTAATCAGTGTGTTCTCAGACTCTGTGTTTAATATCTGATTATTGATATATATATTTAATAACAGATCATTTCAACCATGTGTATGTAATGGAGAATTAAATTTTCATCCGATTGTGAAAAATAATCAGCATAAAGATTTGTATCTGCAAATAATAATGATGCTCTGTCTTTTCAGATGTGGTTCAGCTGTGGTTCAGACCAGAATGGTCTTCAATTCCTCCTCTCCTGTTCCCAGTGAGAGTTTGGTCCTCAGTGCGATCCAGACTCTTCTCAATGCTCGACTCACAAACCTCTCTGACTCTGTAAAAGTGCTGAACTTCACCTATGAGAGTATGTTTTCTTTACTAATACATATTACAACTCTTCACATCATTGTCCTATCCATATTTGAGCTAAAACATTATTATGGACATTTGATTTGTTCCACAGAAATTTCAGAAACCTCCTATGTACTTATCTTCACATTGAGCATCAGTAACATCAGCATGTCTAAGAACCCTGACCTCAAGAACGACACCTACACCCAAGTGGAGAACATCATCAATAACGCTGTGAGTGTACATGACCAGGCACATATGAACATTCTAACAAATGTCTATAGATAGGGTGGGATTCAATTTCAGAGTTATGAATTAGTCCAAAAATTCACAGTGAACACAGCGCTATCTGAGACACGACAGACTCATAGCAGGGAATCAGCTAAAGATCCCAAACCCTAGAAGGCAGGTGCAGACATAACAGCAGGGCAGAATCATAAATCAGTAATCCATGGACCTGCAGTGGAAGTATTAAAACGGGTCAGTACTGCAGAACATAAGTAGTGGCAAGAAGTTGCAATGGCAGACATCTAGGTATAAATTCATACATTTAAAATCTATGTCCTGAATATATATATATTTCTGTGAAGCTGCTTTGGGCCAAAGTCCATTGTTAAAAGTGCTATATAAATAAAAGTGAATTAAATTGAATCCAACATGCTATATAAATATGTAGTAATATAAATGAGTGCAAATTACTGTCAGGTGTGCAAAGTAGTTCAGAATTGAGGATTAGGCTGACCTCCTGTGGTCGGTGGGAGAGGTCCAGGTAGTGGTTGTTACCAATGAGTCCTTGTCTTCAGAATTTGTTCTAGTACAACATACCGTTACACATGGTGCACTTACAAAACCCTACATCAATTTAACATTGACACCTAAATTGTTTCTGAAAATCAAATTCAAATATAAAGTGATGTCTATTTTCATCTTTTGAAAACATTTACAACATTTTTTTTAATTGTAAGGCAGAAAAATGGCTCCACAAATTGTAAAATGGAATGTTTTTATATTAGCGTAGATTAAATCTCATTATTTATCTTTCTGTCTCCAGCTAAACATGCTTCTAAATGAACCTGGTGCAGAACCAATCGAACCCCAGAGCTCTTTCTTCACGTAAGTTCACAGCAGTATTCTTTCCTCTCTCAAAATACTGTTTGGTAATTATTATTGTAAAGTGAATTGTATTGGGATGTTTGTGATTTCTTCTACTGGTAACAGGAGTTCAGGAAACCAGGTTAATGGTGACATGGAGTACTACTTCCAAGATGGAGACACCAAAACACCAGCAGCCTTCCTGAATGAGCTAACAACTGTGTAAGTGTCCTGATATCAATTTCACAAGTTTCTATTTAGTCAGTGTGATCTCACACTCTGTGTTTAATATCTGATTATTGATATATATATATATTTAATAACAGATCATTTCAACCATGTGTATGTAATGGAGAATCAAATTTTCATCCGATTGTGAAAAATTATCAGCATAAAGCTTTGTATCTGCAAATAATAATGATGCTTTGTCTTTTCAGGTCTGGTTCAGCTGTGGTTCAGTCCAGGATGGTCTTCAATACCTCCTCTCCTGTTCCCAGTGAGAGATTGGTCCTCAGTGCGATCCAGACTCTTCTCAGTGCGCGACTCACAAATCTCTCCGACTCTGTAAAAGTGCTGAACTTCACCTATGAGAGTATGTTTTCTTTACTAATACATATTACAACTCTTCACATCATTGTCTTATCCATATTTGAGCTAAAACATTATTATGGACATTTGATTTGTTCCACAGAAATTTCAGACACCTCCTATGCAGTCATCTTCACATTGAGCATCAGTAACATCAGCATGTCTAAGAACCCTGACCTCAGGAACGACACCTACACCCAAGTGGAGAACATCATCAATAACGCTGTGAGTGTACATGACCATTTGCCTATCTACATTCTAACAAATATTCAGAGATGGCAATGGATCCTATTGCAGCGTTTAATAAAAACATTTGTAAAATTCAAACAGTGTAAATGTCAACACAGTAACCCCTGGGTTGTATGAGGCAGGGCAGACTCACAGTGGGGTAATCATCAAAGGTCAAAACACTAGGAAGCAGATGCAGACAAAGAAGCAGATCAAGATCATGAATCAGTAATCAAATATAGGACTATAATGGGGGACTTAAAGGGTCAGGAATGTCCATCCTACATATAAAACATGATGTCTTTATTCTTCAACTGAAAATCTATGAAACTGTTTTTATTTGTAAAAGAAAAAATGTTTACACAAACAGTACAATGGAATGTTCTTATATCTCACAGAAAATCTGATTATTAATCTTTCTGTCTCCAGCTAAACACACTTCTAAATGACGCTGGTGCAGAACCATTTGAACCCCAGAGCTCTTTCTTCACGTAAGTTCACAGCAGTATTCTTTCCCCTCTCAAAATACCTTTTGGTAATTCTTATTGTAAAGTGAATTGTATTGTGATGTTTGTGATTTCTTCTACTGGTAACAGGAGTTTAGGAAACCAGGTTAATGGTGGTATGGAGTACTACCTCCAAGATGGAGACACCAAAACACCAGCAGCCTTCCTGAATGAGCTTAAACCTGTGTAAGTGTCCTGATATTAAATTCACAAGTATGTATTTTTAATCTGTGTGTTCTCACAACGTGTTATGAATGTCATCTAATTAAAATTCATGATAGATTTTGTTATTTTGATTTTTACTCAATGTTCATTATCCCTTATTTACTTTATTTATTTAATGAGTGGCTAACTATTCTTCTTTATCTCCCTCTTTTTCTTGATTTCTTTTATTAAATATTTTGTATTTTTTCCTCCTACTTCAGATTGGGGAATGTCCTGATACGTATTTGTCTAGTTTTTAAGAACTTGACCAGAGTACCTAGTGAGGCTGATGTTCTCAATGCTGCTAATGCTCTGCTGGACTCAAAGATTAGAAGAAGACGATCACTTGTAATACAAACACTGAGTGATCCTGTGAGCATACAGAATGTCATCTATGAAAGTGAGTCTTGAAGTTGTAATTAAAAATGTTTTAAATATAATGTATTTTCTCTGAAGGTCTCATTTATAATTTTGTTATATTCTTTTCAGAAATTGGCAACAACTCCTACATTATAAGCTTTGTATTTCAAATCACCAATGTGACCATCTCCAAGGACCTTCAGCTGAGGAACGGAACATATGATTTAATACAAAACACCATCAACAGCCTGGTAAGTGTAAGCCATTGTTTTCTGTCCCAAAATTTCTTTACACAGTAAAATAAGATTTATTTTGACTATGTTCATTTAAAACTTATTTTTACCCCCTTTTATTAGCTGAACACTATTCTGAATGTGAAAGGTGCTCCTGCGTTTGTCCTTCCACAAGCAAACTACACGTAAGTGCCTTCTTTTCTCAAGCCCTTTTCTCAAGCCCTTTACAAAATAGATAAAAAATAATAATTTTCAACATCATCTTTTAAGAATAAAATTGAAGAGTAATCTGTGAGATACTGATTTACGAACTCTCTCTGGTGCCGTTACACTAAACTGAGTAAAATGAGCAGCTCTTTCAGCATTGGAGAGAACTGTTGGAACGAGTCTAGTCTTAGAATGAACAGATGGTCAAGAATTTCAGAAATGGTACCATTAGGATGCAAATAACTTTCACAGGGATAGTTTAGTAATAGAGGTAAAGGACTGAATATGGGCTGGCTTAATATTCTTGAAGGATTTAGAGGTTTTCTTACAAACAGATGTGTGGAAGTATAGATTTTTGCTGTAAATCATGAGCAAACAAATTAAAGCACAGAGCAATTCACAAAGATGTAGAACGCAATAAGTCAGGCGATCTGGATAAGACTGGGCTAGGCTAACTCAAACTCAATAACAAGGCACACGAAACCAGGAAAGTAAAGCACAATACAAACAAGGCTAAGTAACATAACCCTCAAACTGCAGGAGCAAGACTGTACAATTATCTGGTGAAAGTCTGGTTTAATTTAAGTATTTTTAGAATGTGAGAGGGTGGCTGGTTGTGGGGTGGGTGTTGGGACACGAGTTGCTCTGAACACACCTTACTTCTTCTGACATCCACAATATATCATTACACCTTTTCTGTCCTCCGTATATCACATCCCCCCTTCACAGTCATATAAACTTGTGTGACTATAACAGGTACACTACTTACAATACACAGGGGTGCTGTATCATGGCTGAGTCTGTACTCTGACCTCAGCTTCCTAACAAGCTGGGAGCAATTCATCCACAGTAGGAATTGTGTATCACCAATGCATAATGGTTGTATTTGGTTGTCTCATATTGAGACATAATCTGATATATTTGCCTGCCTTGGGGACTATCACACCCATGGAGTTGCACCATTAACAGGTTCAATAATACCAAGCTCTAAGTGTTCCTTAATTTTAGCTTTGACTGCATCTCTCGTGTAGAAAGGAATGCATGGTTGCTTTAGCATGTTTACCTGGGTCTTGGCAACATGCATAAACTAACATTGTTAGACAGATTTCTAGACAGGAGAGCAGCACCTCCTTAACAGACCAGGTCTACTAAAAAAGTGCTCTAAGGAACCTGACCCTATTTGCTGGACAGCACTTACACAACCTTCCACTCAGCAACATTCTCCTGCAATACATTTTGTCACCACACCATGCAGGGGTGGCACCAGAGTATACTTCTGACTGAGATAAAATTACTTAATGGTGATACCTGATTGGTGAATCCACACATCATTAACAAGATGCATAATGATTTTAATTTCAACTATACTTTCAACTTGCTTTGATGTTGTCACCATGGCACTTGGAATATGGACTATGGTTTTCCCTGTCTCTATAAATCATATTTTATAAAGTAGTATTTCCAGTGTTTATACAACAAGTACAATAGAATAACCTTTTGGCAATGTGATTTGATGATTAGTGTCCCTTTGATTTGGTTTTCAACTATGCAATTGAACACCACCCATGTTGTTGAAGAGTCAGAGTCTGATCCTCCACTAATCAGCACGAATTGGATTAAAATCTATAAAGCTAGGAAGCAATGTTAGGTCTAATACTGAAACAAAGCCAGGAATGAAACCAAGATTAAAACTGGGGAACTTTTTTAAAACCACATGCCTCTAAAACCACAATAAACAGCTGTGATTTTTATAGAAGAGACTACAAAGACCATCAGAACAGCTATGTCTATAGAGGCATGAACCCCCACAACAATGTAGAGTAGGATTTGTACAGTTTTTTTTCTGGAAGATTCCATCACTGGCCAGAGGAGCTTTTTCAGTGGGAGACAGTTCAGTGTAAATAGTTCTTTGTCAAAGCCATGGGACAAAGGACACCATACATAACATAAATTAGAACTGAATACAGACTCTTAAAATCATGTTTTCTTTTCCTCCAGGTTTAATGGTACAGCAATTGAGGCTAATTCCGAATACATCTTTGTGGAAGGTGACACCAAGTGGACACCAAGTGGATTTCTTTCTGCAATACTGAACATTAGTGGATTGTCGACCTTCACCACTCCTGCTGTGGTTCAGACCAGGATGCTCTTCAATTCCTCCTGTCCTGTTCCCAGTGAGAGTTTGGTCCTCAGAGCAATTCAGACTCTTCACAGTGCTCGACTCACAAACCTCTCTGACTCTGTAAACGGGCTGAACTTCACCTATGAGAGTATGTTTTCTTTACTAATACATATTACTGCTACAACCCTTCACATCATTGTCCTATCCATATGAGAGCTAAAACATTCTTATGGACATTTGATTTGTTCCACAGAAATTTCAGACACCTCCTATGCAGTCAGCTTCACATTTAGCATGAGTAACATCAACATGTCTAAGAACGCTGACCTCAGGGACGACACATATGACCAAGTGGAGAACATCATCAATAACGCTGTGAGTGTACATGACCATGTGCTTATCTACATTCTAACAAATATACATAGATAGGGTTGGATTCAATTGGAGAGTTATGAATTAGTCCAAAAGTTCACAGTGAACACAGGGCTATCTGAGACACAACACTCTCATAGCAGGGACTCAGGTAAAGATCCAAAACCCTAGAAGGCAGATACAGACATAACAGCAGGGCAGAATCATGAATCAGTAATAAAATATCGGACTATAATGGGGGACTTAAAGGGCCAGGAATATCCATCCTACATATAAAACATGATGTCTAAATTCTTCAATTGAAAATCTATGAAACGGTTTTTATTTGTAAAAGAAAAAATGAGTACACAAACAGTACAATGGGATGTTCTTATATCTCACAGAAAATCTGATTATTTATCTTTCCTTCTCCAGCTAAACACACTTCTAAATGACGCTGGTGCAGAACCATTTGAACCCCAGAGCTCTTTCTTCACGTAAGTTCACAGCAGTGTTCATTTTTCCTCTGAAAATACCTTTTGGTAATTCTTATTGTAAAGTGAATTGTATTGTGATTTTTGTGATTTCTTCTACTGGTAACAGGAGTTCAGGAAACCAGGTTAATGGTGATATGGAGTACTACTTCCAAGATGGAGACACCAAAACACCAGCAGCCTTCCTGGATGAGCTAACACCTGTGTAAGTGTCCTGATATTAAATTCATAAGTCTGCATTTTTAATCTGTGTGTTCTCACACCGTGTGATGAATGTCATATAGTTAAAATTCATGATAGATTTTGTTATTTTGTTTTTTACTCAATGTTCATTATCCCTTATTTACTTTATTTATTTAATGATTGGCTAACTGTTCTTCTTTATCTCCCTCTTATTCTTGATTTCTTTTATTAATTATTTTGTATTTTTTCCTCCTACTTCAGATTGGGGAATGTCCCGATACGTATTCGTCTAGTTTTTAAGAACTTGACCAGAGTACCTAGTGAGGCTGATGTTCTCAATGCTGCTAATGCTCTGCTGGACTCAAAGATCAGAAGAGCACAATGTCTTATCACAGCAAACCAGCAACTCAATTTCCAGGAATGCACCGCCAACTAGAAACATGATCGAAGATGACTACACTTCCCACGCACGCACGCACGCATGCACGCACGCACCCACCCATGCACCCACCCACACACACACCCACCCACACACACACCCACACACACCCCCAAACACGCTTCACCTTCCCCAGAGTTCTAATCACACACACCTGTTGCCAATCTCACGCACACTCACGCCATACTATATGAGAGACTATTTGGACACTTTGTATTTGTGAAGTCTACGCTCAGTTTCCTAGTGTCTCTGTCTATTCAAAGCCTTATTGTTGTGTTTGTTTAATCTGGTTTTGACTTTGTTCTCGTTAATGACCTTGTCACTCCCCCTAGTCTTGTTTGGACTGTTCGCATGATCGCCTGACCTCTGCCTGTCTATGGTTGTTGACTTCTGTCTTACCCTTTGGACTTGTTGTTTTTTGATTAAACTACCAATCCTGCACTGTCTACACCTCCATTTCATGACACACGAGCTCTTCTAACACAAAAACTGAGTGATCCTGTGAGCATACAGAATGTCACTTTGTTACGCCCTCGCCGGCAGATGGCACTGCGGCTTCAGAGAGCCCGCGTGCACGGGACTGAACTCTAGTACACGGACACGTGTCTTCCTGTTCCGGTATTGGTTTATGTTCAAGGGTGTCTTATTATTGGTTCCAGCTGTCTGTACTTAAGGGTGATTATGTTGGTTATTTAAACTCCTGGTGTTGCTGTGCACTTCACGCAGTATTACCCGTATACTTGAAAGTGATAGTGAATGCGTTACATATGCTATGCTAAGTCTTATTTCCACGTCCTGCTCTCGTTCCATGCCTAGACTTTGGTTCCATGTTTAACCTAGTTAATCTTGTTCAGTATAGACCACATTTCCTGTGTTTTGTCTGCTGCATGAAAATAAAGACGTTGATCTGCACCTGCTTCTGCCTCTGCTACCGTTTTGTAACACACTTATGAAAGTGAGTCTTTAAATTGCAATTAAAAATGTTTTAAATATAATGTATTTTCTCTGAAGGTCTCATTTATAATTTTGTTATATTCCTTTCAGAAATTGGCAACAACTCCTACATTATAAGCTTTGCATTTCAAATCAGCAATGTGACCATCTCCAAGGACCTTCAGCTTAGGAACGGAACATATGATTTTATACAAAATACCCTCAACAGCCTGGTAAGTGTAAGCCATTGTACTCTTTCCCAAAACTACTTTACACAGTAAAATATGATTTATTTTGACTATGTTCATTTAAACCTTATTTTTACCCCCTTTTATAAGCTGAACACTATTCTGAATGTGAAAGATGCTCCTGCGTTTGTCTTTCCACAAGCAAACTACACATAAGTGCCTTCTTTTCACGAGTTTCTCTGAAACACTTTACTTTGCATATTGAAATCTCCATATATCACATCCCCTTCACAGACATATAAACTTGTACCTGACTACAACAGGTACACCACTTACAATACCACCTACCCAGGGGCAGTAATAGCTCAGTGGTTAAGGCTGTGTTTACTGATCAGAACATGTTCCTTAACTTTATACTCAACTGCTTTATACTATACTCCAATGCTTTATACTCAACTCTCGGGTAGAAAGGAATGCATGGTTGCTTTAGCATGTTTACCTTCATCTTGGAAAGATACATGCGCTAACACTGTTAGACAGATTTCTAGACAGGAGAGCAGCACCTCTTTAACAGACCAGGTCTACTAAAAAAATGCTCTAAGGAACCTGACCCTATTTGCTGGACAGCACTTACACAACCTTCACCTCAGCAACATTCTCCTGCAATACATTTTGTCACCACACCATGCAGGGGTGGCACCAGAGCATATTTCTTACTGAGATAAAATTACTTATTGGTGATACCAGATTGGTGAACCCACACATCACTAACAACATGCCTAATTATTTTAATTACGACTATACTTTCAACTTGCTTTGATGTTGTGATTTGACGATTAGTGTTCCTTTGATTTGGTTTTCAACTATGCAATTGAACACCACACATTTTGTTAAAGAATCAGAGTCTGATCCTCCACTAATCAGCACGAATTGGATTAAAATCTACAAAGCTAGGAAGCAATGTTGGGTCTAATACTGAAACAAAGCGTAAAACTGGAGAGAGAGAGATGGTTTTCAGGTTTTTGGTATGCTACCAAAAATCACTAATTGGTTTTGACAGGTCTAGGTCAAAGGTCATCATCAAATAAAATTATGTTGGCAGGTCATCATCATCAAATATAATTGTTATATTATGTATATATTTTATATATATATATATATATATATATATATATATATATATATATATATATATATATATATATATAATTACATACAGTATCTCTCAAAAGTGAGTAGACCCCTCACATTTTTGTCAATATTTTCTTTTCATGTGACAACGCTGAAGAAATAACACTTTGCTATAATGTAAAGTAGTGAGTGTACAGCTTGTGTAACAGGGTAAATATGCTGTCCCCTCAAAATAACTCAACACACAGCCATTAATGTCTAAACCGCTGGCAACAAAAGTGAGTACACCCCTAAGTGAAAATGTCCAAATTGGGCCCAATTAGCCATTTTCCCCTCCCCTGTGTCATGTGACTTGTTACAGGGGGATGTAAACTTTTGAACAGGATGATCAGTGTAAATTATTAACATTTTTTTTTCTGGGAAACATGTAAATATCTTAACTGCTGAAGGAAAAAAAAATGATCTCTAAACAAAATATACCAATGTGTAGTTATCTTCATGTTTGACTAGTCATGAATTATTAAATGCATCACAGTAGTTACCCTGGATATAAAATACAGTCTGTTAACATGCAATATTTGATGGACCAACAATCCAAAGGTCTTTTTTTTTTTTACAATTAGATCTCCCTCATGGATTGGGACAAACCCTTTTTGAGGTAAAGGGGTTATGTACTTGCCTGAACTTCAGGGTTAGGTCACCAGGAGCTTAGAGCTTAACAGGGCTACCTTGTTGAACAGGTATGAAGATGTCAGACAAATGTGATCCCCATGAAATAAAAAAAAGACTAAGTATAATCTGCCTGGATTAGGGTTACTAAGACCCACCCCATGAGCTGGGCCTGATGGTGGTGTCTGCAGGCGAGTACTGGGGTGACCGGGTCATACATCTATCCTGAAATGGTGACTTGGAGCCATCTTGTGAGCTCATCGCCTATACAGGTGCATCTCAAAAAAATAAATATCATGGACAAATTTTTTTTCGTAATTTGATTCAAAAAGTGGAACTTTCATATATTCTAAATTTATTACACATAAAGAGAAATATTTCAAGCCTTTTTTTGTTTTTTTTTAATCTTGATGATTACGGCTTACAGCTCATGGAAATAAAAAATCCAATATCTCAAAATATTAGAATAAAGAATTTATAATACAGAAATGTTGACCTTCTGAAAAGTATGATAATTTATGTGCTTATACTCGGTCGGGGCTTTAATCCTGTTGCAGGAATTACTGCATCAGTGCGGTGTGGCATGGAGTCAATCAGCCTGTGGCACTGCTGAGGTGTTCTGAAAGACCAGGTTGCTTTGATAGCGGTCTTCAGCTCGTCTGTATTGTTGGGTCTGGTGTCTCTCATAGATTCTCTATGGGGTTCGGGTCAGGCGAGTCGGCTGTTCAATCAAACACAGTAATACCATGGTCAGCAAACCAGTTACTAATAGTTTTGCCACTGTTGGCAGGTGCCAAGTCCAAGTGCTGGAAAAGGAAATCAGCATCTCCATAAAGCTCGTCAGCAGATGGAAGCATGAAGTGCTCTAAAATCTCCTGGTAGATGCTGCATTGACTCTCAACTTGAGAAAACAGAGTGGACCAACACCAGCTGATGACATGACACCTCAAATCATCACTGACTGTGGAAACTTCACACTGGACTTCAAGCAACTTGGATTCTGTTCCTCTCCACTCTTCCTCCAGACTCTGGGACCTTGATTTCCAAATGAAATGCAAAATTTACTTTCATCTGAAAAGAGGACTTTGGACCACTGAGCAATGGTCCAGTTCTTTTTAAAGGCTCAGGAAACCTTTGCAGGTGTTTTGAGTTAATTAGCTGATTAGAGCTCTTCTCAGGTCGCTATTTCTGTATTATAAATTCTTTATTCTAATATTTTGAGATGCTGGATTTTTGATGTCCTTGAGCTGTAAGCCGTAATCAAGATTAAAACAAAAAAAGCTTGAAATAATTTCAAAAGCTTGAAATAATACATTATTCAGTTAAGAGGTATAGGAGAGCCAGAATGGAATATTCATGAAAACATTTCAAGAAGCAAAAAGTCTAGCTTGGGAGAAGTTTCGAAAGACAAAGACAATTTGAGTCTCCCCAAAGAATTTTCACCTTACCTGTGGTCACTAGCTGTGAGTATTGAACAAATGAATTAGGTCCCAAGTACAGGCAGCACAACTGACATTTTCTCTGCAGACTTAATCTTTGAGATAAGGTGAGGAGTTAAACAATCTGGGAGAGCCTAAGAATAGAGACGCTGCTACATGTTACATAATTCTATTTCTGATCATCTCTATATGAAGAAACACCCACTATTGTCAAGTTGCATAAAAATAGCTTTTGTCATGAACATGTGAATATGATTCCTGAGTCACTCCTTGTTGCACCTTATAAGCTTAGCTTTTGGGTAAATCATCTTCCAGAGAGACAGAGTTGTCATTAAGGATATTGCTGAGGGAGTTACAGGGAACAGATTATTGTTTTAGATCAGATGGTTATGACTAAAATAAGGTAATATCTCATTATGGTTTTTTGTACTCTCAGTTTGGCTTCTAATCATCAATTTGCACCTTTTTCCCTCACATTTAGTGCAATAAAGTAACAGTTAAACTGCAAATTCATATATTCTGATTTTGTTTGTAAAAATGCATAATTTTATTATTATTATTATTATTATTATTATTATTATTATTATTATTGGGGATGCTATTGTGATATTGTAGAGTTGTTGAATTATTGACATTTTCAAATTGCTATATTGAACATTCATAATAATTAAAAATCCAATTTGATTTAATTGATTGACAGGTTTGCCTTTTTTAAAAAATAATGACACCAGTAACACTACAGCCTTCACACTTTGTAAGTAAAGCTAATTTTTCACTTTAAAATGAAATGTATGTTTATCCCATATCCATATCTTATTATTAGGGGCCAAGCACCAAAGGTTCCTATTATTGTTGTTATTATTATTATTATTATTATTATTATTATTATTATTATTAGTAGTAGTAGTAGTAGTAGTAGTAGTAGTATTAGTATTCCTTCTTCTCATGGCAGCCCATCGAACCACATGCGGTAAAGTTATGACATTTGGCACACAGATAGAGGACAGTGTGATGTGTTACTACAACAAATTTGGAGTCTCTAACTCAAACCTTCTAGTGCCACCAACTGTCAAAAATTGGACTCACGTTTATACTAATACCTTTTGATACCGTTTATACTAATACCTTTTGAGTGCTAGAAACAAAATTAATTCTCCCCCTGATTCCTTGGCTTATGCCGATTCGAATTAACTACTTTTTTGAACTCCGCCTAGACCATTAATCTGATTGTCACGAAATTCAAAAGAGATCATCAATCAATCATATTTTTATAGAGCACATTTAAAAACAACCAAGTTTCAAGTGCTGTACAATATAAATATAACCACATAAACATACAGCAGGGTGAAGGCAAGTACTATAGTAAAAAGAAAATAAATCACAATGATCACAGAATATTGAAAGCCAGGGAAAATAAGTATGTCTTAAGAGCAGATTTAAAAGTTGAGATAGATATGGTATCCAAAGCTTCGGACCGACAATCAGGAAGGAACGGTCGCCTTGTTTTTTGTTGTCTAGATCTGGGCACAGTGAGTAAACCACAAGATTGCGGTGTTCTAGAGAGAGTGTATTGGTGGAGCAAATCAGTCAGATACTGAGGGGCCACGTTATTGAGGTCTTTGTAAACAAATAGGTGTAACGGGCTCGTATTTGCGAGTCCCTGTGAGAAGTCTGGCAGCTGCGTTTTGCACCAGCTGTAAACACAATAAAAAAAGCTGTAGACACCGTAGTAAAGCAAACCAAGGTCAACAACACAATTTTCCTTCAGTCCAAATAAGATTAATTCAGTTTTGTTATCATTTAGGTTATTTAGGTCATTTAGGTAGAAAGCCATAGCTTGAGTTCATTTAAACAGGCCACCAGTGGTTGTAAAGTGCATTTATCATTTTGTTTTAAAGGAAGGTAAATCTGGGTATCATCAGCATATAAATGAAAAATACTTATCTTCATATTATTATTATTATTATTATTATTATTATTAATAATAATAATAATAATAACAATAAAATAATAATAATAATAACAATAACATTTTATTATTATTATTATTATTATTATTATTATTATTAATAATAATAATATGTGTGTATTTGTAAGTACCTTTGCCAAATTTAGTCTATTTTGCTTTTATATTAGATAAATGAATGCTTATATGTATACATTTATTTTGTGAGATAGTTAAATGGCTAAAATTTATAATTGTTAGTTGTAATAGATTATAAATTATGTCTAATATAAGAGGATCATTTGATTTGGGGGAGGGGGACAGTGGTGGCTTAGCGGTTAAGGCTCTGGGTTACTGTCAGGAGCTCAGTGGTTCAAGCGCCAGCGCTGCCAAGCTGGGCCCTTCAGCAAGGCCCTTAACCCTCTCTGCTCCATGGGTGCTGACCCTGCGCTCTGACCCCAGCTAACAAACCGCTAACAACAGCAGAATCAACTGCATCTACAACTACTGCAGCTCCAATCACTACAACTGAGGAACCAACACGTACAGAGGACACAACCACAGCTACAATTATTACATTAATTACAGCAGCAACAACATAACTGACTAACTACTCTAACCCCAACCACTAGAAGTGAAGACCCAACAACAACACAAGCAACAGAACTGACCAGTAGTTCTGTGTCCACAACACAGGCTACAACAGATGAAACATCTGTATCAACAACTGTAGCTCCAAGCACTACAACCCAGGATCCAAGTACTACAGAGGAAACAACCACAGCTACAACTGTACTGACAACAGCACAAACAACAGAACTACCAACTACACAGGCTAGAACAAGCACAGAACCAACAACAGTAGAAACAACTGCATCTAGCCCAACCAGTACAATTCAGGAGGCTACGACTACAACACTACCTACAACACCAACAACAGATTTGACCACTAGCACTATATCCGCAACAGAGGGTACAACAAGCACACTGCCAACAACAGAAGAAACAACTGTAGCCCCAAGCATTACAACTGAGGAACCAATATCTACAGAGGAAATTTTCACAGCTACAACTGTACTGACTAAAGCACCAACAACAGAACTAACTACTACCACAGAATCAACTACACAGGCTAAAACAAGTACAGGACCAACAACAGTAGAAATAACTGCATCTACAACTACTTCAGCTCCAACCAGTACAATTCAGGAACCTAAAACTACAACACTACCTACTGCACCAACAATAGAACTGACCACTAACACTATATCCAGAGGCTACAACAAGCACACAGGAAACAACAGAAGAAACAACTGCTGTAGCCACAACCACTACAACTCAGGAACAAATATCTACAGTGGAAACAACCACAGCTACAAGTATACCATTAACTACAACACCGACAGCAGAACTGACCAGTACGATTGTGTCCACAACACGGGCTGCAACAACAGAAGAAACAACTGCATCAACAACTGTAGCCCCAACCACAGCTACAACTGAACTGACTACAGCACCAACAACAGATCTGACCACTACCACAGAATCAACTACACAGGCTACAACAAGCACAGGACCATCAACAGTAGAAACAACTGCTGTGTCTACTCCAGCTCCAACCACTACAACTGAGAAATCTACTATAGCTACAACTGTACTGACTACAACAACAGAACTCACCACCTTAACTACACAGTCTGCAACAAACACTGATACAACTGCATCTACTCCAACTTCAACCTGTACACCTGAAGAACAAACTACTAATAATCAGCATAAAGCTTTGTATCTGCAAATAATAATGATGCTCTGTCTTTTCAGATCTGGTTCAGCTGTGGTTCAGACCAGGATGGTCTTCAATTCCTCCTCTCCTGTTCCCAGTGAGAGTTTGGTCCTCAGTGCGATCCAGACTCTTCTCAGTGCTCGACTCACGAACCTCACTGACTCTGTAAAAGTGCTGAACTTCACCTATGAGAATATGTTTTCTTTACTAATACATATTACAACTTTTCACATCATTGTCCTATCCATATTTGAGCTAAAGGATTATTATGGACATTTGATTTGTTCCACAGAAATTTCAGACACCTCCCATGCAGTCATCTTCACATTGAGCATCAGTAACATCAGCATCTAAGAACCCTGACCTCAGGAACGACACCTACACCCAAGTGGAGAACATCATCAATAACGCTGTGAGTGTACATGACCAGGCACATATGAACATTCTAACAAATATCCAGAGATAGCATTGGATCCCATTGCAGCTTTTAATAAAAACAGTTGCAAAAATCAAAAAGTGTAAAAGTCAACACAGTAACCCCCTGGGTTGTATGAGGCAGGGCAGACTCACAGTGGGGTAATCATCAAAGGTCAAAACACTAGCAAGCAGATGCAGACAAAGAAGCAGATCAAGATCATGAATCAGTAATCAAATATAGGACTATAATGGGGGACTTAAAGGGTCAGGAATGTCCATCCTACATATAAAACATGATGTCTATATTCTTCAATTGAAAATCTATGAAACTGTTTTTATTTGTAAACACACTTCTAAATGACGCTGGTGCAGAACCATTTGAACCCCAGAGCTCTTTCTTCATGTAAGTTCACAGCAGTATTCTTTCCCCTCTCAAAATACCTTTTGGTAATTCTTATTGTAAAGTGAATTGTGTTGTGATTTTTGTGATTTCTTCTATTGGTAACAGGAGTTCAGGAAACCAGGTTAATGGTGACATGGATTCCTACTTCCAAGATGGAGACAACAAAACACCAGCAGCCTTCCTGAATGAGCTAACACCTGTGTAAGTGTCCTGATATCAATTTCACAAGTTTCTATTTAATCAGTGTGTTCTCACACTCTGTGTTTAATAATAATTCCGTGATAGTGGTTTTTGACAATTTGCCATAGTGGCTGGTTGTAGATATTAGGCCAGTTAGACATACAGATAGTGAGTGTGGCTGGATGTGGGTGACACAAAGGAAATTAATATCAGGAAAGAAAATAACGAAAGTGAGAACTCAACATTTTTATCCCCTAAATTAATTGCCTGTTATCCCTTATTAGGTTTTAGGACTGAAGTTGGGCAGCAGCAATAGAGAAGGGGTTACTTTAATGCAAGGGTGTAACCATGGTATGGACATTGGGGGGGGGGGGGGGGGTCCAACGAACTCGGTGGGAGTATATGCAAGTGAATGTAATATTAATGGTCAAAAACTGGAACTGACGTTAGCCTAGCCTACTTCGTGGGTGTACAAGTATCAAAAGTTAATTGACGTTCTTAAGAACAAACGAAGCCATGGTATGATGCCTTCTATACTAAGCTAAAGTTACCTACTATTTAGGTATCTAGTTACTTAGTGTCTGGAAAAAAGCTCGTATGCTCTGCTGAACTTTTCTACACTTGGCTGCTGTCTCCATCTTTTACAGACTGAGCTGCTAAAATATATCAACCAACTTGCGCTGAGTATGGGTGCAACCAAGTGTACAATTGGAGGGGGGGGCACACACCTATTTTCCTTAACAAACAGAAATATATTAAAAAGGAATAGACATAAATAAATAGAATAGATTAAGAAAAGACAGATCCGTTGGCAGGGTTCATTAAATGGGGACATATAGAAAATATTTTGTACTGTATATTCGGGGGACAGATTGGCATTTCCTCAACATTGGGAGGGACACGACTCCCCCCTCCCCCCCCCCCAAAGAATGCGTGGTTACGCCCATGCTTTAATGCCTAGATACCAGCCTTATATATAATACTTTTCAGTTCCACATTATTGGAATTGTAATTCACTAATATCACTTGGCTTTAATCAAATCCAATTAGTGTATGCCACGGATAGTCCCCACGTACCAGAATGTTCTCCGTCCACCACCCAAATATTAAGAAAAGCTATACAGAAAGGTGGAAAGATTAATATCTGCTGTCTGAAGTTTAATTTTTGTGGACATCAGGCTAAGGATCATTTTGGAGAGCTGAGCATTTACGAGTATAAAAGAAAGCATGTTCATGAGCGTACATACTCATTCAACTACAGAAGCACATTAAATTAAGAATTAAAGTGTTTTATGGAAGCAGAGTTAGTTACATTGCTCCAAGTAACAGAGGGAGTCAGCAATCATTTCTAGAAAAAACACATTTTTGTTGCAAATAACTAATATATTAAATCATATTAAAACAGAAGAACAAGAAGAATTTCCCTATGTTAATTGGTGGAGGCTGATGGAAAATAGCTGGAGAGTTGATAATTTGGAAAAACTGATAGACAAGTTTTTCCAACCTGATTCTCCGTGGTATTTTGCCTAGGCATCCATAGCTCCCCAGGTTGAGCCATACCTCAGATTAGGGGAAGAAAGAGGTTTTGAAAGAGGAAGAGGGGGAACTGGACAGATTATAAGTGATCCCGTAATAGAGGCATCCCCACTATTGAGACAAGTTTATTGGTAAAACAAACAGCGGGTGAAATCGAGTCATTAGATAAACACATGATTTGTGGTAAACTGTGGGGAATTGTAGTAAAAATTATACCAAACAGATATGAGCATCATCTGTCACTCAGACTGGCTCAAGGAAGCGTTAAGAGTTGGGGCAGATAAATTATAAGTTGGAGTTCCTGTGGCATTAAAAAGGGTGACTGATTATCTAGGCTTAAGTAGTTTTGGTATTTCGGAAGTGTGACAAATGGCATCTACCTCTGTAGAACAAATGATATCTACTCTTGTAAAATTTTTGGGGTCCAAGTACCCACTGTGTAATGAGTACATTGCCAAAATCTCAGAAAAATGGCACAAAAGAACTAAGCTCTTGAAAACAAAGTGGCCAAAAGAAGGGACATTTGACGTGGCATTGTGGGAAGAGATGGAAACATTGATAAAAAAAAAATTATAAGGGCAAAGACAAAAGTAAGCTGAGAGAACCAAAGCAGGAAAAAATGGCAAGAGGTTCTGAGGCTGTTCAAAAAAGAAGGAGAAGACTCGTGGAAAAGCATGAAACAGGCGAGGCAGTTGATGAGAAAAGAGGGTAACAAATCAGATGAAAAAGCAGAGGTGGTGGTTAGGCCACCTCCTTATGCGTTATTCGAGCCATCAAATCCATTTGCATCCTCTAACCCGTTTGCGCCTCCTAACTCAGTTGTGTCCCATAATCCTTTTTTGCATCCTGAAGGTCAGTACCCAATGATAAAAGGGAGAGTGCAGGTAGCTGGGGATGTAGAGATGGTTGAGAAAGAGAGAAGCATGTCTGGGAAAAGGAGAAGGAGCGCAGACTGAAGGAATGAAAGACAGGGTAGGGAAAACAAGAAGAAATATATAGATGCTTATTCTCAGATAAACACTGCCATTGGAGAATCAACAGGTATTGCAGAGCAGGGGAAGACTATCCGAAAAAAGCTGTGATAATTTAGCTAAAAACCTGTGGAAGAGTAGAGGAGTCAGATTATGCCGGGGGTGATGAAACAGATTCTGAAAAGGTGAGAGAGGAAATCAGTCTAGATAGGGCCGAGGGGGGAACGGAAGATTCACACAGACACCACAGTATGGTAGGAAAACCCTCACTAGAACAGTGTAGATCACAAGAAGTAGAACACATGGAATTGTAGGCGGAGACTTGTATTTTGGGAATGTTGAGGAAGAAAATACTCCATCAGGGACACTGCTCAAACCAAGCGATTTAACTCCCCTTCTGCCCTGGTCACAGAGAGAGGGAGGGAGACTTAGAGCTTGAAGTCAGACAGACCCAAATAGAGTGGCGAGAGTGTTTCCAATTTGGATTAAGGGCGCACAGGCCCAATATGTGCCATGGGCTACACAGGATCTCGATGGGCTGATCTCTCACCTTCCTGATATCCACAAGGGGGCTGGGAAGTAGATCACGGTGTTTGAAGAAGAAACAATCAGCAGACTGCTTGCTGTAGGAGATATAAAGGCACTTCTGGCTAAAGTTCTAGGTGGAGGTAAGATGACAGATTCTGACAGCAGCACACATGGGAGGGGCTAGGGGACCACACAAGCAGATGGGGTTTCCTTCGATCAACACCGGCCCAATTTGTGGCAGAAGTTAAGAACGGAGTATCCCGCACAAATGGATCCCAAGTCTTTGAAAGGGGAACAGCTGGGGGAAGCAGAAAATCCAATTGCTTATGTTAGCCGTCAGCTACAAAGATGGAAGCAAGAGACAGTCGGATCCTGAAAGAGATCCTATAATAACCTCATAGTTCAGAGAGGCAATATTGGACAATACTGGACAGAGAGGCAGGACAATCACCAGTGATGGCTCCTATGAATCTGGAGATGAGCCAGATTCAGACCTCTTGGGAACCTCTACAAGGCCCGATCAATCCGTGGGGAGGGCCAAATCAGGGTTATTAGTGGTGCCCAGGGAATCCTATTAGGGAGGGTCAGCTTCCACTTATAACAACCAATGTGATCAAGAACCTATGCTGCAGGTTAATGTTGAGGGCAAAATTACACCTATGATGGTAGACACTGGAGCTACTTACACATGTGTAAGTCCAAATTATGCCTCTCACCTCCCCATGTCTGGCAGATTTGCTAAGACTGTAGGATTCTCTGGACACATGCAGCTAATTCCCATGACAGCTCCAGTTTGTCTAGAAAACCAAAAATACAAAGGTAAAAATACCAATTTTGGTATCAGATCATACTCCTGTCAATTTATTAGGAAAAGATGCGCTTTGTAAATTAAAGCTCCAAATTTGGTGCTCCCCGGAAGGATAGATAGATAGTAAGGGAATCAACACAAAAATGTTTCTTTCAGTACCAAAAGCTAATGTGTATTGGTTGGGAAAATTAGATGACGATGTAGAGAAAATCCTTAGTAAGTGGGGGAAATACATTGAGGCTCAGATCCCTGGGGCTAAAAAAACCCCAGAAACTGCATTTTATTGCACTATGGTTTATGATTCAGACTGTGATCCAGAAATTGAACAACGGTGGTTAAGCAGAACAAGGGAACAAAAAGTTCCTATGATGTCACAATACGTAATCATAGGGGTGCAGAGCGCGGCTATGAAAATTGACAATTGCGAATTCATTAACAATTGATTTCAAGCTCCAATTTCAGTACCACATGGGACACTTATATATAAATAATGGGTGGGAGTCAAAAGACTTAGGGCCAATGATGAAGGAGGCAGAAACAGCTAAGTGGGAGAGTAGAGAGAATCTTTTGATTTTTCAATCTGCTGACAAAACATTGCTTAAAATTCTTTGTGCTACTGTCATAGTAGGAACTCCGCAGGAAATAGTGATCGAATACAACACCGAAACGCAGATGCCAGAAACACAGGTGGTAAAATCTAAGACAGCTGAGTTGCTGAAAGACATGGAAGAACAGGTACCAATTGAATTGTGGACTCAGCATGACAATGATGTGGGCTTGGTAAAATCTGCCAGCCCAGTTAGGATAGGATTAAAACCAGGTGCATGCTTGGCATGAAAAACTCAATACCCACTGTGTCCTGGTGCCGCACAATGTATTAAGACAACCATTGAAGGGTTAATTCAGGCGGGAGTGTTAATTGAAACATCAGGCTATTGTAAAACCCCAATTTTATCTATTGCAAAATCAGACAAGTCAAAATGGTGTCTAGTACATGATTTGCGAGCAGTCGATGATGTAGTACAAGATTGGCCAGCTGAGGTTCCTAATCCACACACGCTACTGACCGATGTTCCTCCTGATGCCAAGTATTTCATGGTGATTGATCTTTGCACTGCTTTCTTTAGTGTTCCACTGGCAGAGGAAAGCAGGCACTTGTTTGCCTTCACATATGCTGGTAAGCATTACACATATGTCAGAATGCCCCAAGGATTTAAACATTCTCCACATGTCTTTAATCAGGTTCTAAAAACTTGACCATTTATACCCACCACAAGGTGGCAGAGCTTTTAGACCAGGGGAGATTTGTTTTGACTCAGGCACAGTGCTTAGCTTACTCCACTCTGTTGACTTACCCTGACATCACTATTAAGCATTGCACTAAAGCAAATCCAGCTGATTTGATTCCTTTAGATAATGAAGGGAAACCTCATGACTGTGTAGCAGAGTCATTAGCCTTTACTCGTCTTGGACCTGACTTAGAGTCTTCACCTTTACCTCACCTTTACCTGAAGCAGATGTTTCTTATTTTGTTGATGGCTCTTGCTTTTGAGATCATACAGGTATGCATGCAGGGTACGCAGTAGTGAAAAAACAGAAGGAGGATTTTGTGCCTGTGATCACACATCAGTGCAAAAAAACATGCTCTGTTCAACTGGCTGAGTTAAAAGCTCTTACTACAGCATATCAGTTGGCTGAGGGCCAAACTGCTAATATATACACTGACTCAGATTATGCTTATCGTGTATGTTATCTGTTTGGAGCTGTTTGAAAACAGAGAGATTTTAAAAGAAGTGATGGAACACTCATCCAACATGCTGAACTGATAGTTCAGTTGATCACTGCTATGATGCATCTAATGCGCTTAGCAATCATTAAGTGCCAGGCACACAAAAAAGGGCAATGATTTTGTTATAAGAGGTAACAATGCTGCAGATATGGAGGCAAAAAAGGCCTCAGGCTGCCAAGTAGCAGTAATGGCACAAATGGTGCTTATTCAACCTCAGCCTACTGTAGATGGTATTGTCCACATACAACATCAGGCAAATTCATATGAACATTCAGTATGGCAACAGAGAGGTGTTACTAGAGATACACACGGTGTATGGCACTCAAACGAATGACACATGATTACACCTGCCGCACTTCTCACTGTCCTTATTTCAGATGCACATGGGTTTGAACATTGTGCGAAGGGAGAAATCATGAGGAAGATAAAACAGCAAGGATACTGGTCTCCGTACTTACAGGCAATGGTGTATAATTTTTGGTCTGAATGTGAAATTTTTGCTCAAAATAATGCCAGAAAGGGAACATCGGCACCAATAGGGCTCATACCGGTACCAGAAGGGCCTTTCAAACACCTGGTGACTACGTAGATATGGTAAAAAGCGTAAAACGAAAAAGGTACATGCTGTAAGTAATAGACAGATTTAGCAGATGGGTAGAGGCAACCCCATCAGCAGACCAAGCTGTGGGGACAGTGATTAAATTTTTGACCAAAGAGGTAATTCCCAGATTTGGCATACCATCTCAGATTAGCTCTGACAACGGCTCAACTTTTGTTCAAAAAACAGTGAAAACAGTGTTACAGTAACTGTGAATAAAGTAGAGATTCGGATGTGTTTATCACTCTCATTCACAGGGAATGGTGGAAAAGGTAAGTATTACCTTTAAGGCTAAGCTTAACAACATTTGTGCTGACACTAAACTCATTTGGGTAGATGCTCTACCTCTTGTACTAATGAACTATTGCATACAGATTAACAGAATTACATATCTAACACCGCATGAAATGCTTACAGGTCGACCCATGTCTGTGCCATATCTGAGAGGTCCTTATGAAGGACTGCCGCTGGAGTAATTGCAGATGGAACTGAGAGCATGTATGAAATAACTGCTATGTATGAAGCTATCTATTCACAGGAACAGAGCAGGGGACCGAGAGTGGAGACAAATGTTCCATAGTCAAATGCTCCAGTGGCTCCTGGAGAACAGGTGTACCTAGTGGTGCTCAAGCTCAGAAGGGAAGGGCCATACAAGGTTGGCCACCTAAGCCAGATGAGATCTCAGAACAACTGCAGCAGGATGAAACATATTCCAGTTCCACAAGTGAGGACAAAGAAGAATGATGAGCCATGCCCTGGGTGTAAGTGTTAGCCTAAATTCTACACAAACTATCAAGCACCACTGTGTGTGTGTGGGTTTGTGTGTGTGTGTGTGTGTGTGTATATATATAATATGTGATAAACTTCCTTACACACACACACACAAACACACACACACACACACAATTTTCTTATTTTCCTTTTACGTCACCAGTTCTACACACACCTGGTCTACACACACCTGGTCCTTCTTATTAGTCCCTTATTAATAATGAAAAAAAGAGTGATCATAAGAATTACATTTTGTTTTTTATGTAGTACTGCTAGCTTATGTGACGTTATTTCATATAAGAGATGTTTACATATAGTCCACCAAACAAAATAATAACTGAATTTACACAAATGAAAGAGTTCAAAAGTTTGCATACACTTTATTCTTAATACTGTGTGTTGTTACCTGGATGAACAACGACTGTATGTTTTGTGATAGTTGTTCATGAGTCCCTTGTTTGTCCTGAACAGTTAAACTGTCCAATGTTATTCACAAAAATCCTCCAGGTGCTGCACATTCTTTGATTTTCCAGCATATCTGACCCCTTTCAAGCAGTGGCTAATGATGTTGAGATCCATCTTTTCACACTGAGGACAACTGAGGGACTCGTACACAACTATTACAAAATGTGCAATCATTCATTGATTCTCCAGAAGGCGACACATTACATTAAGAGCCAGGGGGTTGTAAACTTTTGAACAGGATGATCAGTGTAAATTATTAATATTTTGTCTTTTGGGAAACATGTAAATATCTTAACTTTTGAAATAAAAAAAAACATCTCTAAACAAAATTTGGTTATGTACTTGCCTGAACTTCAGGGTTAGGTCACCAGGAGCTTAGTGTTCTTAACAGGGCTACCTTGTTGAACAGGTATGAAGAAGATGTCAGACAAATGTGATCCCCATGAAATGTAAAAAAAAAAAAAAAAAAAAAAAAAAAAAAAAAAAAAAAGACTAAGTATAATCTGCCTGGATTAGGGTTACTAAAACCAACCCCATGAGCCAGGCCTGATGGGGGTGTCTGCAGGCAATTACTGGGGTGACCGGGTCATCCATCTATCCTGAAATGGTGACTTGGAGCCATCTTGTGAGTTCATCGCCTATACAGGTGCATCTCAAAATATCATTTATTCTAAATTTATTACACATAAAGAGAAATATTTAGAGCCTTTTTTTTTTTTAATCTTGATGATTAAATGATGTGGCAGGGAGTCAACCAGCCTGTGGCACTGCTGAGGTGTTCTGGAGATCCAGGTTGCTTTGATAGTGGTCTTCAGCTCGTCTGTATTGTTGGATCTGGTGTCTCTCATAGATTCTCTATCGGGTCCGGGTCAGGCGAGACGACTGGCCAATCTAACACAGTAATACCATGGTCAGCAAACCAGTTACCAATAGTTTTACCACTGTGGGCAGGTGAAGAGTCCTGCTGGAAAAGGAAATCAGCATCTCCATAAAGCTCGTCAGCAGTTGGAAGCATGAAGTGCTCTAAAATCTCCTGGTAGATGCTGCATTGACTCTCGACTTGAGAAAACACAGTGGACCAACACCAGCAGATGACATGGCACCTCAAATCATCAGTGACTGTGGAAACTTCACACTGGACTTCAAGCAACTTAGATTCTGTTCCTCTCCACTCTTCCTTCAGACTCTGAGAGCTTGATTTCCAAATGAAATGCAACATTTACTTTCATCTGAAAACAGGACTTTGGACCACTGAGCAATGGTCCAGTTCTTTTTAAAGGCTCAGGAAACCTTTGCAGGTGTTTTGAGTTAATTAGCTGATTAGAGCTCTTCTCAGGTCGATATTTCTGTATTATAAATTCTTTATTCTAATATTTTGAGATGCTGGATTTTTGATGTCCTTGAGCTGTAAGCCGTAATCATCAAGATTAAAGCAAAAAAAAAAAGCTTGAAATTTTTCACTTTATTTGTAGTGAATCTAGAATATATGAAAGTTCCACTTACGGAAAAAAATTCTGTTTCCACGATGTTCAAATTTTTTGAGATGCATCTGATGAAGGATGGCCAGTCTTCTAAATGGACTAGACCCTTGGAAATGTTACTGGCTTTGGGAATGTGGAATGTCACTTCAGTGGCAGAGAAAGGCCTTACATTCACACACAGTAAAGGGCTCCAGTCTTGTTCAGGTTGCTCTTGCTCCTTCTGCAGCATGGTTGTAGGGATGCTCACCAGTTGCAGATCTTCACTCTAGGATTTTTTTCTTTCACAGTGGACAAGAGATTTGCCTTTGTGAGATTTTGATTCACAGGAAGCAAATCTCTGACTGTTGTTTGTGGGTATGCACTCAATAGCAGCTTGGAATAGTCAGTCCTTTTTGAGTAGGTGGAGAGGTGTGTATATATATATATATATATATATATATATATATATATATATATATATATAGAGAGAGAGAGAGAGAGAGAGAGAGAGAGAGAGAGGAATATATATATATATATATATATATATATATATATATATATATATATATATATATATATATATATTCCACAAATATATAAAAATGATAGTAAGATAATGTTTTTATGTGAATATTAAAATAATATTGGAAATAAAATATAAATGGTGAGTTATGGAAATTAATTAAAATGCAACACATGAGAGATAAAATTTAAACAGGTAAAACTGGTAACCAAGAAATAGATAAATAAATAATAAATGAATAAATAAATTCACCGTAGCTTCTAGAAATTTGTTTTTATTTTCAAAATGACAAATAATGTCCTTTATGCTTAAATCATAACTTTCATTAACTTTATACAAAGAGTAATTACTCTATTCGCTCCAAAAAAGAACAAATGTCTGAGGTTTTCATTTACATTTTTTTTTTTAAAAACATTTTAAGGCATTTGGCAGACACCCTTATCCAGAGCAACTTACATTTATCTAATTTATACAACTGATCACTTGAGGGTTAAGGGTCTTGCCCAAGGGCCCAACAGTGGTAGCTTGGCAGTGCTGGGGCTCCTGACCTTCTGATCAGTAACCCAGAGCCTTTAACCACTGAGCCACCACTTTTCACTCTCACCATTACAAGAGGTACATGTTTCAGTTACATCACAATATCTTGATAGTGCTTTGCATAGATAGATTTTGTGCAGGATTCGAAAATGAACTTCTTTGTGTGCAATACTTATATATACCAAATTCCTCCACTGAATGTTATCAATAAGAGACATCCAATATAATATTCCTCTTGGGGCAGTTGAGGATCGAGATTGGTATAATTGGCACACACACTTATTATTGTCATAGAATAAAACGTGAAAATATCTTGAGCTTGTGTTAATCACAGACCTTATTTCAGAATTTAATTGTAAAAAAAAAAAAAACCTATTTACTGCACTCTATACTGGTGTAATGTAATGTGTGTTGTAATGCTTCTCCTGGGAGACTAGTGTAAATTGACCAATAGTGCCGTCATTATTTTCCCTAAAAAACATACTTTTTTTTTTAACTCCTCCAAGGCTGTTGCACTGATTTTCACAAAAATCTAATCAGATCATCTTCAGACCATGCTGAGAAAAAGTTATGGAATTCAAGTTGATTAGCCAACCCGTTCTCGAATAATGCGTGAATGAATTTGATGAAGAGCACGCCGAACTGGACATGAGGCTATATCTCCGCAATGCTTTAGCCTATTGAGGCAAAACTTGGCACCTGTTATCACAAGCATGACCTGGTCAGGAAATATGAAAAAAGTTTGAATCAGTATGACATATTGAGTTGAACGATATCCAATGTTCCAATGTCAGCCATTTTGGGCATCAGCCATTTTGAATTTTGTCATAAAATGCTATATTTTTCGTAGGCATTGGCTTATCCTTTCGAAACTCTGTATGTGTCTTTGTCACAATGCCTATAAGGTTCTGAACAAATTTTGGGACGGTGGCACCTTGTGGTCAAAAATTGTAATGAAATTAAAAAAAAATGCCAATATCATTTGGATAATTTTGCCTATTGTAATGAAACTGGTCTTGTTAGATTCCATGAGTCATGTTGAGAACAGTGATATAAATTATGCCATAGTCAATTGAACTTCCTGTCCACCATTTTGAATTTTGAAACTGCTCCTAGACCATTGGGCCGATTTTCACCAAATTTGATTTAGATCATTTACAAACCATGGTGGCAAAATATTATGGAGTTCGTGTTGATAATCCAAACTGTTATCATTTAACGCATCAACAAATTTGATGGCATGATGCCAAAATGATTCTGAGGCTGCATCTTTGCAAGGCTTTGACATATTGACACCAATCTTTGAGTGTCTCATTGTGACTCCAGCCTGAATTTTGCCTCATTTTGCCTCCATTTTGCCTAAAATCATATACAAACATCTAAAATTGCTCTCTCTCTTTTTTTTTTTTTTTTTTTTTCTTTTTACAGTTTGTCTTGATGCTCACTTCCATGCTTGTTTAGCTCCTTGTTTAGCCTCTTAAGTGCTTGGCCCCTTAATTGCTGATTGCAGCTATTATTATTATTATTATTATTATTATTATGAAAAAGAAGAAGAATAGTATTATTTTTTTTAATATGTACATATTTGTAAGTACCTTACCAAATTACCAAATTTAGTCTATTTTGCTGTTATGTAAATGAATGCTTTGGGGGAGGGGGACAGTGGTGGCTTAATGGTTAAGGCTCTGGGTTACTGATCGGAAGGTCGGTGGTTCAAGCCCCAGCACTGCCAAGCTGGGCCCTTCAGCAAGGTCCTTAACCCTCTCTGCTCCATGGACACTGTATCATGCATGGCTGACCCTGCGCTCTGACCCCAGCTTCCTAACATGCTGGGCTATGCAGAGAAACGAATTTCACTGTATTCTAATGTATATGTGACCAATAAAGAAGCATTATCAATTTCATAAACATATAATGCATGATTTAATGACCGTTATAGTGAGCTAAGAAAATCAATGGTTTGGAAATAAATGGAAAAAAAAGTGAAATTACCTATACTTGTGACAATATGTCTATGGCTGCTGCTTAGTGGGATTGCAGCCAATACCATTTACAACAAAAAACAACAGAAGGGACAAACACAACTGAGGAACCAACAGCAACAGAGAAAACTATGACAGCTACAGTTATACCAACAACAACAATAAAAGTAACAGAACTGACCAGTACTACTGAGTCCACAACACAGGCTTTAACAAACAAACAGCTAACAACAGCAGAATAAACTGCATCTACAACTACTGCAGCTCCAATCACTACAACTGAGGAACCATCAAGTACAGAGGACACAACCACAGCTACAACTATAACATTAACTACAGGAGCAACAACAGAACTGACTAACTACTCTAACCCCAACCACTACAAGTGAAGACCCAACAACGACACAAGCAACAGAACTTACCAGTAGTTCTGTGTCCACAACACAGGCTACAACAACAGATGAAACAACTATATCAACAACAACTGTAGTCCCAAGCACTACAACCCAGGAACCTAGTAGTACAGAGGAAACAACCACAGCTACAACTGTACTGACAACAGCATAAACAACAGAACTAACCACTACCACAGTATCAACAACACAGACTACAACAAGCACAGGACCAACGACAGTAGAAAATACTGCATCTACAGCTACTTCAGCTCCAAGCATTATAACTGAGGAAGCAACAACTTCAGAGGAAACAACCACAGATACAACTACAACTTTAACTACAGCAGCAACAACAGAATTTACCACTTCCACAGTATCAACTACACAGGCTACAACAAGCACAGGACCAACGACAGTAGAAACAACTGCATCTCCAGCTACTTCAGCTCCAACCAGTACAATTCAGGAAGCTACAATTACAACACTACCTACAGCACCAACAACAGAATTGACCACTAGCACTATATCCACAACAGAGGGTACAACAAGCACACTGCCAACAACAGAAGAAACAACTGCATCTACAACAAATGTAGCCCCAACGACTCCAACTCAGGAACAAACAACAACAGTGGAAACAACCCCAGCTACAAGTATACCATTAAATACAACACCTACAACAGAACTGAAGACTACTATAGTGTCCACAACACAGGCTGCAACAACACATGAAACAACTGCAGCCCCAATGACTACAACCCAGGAACCAAGTACTACAGAGGAAACAACCACAGCTACAACAGTACTGACTACAGCACCAACAACAGAACTATCAACTAGACAGGCTACAACAAGCACAGGACCAATAACAGTAGAAACACCTGCACCTACAACTGCAACTGCAACCTGCAACTGCATCTACTCCAATTTCAACCTGTACATCTGAAGAACAAACAACTACTAAGCAAGCAACCACAGCTACAACTGTACCTTTAACTAAAATACAAGCAATGGAACTGACCACTCCCACTATGTCCACAACAAAGGAAATAATCACAACTACACAGACTACAACAAACACCCAAATAACAGCAGAATTAACTGCATCTATGACTAGTACAGCTCTAAATACTTCAGTTGACATGTCAACCATTTCAGAGCAAACATCAACCACATATTCAACTGTACCATCAACTGCAACAGAAGTTAGCACTGTAATATTACCACAGGCATCAACAGTGATCACAAAACCAACAAATGAATAAACAACTACTCCTACAAAAAGTACAGCTTTTTTTTTTTTTACTAAAGTTGAAGCATCAACATATACAGAGCAAAGTCCACCTACATCACCCAGAATGTCACAACCAATAATGACAACTGTTACTCAGTTCACAAGACGCTCTCCAAGTTCAACAGCAACAACTTCAGTAATGTATGTTACTTTCTCACACATAAATGAGTAAAGAATTATATATTCATACTGAATTCTGATTCAAAATAAATGTATAACACTTTATATATTTTAGATATAGTTCAGCTGGTTCAGCTGTGGTTCAGAGTAGGATGGTCTTCAATTCCTCCTCTCCTGTTCCCAGTGAGAGTTTGGTCCTCAACACAACCCAGACTCTTCTCAGTGCTCAACTCACAAACCTCACTGACTCTGTGAAAGTGCTGAACTTCACCTATGAGAGTACGTTTTCTTTACTAATAAATATGACAGCTACAACTCTTCACATCATTGTCCTATCAATATGAGAGCTAAAACATTATTATGGACATTTGATTTGTTCCACAGAAATTTCAGACACCTCCTATGCAGTCAACTTCACATTGAGCATCAGTAACATCAGCATGTCTAAGAACCCTGACCTCAGGAACGACACCTACACCCAAGTGGAGACCATCATCAATAATGCTGTGAGTGTACATCACCATGTGCAGATCAACTTTCTAACAAATATCCAGAGATGGCATTGGATCCCATTGCAGCATTTAATAAAAACCATTGCAAGAATCAAATAGTATAAAAGTCAACACAGTAACCCCTGGGCAGTATGAGGCAGGGCAGACTCACATTGGGGTAATCATCAAACTCAAAACACTAGAAAGCAGATGCAGACAAAGAAGCAGATCAAGATCATAAATCAGTAATCAAATATAGGACACTAATGGGGGACTTAAAGGGTCAGGAATATCCATCCTACAAATAAAACATGATGTCTAAATTCTTCAATTGAAAACCTATGAAACGGTTTTTATTTGTAAAAGAAAAAATGGTTACACAAACAGTACAATGGAATGTTCTTATATCTCACAGAAAAACTGGTTATTTATCTTTCCTTCTCCAGATAAACACACTTCTAAATGATGCTGGTGCAGAACCATTTGAACCCCAGAGCTCTTTCTTCCTGTAAGATCACAGCTGTATTAATTTTTCCTCTCAAAATACATTCTCTAATTCTTATTGTAAAGATGTTCTATGTAAATGTTTTATGACATTTGTGCTTTCTTCTACTGGTAACAGGAGCTCAGGAAATCAGGTTACTGCTGACAAGGAGTACTACTTCCAAGATGGAGACATGAAAACACCAGCAGCCTTCCTCTATAGGATGATGATACAGAATGGTATGCAATAAAACATCTTGTATCACACCTGTTATTGTACTTTCAGTTGGGAATCACAGCACATTTTATGGGCTGAAAGTGTTACAAAGTTCTCTCTTACAGTCTCACCTACAACAGCTTCTCCAGCAACTACAAGCCATGTCGCTTTGACATCAGTAGCAACTCCATCAATAGTGCATGTTCATTTCAAACATGTATGTAATGGAGAATTCACTTTTAATTTTGATTGTGAACAATAATCACCATAATCCTTTATCTCTCCGTATCTGGTTCAGCTGTGGTTCAGACCAGGATGGTCTTCAATTCCTCCTCTCCTTTTCCCAGTGAGAGTTTGGTCCTCAACACAACCCTGACTCTTCTCAGTGCTCGACTCACAAACCTCACTGACTCTGTAAAAGTGCTGAACTTCACCTATAAGAGTATGTTTTCTTTACTAATAAATATTACAGCTACAATCTTTCACATCATTATCCTATTCTTATGAGAGTTAAAACATTCTTATGGACATTTGAAATTTCAGACACCTCCTATGCAGTCATCTTCACATTTAGCATGCCAGTAACATCAGCATGCCAGAGAACCCTGACCTCAGGAAGGACACTTACGACCAAGTGGAGACCATCTTCAATAATGCTGTGAGTGTACATGTCACGTAAAGAGGTTGAGGACAGATGCAAATGCAGATAAGAGTTTAATTATCGGACATATAGGCAGACAAATCCATATCATGAAACAATAGTGTGGTCAAAACAGGCAAATATTCAGGCGATCAGCAAACAGGATAAACTAGACTAAGACAAGACTCAAATAACAAGGACGAGAACCAGATCAAAACCATGAAACATAAAGCTATAAATAAAGGCTTCGTACATGACAGAGACTATGGCAACTGAGCGTAATACTTCGCAAGGTCATACTGTTCATAAAGTCTCTTATATAGTGTTGAGTGAGTAAGAGTGAGATTGGCAACAGGTGTGTGTGATTAGAATTCCGAAGAAGGTGATCCTGTGGGTGTGTGTGGGAGGGAACTGTAGTCCTCTTCAGCCATATTTGTAAAGTTTGGTGCATACTGGGAAATGGAGTCATTGGTTTGCTGTGATATGACAGAAACCCCCCCCCCCCCAGGGCGATTCAGGAGAAGCGCCAAAATACACTCCCTCCTGCGGTGGTCTTGGCCCTCTGGGCCAAATATCTTCACAGCCCGTCAGGTTCCAATGCACGCATTGTCCGACAAGTAGCATGTTTCTCGAGCAGCCGAGGAGCAGACATGTGTCTGTCAGCAGACTCGGGCATGAGCAAAACTTGGTTGTCCATGTCAGCAGACTCGGGCGTGAGCAGAACTTGGATGTCCGTGTCAGCAGACTCGGGCGTGAGCAGAACTTGGTTGTCCGTGTGAGCCCTGGACTGGAACATGGCGTGGAAGGCCGCCTCATCAACCTGCGTCAGGAATGTGGCGTGGGAGGCTGCCTTGCCAACCTGGGACAGGAACGTGGCTTGTGAGGCCGTCTCTTCGACCTCTGACCGGAACTTGGCTTGAAAGGCCATCTCTTCGACCTCTGACAGGAACTTGGCTTGAGAGGCCGTCTCTTCAACCTCAGACTGGAACCTGACTTTATGCTGGAGCTCTGGAGATGAGACAACCTCATGGGGCTTGTGCTGGGGCTCTGGGGAGGAGGCCGCCACGTTGACCTCTGGCTGGAGCTCGACAGGTGAGGTCACCTTGTGGGTCTCAGGTGGGAGCTCTGCTCTTGCTCTCTTGTGGAGCCGTTTATGGGCACGCCAGCTGCCCTTGAAACATTCCTGAGAGCTGAAACATGATCCAGGTATCCCAAGATTACTGCATGTAGGACAATGTAGGATGGCTTCTTTATGGCAGCCCTCGGTCTTGCATTCCTGTATCACCTCTACTGCTGCCCTGGCGGCCTGGTGTGGGAGCTGATCTGTGGAGCCTGTCCTGTTGATTCACTCATAAAAGGTGTGGAATGGCAAATCAGACTTGCTCATCACACTGACTCCCCTCAAAAGTTGATCCAGGTTGTAGCTTTGCCCTGGACACCCAAAATCCTTCATAAATAGTTCTGCAAACTGAGTTACATTGTTGAGGGCACTTGACCCTGTACTGGCCAGATGCTCCGCCCAATCACTGGCCGGGACACAATGAAACCGAGCCACCGTCTCTTGTCCGGTTTGGGGTTTAGCAGGCTCAAAAAGTACATTTGGCAGTGGAACATGAACTGCCTTGGGTTGCCGCCCAACCCATAATTCGGGTTTGGGAGTTCTATGTCCATCCACTGGGGAAACTGGACTGACATAAATGGTGGCCAGACATTCCTATGTACACTGGCACGATGCTCTCCTCGCTCTCCTGCTGCATCCATAGTGAGGCGAAGTATTCTGTCATGTAAAGAGGTTGAGGACAGATTTAAATGCAGATAAGAGTTCTATTATAGGACATATAGGCAGACAAATCCAAATTATGAAACAATAGGGTGGTCAAAACAGGCAAATGGTCAGTCGATCAGCAAACAGGATAAACTAGACTAAGACAAGACTCAAATAATGAGGACAAGAAAGTTATCAAAACCATAAAACATAAAGCTATGAAAGGCTTGGTACGCAGCAGAAACACTGGCAACTGAGCATAATACTTCGCAAAATCAGAGTGTTCATAAAGTCTCTTGAATAGCGTTGAGTGCATGAGTGTGAGATTGGCAACAGGTGTGTGTGATTAGAATTCCGGAGAAGGTGTGTGTGTGTGTGTGTGTGTGTGTGTGTTAGTGTTATGTGTGTGGGAAGTGTAATCCTCTTCGGCCATGTTTGTAGTTTGCGGTTCATCCTTGGAAATTAAGTCACTGGTTTGCTGTGATATGAGAGTATATGACCATATCAACATTCTAACAAATATCTATAGAGATGGTTGGATTCAATTGCAGAGTTATGACTTACTCCAGAAATTCACAGTGAACACAGGGCTCTCTGAGACACGATACTCTCATAAAGAGGAATCAGGTAAAGATCCAAAACCCTAGAAGGCAGATGGAGGGCAGAATCATAAATCAGTAATCCATGGACCTGCAGTGGAGGTATTAAAATGGGTCAGTACTGCAGAACATAAATAGTGGCAAGATGTTGCAATGGCAGACATCTAGGCATACATTTATACATTTAAAATCTATATCCTGAATTTATATATTTCTGTGAAGCTGCTTTGGGACAAAAAGCAGCTTCATTGTTAAAAGTTCGTCTAGTTTTTGGACTCAAAGATCAGAAGAGTACAAGCTATTGATACACAAACACTGAGTGATCCTGTGAGCATACAGAATGTCATCTATGAGAGTGAGTCTTGAAATTGTAATGAAAAATGTTTTAAATATAATGTATTTTCTCTGAAGGTCTCATTTATAATTTTGTTATATTCCTTTCAGAAATTGGCAACAACTCCTACATTATAAGCTTTGCATTTCAAATCAGCAATGTGACCATCTCCAAGGACCTTCAGCTGAGGAACGGAACATATTATTTAATCCAAGACACCATCAACAGCCTGGTAAGTGTAAGCCATTGTTCTCTTTCCCAAAATTACTTTACACAGTAAAATAAGATTTATCTTGACCATGTTCATTTAAACCTTATTTTTACAACCTTTTATTAGCTGAACACTATTCTGAATGTGAAAGATGCTCCTGCATTTGTCTTTCCACAAGCAAACTACACGTAAGTGTCTTCTTTTCACAAGTTTCTCGGAATACACGTTTTTACTGACATCCACTAAATATCATTGCACCTTTCTGCATATTGAAATCACCTCAATATACCACATTACCTTCACAAACATATAAACTTGTACCTGACTATGACAGGTACACCACTTACAATACCACCTACCCAGGTGCAGTGATGACTCAGTGGTTAAGGCTGTGGTTTACTGATCAGAACGTGTTCCTTAACTTTAGACTCAACTGCATCTCTCGGGTAGAAATGAATGCATGGTTGCTTTAGCATGTTTACCTTCGTCTTGGCAAGATGCATACACTAACAATGTTAGCCAGATTTAAAATAAAAAATGCTCTAAGGAACCTGACCCTATTTGCTGGACAGCACTTAAACAACCTTCACCTCAGCAACATTCTCCTGCATTACATTTTGTCACCACACCATGCAGGGGTGGCACCAGAACATGTTTCTGATTGGTGAACAGTGTAAATTTGCTGTCCCCCTCAAAATAACTCAGCACACAGCCATTACTGTCTAAACCACTGGCAACAAAAGTGAGTACACCCTTAAGTGAAAATGTCCAAATTGGGCCCAAAGTGTCAATATTTTGTGTGGCCACCATTATTTTCCAGCACTGCCTTAACCCTCTTCTGCATGGAGTTCACCAGAGCTTCACAGGTTGTCACTGGAGTCCTCTTCGTGACGTGACGACATCACGGAGCTGGTGGATGTTAGAGATCTTTTTCTCCTCCACCTTCTGTTTGAGGATGCCCCACAGATGCTCAATAGGGTTTAGGTCTGGAGACATGCTTAGCCAGTCCATCACCTTCACCCTCAGCTTCTTTAGCAAGGCAGTGGTCGTCTTGGAGGTGTGTTTGGGGTCGTTATCATGCTGGAATACTGCCCTGCAACCCAGTCTCTGAAGTGAGGGGATCATGCTCTGCTTCAGTATGTCACAGTACATGTTGGCATTCATGGTTCCCTCAATGAACTGTAGCTCCCCAGTGCTGGCAGCACTCATGCAGCCCCAGACCATGACCCTCCCACCACCATGCTTGACAGTAGGCAAGACACACTTGTTCACACTATCTGTTGTTACCCAGATGAGGATGGGTTCCCTTCTGAGTCGGGTTCCTCTCAAGGTTTCTTCCTCTTAAAACATCTTAGGGAGTTTTTCCTTGCCACCGTCGCCACTCAGTGGCTTGCTCAGTTGGGATAAATTCGCACCTTTAATATCTGTATACCATGTTGATATTTCTGTAAAGCTGCTTTGAGACAATGTCTATTGTAAAAAGCGCTATACAAATTGAATTGAATTGAACTTGTCTTTGTACTCCTCACCTGGTTGCCGCCACACGTTGACACCATCTGAACCAAATAAGTTTATCCTGGGTTCATCAGACCACAGGACATGGTTCCAGAAATCCATGTCCTTAGTCTGCTTGTCTTCAGCAAACTGTTTGCAGGCTTTCTTGTGCATCACCTTTAGTAGAGGCTTCCTTCTGGGACGACATCCATGCAAACCAATTTGATGCAGTGTATGACTTATGGTCTGAGCACTGACAGGCTGACCCCCCACCCCTTCAACCTCTGCAGCAATGCTGGCAGCACTCATACGTCTATTTCCCAAACACAACCTCTGGATATGACGCTGAGCACATGCACTCAACTTCTTTGGTCGACCATGGCGAGGCCTGTTCTGAGTGGAACCTGTCCTGTTAAACCGCTGTATGGTCTTGGCCACCATGCTGCAGCTCAGTGTCAGGGTCTTGGCAATCTTCTTATAGCCTAGGCCATCTTTATGTAGAGCAACAATTCTTTTTTTCAGATCCTCAGAGAGTTCTTTCTTCATGAGGTGCCATGTTGAACTTCCAGTGACCAGTATGAGGGAGTGTGAGAGCGATGACACCAAATTTAACACACCTACTCCCCATTCACACCTGAGACCTTGTAACACTAACAAGTCACATGACACCGGGGAGGGAAAATAGCTAATTGGGCCCAATTTGGACATTCACTTAGGGGTGTACTCAGTTTTGTTGCCAGTGGTTTAGACATTAATGGCTGTGTGTTGAGTTATTTTGAGGGGACAGCAAATTTACACTGTTACACAAGTTGTACACTCACTACTTTACATTGTAGCAAAGTGTCATTTCTTCAGTATTGTCACATTAAAATATTTAATCAAATATTTACAAAAATGTGAGGGGTGTAATCACTTTTGTGAGATACTGTACATAATGACTGTAGTGACTATATTTTCAACTTGCTTTGATGTGATTTGACGATTAGTGTCCCTTTGATTTGATTTTCAACTATGCAATTGTACACCACACATTTTGTTAAAGAATCAGAGTCTGATCCTCCACAAATCAGCACGAATTGGATTTAAATCTATAAAGCTAGGAAGCAATGTTGCATCTAATACTAAAACAAAGCCAGGAATGAAACCAATAGTAAAACTGGGGAACCTTTTAAAAACCATCGATCCATCCATCCATCTTCTATACCACTTATCCTTTTCAGGGTCATGGGGATCCTGGAGCCTATCCCATGGAGCATCGGGCACAAGGAGGGGTACACCCTGAACAGGGTGCCAATCCCTTTTAAAAACCACATGCCTTTAAAACCACAATAAACAGCTGTGATTTGGACAAAAGGGACTACAAAGACCATCAGAGCAGCTATGTCTATAGAGGCTGAATCCCAACAACAATGTAGAGTAGGATTTGTACAGTTTATTCTGGAAGATTCCATCACTGACCGGAGGAGCTTTTTCAGTGGGAGGCAGTTCAGTGTAAATAGTTCTTTGTCAAAGCCATGGGACGAAGGACACCATACATAACATACATCAGAACTGAATACAGACTCTTTTAAAACCGTTTTCTTTTCCTCCAGGTTTAATGGTACAGCAATTGAGGCTAATTCTCAATACATCTTGGTGGAAGGTGAAACCAAGTGGACACCAAGTGGATTTCTTTCTGCAATACTCAACATTAGTGGTTTGTCGACCTTCACCACTCCTGCTGCTCAAACCGATCCCCCTGTCCATGTAGTCCTGAGGCCCACATTGCAAGCACACAGCAACACCACCACCACTGGAGGAAATTCTGCATGGATCCTGGGAATCATTATCCTCTGCAGTATAGTCATTATTCTAATACCATGCTGGATTCTACTCTGTGTAAGTATCACCAAAATCTCTTCTAAACCCTAAATTTAGGGTAATATTTGGCATGAGATATACTCTGTATTCAGAGTATATCCCATGATCAGTTACATGCACTGAATGAGTTATTTTTATTTATTTATTTAATTACAGCAACAACTGAATAGTTAATCAGAATCTCTCCCCTATTCCCCCTTGTCTCTTGTTTCTCTCTGTCTCATTCAGTGTCTGCTGTGTGGCTGCTGTGCTGGTTTAAGGAGACGCTACAACAGAAGACGGTCCTACAATGTCCAATACACAACACGAAATGGACTCGTTTAAAAACAGTTAGAGTATAAAATAATCTCTAACTCCATTAGACTCTATTTTATTAATTAGTTTTTTTTTATCTGTTTCATTATGTAGTTTATTTTTTATTTGTTTACCTATTTAATTATTTCATCAATTTAAGTCTATTTTATTTAATCTTTGTACATAATTAATTTTATTTCAACTATATACATAAAAATTAAGCTACATATGGTCTATTAAAGTGAATTATTAAACAGGATAATGTATATATCCTGTCCAAACTAATGTTCTGTTATGTTGTAATTTAACTTATTTATTAATTTAACTTATTTATTAAAGCTATTTATAATAAAGTTTTTCAAATATTGCTTGCTCAATTGAGATTAATCCACACAATTAAAATCTGTATCCTGTGTTTATATTTTTCTGAAAAGCTGCTGAGACAGACCGTTGTAAAAAGCGCTATACAAATAAAATTGAATTGAAATGTCTATGAATGTCCTCTGTTTCACCCCTGATTATGTTTGTCATTTAAACCCCTCGTGTATCTTTGCACATCGCGTAGTATTGCGTGTATTGTCCTTACCAAGCGGTTGCTCCTTGTTTCTCATTTTTGATTCCTGTTTATTGACTTTGTTTCTCGTTTGCCGTTCTGGATTCTAGCCTTGCCCAGTTTATGCCTGTTTGTAGATCGCTTGACCCCTTGCCTGATTTGACCATGCTCTTGTATCATGATTTGGATTTGTTTGCATGTCTCTCTCAAATAAAAGTCTTTAATTACACTTGAATCCATCCTAACCTCCATTACAAGGATTATGTGACAGCAGACAAAAGCATGCAAAAATACTATCTGATCATGAATAACTATCATCGAAAAATTGTGCTTGCCTAAAACCCTAAGATTACCTGCTATGTCCGGTGCCATGGCTCCTGGGATACACCTAACTAAATCTGCTGGAGCCCTTAAAGGCCTAGCTAAATTCACGTGTCTTAAGATAGAGTCTCCTATAACCACAGCTCTTTCAGGTTTCTCAATGGGTGCTTCACTGAGGAGAGCAAACCAGTTGGACATGTGATGTGAAGAGGAGTGGTGCTCCCATGGGCAAGCTTAGATTTATCTTTGCGATTATGCCGCCGAGTCGTCACCCATTTGCCCTGCTGTAAGGGCTCTAATGCCGGGGTTGGGTGATTGCTATCTCCTCCTGAGGCATCTTGACTTTCCCCTACAGAAACTACACTGCTCTCACTCTCACTCTCACTAACCCTCTCTAGAGTCTGGATGCACACCTCTAATGCTGCAATCTTCTCCGTCAAAGGGATAACTAATATACACTCAGCACAAATAAAGCTATTACTAACAATGGAGGAAGAATGACTAAACATCCTGCACTCAACACACTGAACAAGCTGAACGTCTGTCATATTGAGTGTTTAACGCACCTCAGTCAAAGATTAGCTGATATTATTTTTTAGACGGATCCGACATGGACAGACCCCGCTTGCTGTCTTTAGTCAAAAAACAAAAGCGTTCTTCAAAAAATTTAAATAAGGTAGAAGCGAAAGTGAAACTGCAACAAATTAGAATGATAGCACAAAATTATTAATGAAAAAGAAAGGAACAGTATAATTTACACACTGACACAAGCAACAAGCAACATTTCTCTGATCATCTACTAGAATATATGCCGTCCTCTCTTCAGATCAACAGCCCAGACTTCTTTAATGCTGGCTCCACTCAGATAAGCAAAAACAAAAGGGAGGTCTCCTCATCCTGACCTGGATTAACCCTCAGGTCATAAAATGGAGACTGTGAAATCCAAAAGACCTTCCTTTGTCTTCTTTTAACTCGCACAGGAGAACCGAGACATAAATTCCTTCATCGAGCTCACTTAATATATTATGATTCCTTACAAAGTATAATGTAGACTTCGTCATCGCCATACTGTCTTGCCTTAATACATTACACAAAATATCTCAGAATTGATTGATTATTATCATGTCGTATACACTCATGTATCCATGTCCAGAATCCAAAATTCCAATCCTTGTGTTTTGTTAACATATATATACATACTGGTGCCCTGCGATGGATTGGCACCCTGTCCAGGGTGTACCGCACATTGTGCCCGATGCTTAATGGGATAGGCTCCAGGTTTCCCTGTGACCCTGAAGAAAGGATAAGCAGTATAGAAGATGAATGGATGGATGGATATACTTACTGGTATCCCTAGTGAACTAACTGTCGAGTATTGTGAACTATAGTAACACTGTATGTAACCTAAAGGTAGCTATTAGGCTTTTATTGTCGGGTATTTTGCCAATATACCTGGCACAGTATTCCGTATAGCTAAATACTTCATATTTGGTATCTGTATGTCGGTCATAACATTTCTGGAATGCTAGTGAACGGCAAATTATAACAACAACTCACGAAAATCCCTTTTAAATGTAAAAGACAAATTAACAATAAAGTTGAATGAGCACGGACCCTAACAGAGATTATGCAGATTAGTTGGAAGGAAAGACCAAACTCTCCACCTGCTGCCCAAAAGACCACTTCTAATTGGTTAAGACCCCTAGAGGGCTGAGACAGTTAGGTAGGTATAAAACATCATGCCAGGGTGAACCTGCTGGTTGGCAGTGAGGAAGATTCATTTTGTTAGTCTCGTACATTTCATAATTTGTTTTCTAAACCTCCACTTCTTTCCTTTCTTAAGCCTTACTGATAATGTTCACCTAATAAACTTTTAAGCAGAAAACCTGCGACCGTGATCGACTCCATCCAATCACTGATCATCATCTCGACCATGCCTCCTGACCTCCAACAACGTCGCATGCCTCATCTCTCACTAACTATGGCAAGCAAGTACATATCTTTCCCATGTTTAATAAGTTGGTGCAGAACCCTAACCCTAACACTTACAATTAGTTTTGGGTCACTCTTAATGGATTGATGGTTCGCTCAGGTCTATTTTGAAACAAAAATTTGCCAAAACACTAGCATTCTGCTTTACCTCTGTTACAAGCTCCTTCCTTTCTGTCTTGTCCATGTGTGCGTGTGTGTGTATTTGTGTTAGAATAGTCTTTGTGTAGTAGTTAGATTAGTGTACATGTTGTAGAATAGTGTAATAAAGTCTTGTCTATATTAAAGTGAAGTTTCCTGTGATTCATTTGCTCATGAGCCGATTTTGTTACCCTGCTCAGGAATATTGCGTCATCACAAGAAGGTATTATCAAAGGCCACAAGAGTAATAACCTTCAGAATCCGTACCCAGTCTAACTAAAAGTTTCACTGGACGAATAAATTGGTTAGCTGTTGTTGTTTGATTCTGGCAATATTTCCGTAAATCAAATTAAAATTCCTAGGGAGCTAAGGCTGTCCTATATGTATTGGTGGAAAATATAGGTAACTAAAGTTTACTTTAAGGATTTTCTTTAAATACAATGGTGGAGAATTCAATGAATGAATTTAAACAGGTATTTTTACCTACATCTACATGAGCTTCAAATGAAAGACTGGAGTCAATAATCACTCCAAGGTCTTTTACTGCTGCACATGATGAAGCACAAAGCCCATCCAGAGTTACTGTGTGATCAGAAAGATTACTTCTAGCTGCATGTGGTCCCAGTAGAAGTACTTCTGTCTTGGTGCGGCTGTGGCTCGGCTCAGGTGGTAGAGCGGGTTGTCCACTAATAGTAGGGTTGGCAGTTTGATTCCCAGCCCACATGCCTCCACATGCTGAAGTGTCCTTGGGCAAGACACTCCCCAATTATGCCCAAGTTGCATGGCCGCTCTGCAGCTATTGGTATGTGTGTGAGAATGGGTGAATGAGTCAGTAGGCCTATAGTAAAGGCATGCAGTGACGCTAAGGACTTCTGCAATATATATATAGTGCAGGAAGTAAGTAATGAAATTTTCACCAGATATCAGCATTAACTCGGGAAATCCGCAAATATAAAGAATTGACAACATTAAAGTCCATAAATTAAGTTTTCTGTAATAAAGAGGAATGACACGGGAAAAAAGTATTGAACACGCTAACTGAAAAGTATTTAATACTTAGTGGAGAAGCCTTTGTTTGTACTGACAGCTTCAAGACGCTTCCTGTATGAAGAAATTAATGGGCCGCAATATTCAGGTGTGATTTTGGTCCATTCTTCTAAACATATTGTCTTTAAATCTTGTTCAATTAGATTCAAGTCAGGTGATTGACTGGGCCATTCTAACATCTTCATTTTTTTTTGCTTTGTCGGTGAGTTTTTAGGTGTTTGCCGGTGCTTTATATCTGATGCAGCAGCTACACAAAACCTGTGGATGGAATACAGCAAAAGGGCTGATGAGGCAGAACTTGGGGAAGATGTACACAATTCATCCCGCTGCATTCTGGACTAGGTCACATGGTTTGCAGGGGCAGACCTGATAAAGAAGGCAGTCTCACTCAACACAGATACAGGGAAATGGAGGAAGTCCAATATTGGCCAGTGTGTGTTATCTTTCGAGAAAGGAAAACACTGCATTCCAGCATAAGAACCTTATCCCATCTGTGAAACATAGTTCTGTGGGGTTTGGGCCTGTTTTGCTGCATCTGGACCAGGACGACTTTCCATCATTGATGGAACAATGAACTCTGAATTATACCAGCAAACTCTAAAAGAAAGATGTCAGGACATCTGTCCATGAAGTGAATCTGAAGAGAAAGTGGGTCATGCAGCAAGACAACGATCCTAAAGACACGAGTCGCTCTACCAAATAAGGGTTTAAGAAGAATAAAGTTAATGTTTTGGAATGGCCAAGTCAAAGTCCTGACCTTAATTCAGTAGAAATGTTGTGGAAGGACCTGAAGCAAGCAGTTCATATGAGGAAACCCACCAACATCCCAGAGTTGAAGCTGTTCTGTACTGAGGAATAGACTAAAATTCCTCCAAGCCAATGTGCAGGACTGATCATCAGTTACCCCAAACGTTTATCTGTAGTTATTGCTGCACAAGGGGCTCACACCACATACTGACAGCACAGATATGTAATATTGATCATTTTCCTCAATAAATAAATGACCAAGTATTATATATTTATCTCATTTGTTGAATTGGGTTCTCTTTATCTACTTTTAGGACTTGTGTGAAAATCTGATGATGTTTTAGTCATATTTATGCAGATGTACATTACACATTTGTTATGTAAAGGAGGCACGGACAGAAGCAAGTGCAGGTTATGAAGTTTAATCCAAAAACAAGTCCAAAGGGTAATTCCAAACTCCACAACATTAAACTGGAAAGGGTCATATGATCAGGCAAACAGGTATAAACTAGGCAAGGTAGAGAATCAAAGTCAACAGAGTAAACAAAACCAGTAAACAAAAGTACAAAACCAGAATATCAACACTTAAAACCACTTGGTTAAAGTGACAATATCAACTGAGCGTATACTTCTCAAAGACATTGTGTTCAAACAGTCTCTTTTATGTGTGGTGTGATTGTGTAGTCCTCTACAGCCATGTTTGTAGTTGATGGTGCATTCTGGGAAATGGAGTCGCTGATTTGCGGTGATATGACATTATTTCACATAGCTGCAAATAATTCCTGGAAGTGTATTTGAGTCAGTCCTTCCTCAAAAATAATTGTGATATTGATCAATAAAACTGTTGATGTTAAGAAAAGATTCAGCTGAAGTTTACCTCTGAGTAGTGCTTTTAAAAAGAATTATAATAAAGTACCTAATGAAACATCCATCCATCTTCTATACAGCTTATCCTCTTCAGGGTCACGGAGAAACCTGGAGCCTATCCCAGGGAGCATCGGGCACAAGGTGGGGTACACCCTGGACAGGGTGCCAATCCATCACAGGGCACACTCACATACACACCCATTCATACATTACAGACACTTTGGACATGCCAATCAGCCTACCATGCATGTCTTTGGACTGGGGGGAGGAAGCCGGGGTACCTAGAGGAAACCCCCGCAGCACGGGGAGAACACGCAAGCTCCGCACACACAGGGCCACGGTGGGAATCAAACCCCCAACCCTGGAGGTGAGAGGCGAATATGCTAACCACTAAGCCACTGTGCGCCCTAATGAAACAATTAATTTATTTTTCATCAAAATATATTCATTTACTAGCATCCAACAACATAATGTGATAAACTTCCTTACACACACACACACACACACACACACACACGTTTGTTTATGATCCACACTGACACATATAATTTGGACATCTGACAAAGTTGTACGTATCTGATCAATGGAGACATTCAGACACACCTTTAGCTACGAATCTAACAATGTTGACATACATTATGTCAAGAAATACATTAACAGCATTCCTGCACTGGGTGAATCATTTTCAGTTTGTATTGAAAACATCTTGTTTAAACAGTGACTCAGTACAACAACGTCAACATTATGCAAATATTTTTAGAAGTTGGTGGGTTTTCCCCAACATTTTACATACAATTTCCCTTTTTTTTATGTCATCATTTATACACACACCTGGTCTACACACACCTGGTCTTTCTTATTAGTCCCTTATTAATAATGAAAAAAATAGAGATCATAAGAATTGCATTTTGGTTTTTATGAAGTACTGCTAGCTTATGTGAAGCTATTATACATAAGAGATGTTTACATATAGTCCACCAGACAAACTAATAACTGAATTTACACAAATAAAAGAGTTCAAAAGTTTACATACCATTGATTCTTAATACTGTGTGTTGTTGCCTGGATGAACAACGACTGTATGTTTTGTGATAGTTCTTCATGAGTCCCTTGTTTGTCCTGAGCAGTTAAACTAACCAATGTTCTTCAGAAAAATCCTCCAGGTGCTGCACATTCTTTGCTTTTCCAGCTTTTTCCAGCATATTTCACCCCTTTCCAGCAGTGGCTAATGATGTTGAGATCCATCTTTTCACACTGAGGACAACTGAGGGATTCATACACAACTATTACAAAAGGTGCAAACATTCATTGATTCTCCAGAAGGCAACACACTACATTAAGAGCCTGGGGGATGTAAACTTTTGAACAGGATGATCAGTGTAAATTGTTAATATTTTTTCTTCTGGGAAACATGTAAATATCTTTAACTTCTGAAGGAATATACAAAATATATAATAAAATATACAAATGTGTAGTTATCTTCATGTTTGACTAGTCACAAATTATTGAATGCATCGCAGTAGTTACACTGGATAAAAAAAAAAAACAGCCTTGTTAATATGCAACATTTGATGGACCAAGAATCCAAATGTATATATTTTTTTTTACAACCAGAGACCTTTTTGAGGTAAAGGGGTTATGTGCTTGCCTGAACTTCAGGGTTAGGTCACCAGGAGCTTAGTGTTCTTAACTACCTTAGCTACCTTGTAGAACAGGTTTGAAGAAGATATCAGACAAATGTGATCCCCATGAAATGTACAAAAAAGAAAATAAATAAAGACTAAGAATAATCTGCCTGGATTAGGGTTACTAAAACCCATCCCATGAGCCAGGCTTGATGGTGGTGTCTGCAGGCGAATATTGGGCTGATCCATCCATCCTGAAATGGTGAAAATAATTCTGTTTCTGATCATCTCTGTATGAACAAAGCCCCATTACTGTCAAGTTGCATAAAAATAGCTTTTCTCGTGAACATGTGACTGCTTCATGAGACACACCTAGTTACACCTACCACACCTTGTAAAACCAGTTTCCCTTGTGAGTAAATTATCTTCCAGAGAGACAGAGTCTGTTGTCATTAAGGATATTGCTGAGAGAGTTACAGGGAACAGATTATTGTTTGAGATCAGATGGTTATGACTTTGAAGAATAAAATAAGGTAATATATCTCTCCTTGTTTTTTTTTTACTCTCAGTTTAGCTTTTGATCATTAATTTGTGAGAATTTTCTCACATTTAGTGGAATAAAGAATTTATTGGAATAAAGCAACAGTGACATTCATGGCCAAAAGTTTGCGATCACTATACTATATATTATATATGTAAATTTTGGCCATGACTGTAAATTGCAAATTCATATATTCTAATTTTGTTTGTAAAAATGCACGATTCCATTATTATTATTATTATTATTATTATTATTATTATTATTATTATTATTATGAAGACCCCTATTGTTTTTGTTAGTTTTTTTTATTATTAGGGACCAATCACAGAAGGTGCGTAGTTGTAATAGTTAGTGTTCTTCCCTACTTCTTATTCTTCTGCTCCGGAAGTCTATGGTAGCCCATAGAACCGTATGGTAAAAAGTTGTGAAATTTGGCACACTGATCGAGGAGAGTCTGAATTAAATACAGCTCTTAAGGTGTCTCTACTTCAAAATTCTTTTTTCCTCTGATTCGATTCGATTGCACTCTATGATGTCATTTTGAATTTTCTGAAAAAATTACTGTTTCGAATTCGTCCTAGGTCGTTTGTCCCATTTGCACGAAAATTGGCCTACATCATCTAGAGACAATTCCGACAAAAAAATTATTCACAGAATTTTAATAAATCTTACCGTTTTCAAATGGCGCATCTACAAATTCGACGGCGAGCATGACAAAATAGACGTGAGGGTATATCTCTGTAAAGTTTTGAGGGATTATGATGAACCTTGGTGTGTGTCATCAGCTTTAGGCCCTGAGGTAAGATGCAGAGTTTCGTAAAAGCACTACCTAGTGGTCACGAGATATGAAAAAAAAACACATTTTTGCTTATAACTTCTGAACAGTTTGTCATAAAATCATCCAGTTGGTCTCAATAGATTCAGTTGGGCATTCTGAGTCCAACAATATAAAAAATTCCTATGTTATCCATTTTGGATGTTGGCCATTTTAAATTTAGCCACAAAATGCTGTATTTTACGAACGACTTGGCATATCGCTATGAAACTCAGTAAGTGTCTTTGGCACCATACTCTGAAGGGACTCAAAAAGTTTTGAGACAGTGCCACCTTCTGGGCAAAAATTATAATGCTATATTAAACATGCTAATAGCTATTGACTACTGGACAAAATTTCTAAGAACTATGTATTTTTAGTTATTTTTAAAATACAGTTTTTTATGATTGAAAGTTTACTTTTTCTAACTTCTCACACTGTTCTGACTCTAATGAAAAACATGTCACAAAGCTTCTTTTGCTGCTCATGATGCTTGTATTGCTGCTTGCAGCAATATTTTCTTCTTTTCTTCCACTTCTTCTTCTTCTGCTTCTACTTCTTCTTTTTCTTCTTCTTCTTCTGCTAATGAGACTATGGCAGCCCATAGAACTGTTTGTGAGAAATTTGGTACACAGCTAAAGGACAGGAGGATCTGTTAATCCAGCAAATTTAGAGTCTCTAAGTCAATCCCTCTAGCACCACCAACTGTCCAAAGTTGCATTCAAGTTCATCTTAACTTTTGAATGCTTTAGCATATGCATACCAAACGTATTATTTTTTTATAGACATCATGACTTGAGGGAGCCTGCTCAGTTTCAAACCAGTGCCCCCTAGTGGGCACGAGATATGCAAAAAGCATATTTATACTTATAACTTCTGAAGACTTTGTCATAAAAACATAAAATTGGACTCATTATATTCAGTGGGGCATACCAAGTCCAATGATATGAAAAATTACTATGTCGGCCATTTTGGATGTCGGCCATTATGAATTTAGTACTAAAATGCTGTATTTTACGAACGACTTGGCATATTATTAGGAAACTAGGTTTCTGTCTTTGGCACAGTGTTCTGAAGGGATTAAAAAAGTTTAAAAACATCGCCACCTTGTGGTAAAAAAATATTATGTAATTTCTAAAAATGCTAATAGCTATCGACTCTTTTTGTCTACTGTCATGAGATTTGTCTTGATAGATTCCATGATTCATGCCGAGAACAAAGATATTAAGTATGTCATTGTCGAGCAAACTTCCTGTCCACCATTTTTAAATGTTTAGCAAACCTACCTTTTTGAACTCCTCCGAGACAATTTGTCAGATTTCCACGAAAATTGGCCTGCATCATCAAGATCTAATGATGTATCGCTGCAACACTTTGAGGGATTGTGACGATGATAATGGCATGATAATCATCATGCCAGATGCTACCTGAACAGTTTCAGAACAGCACCACATATTGGACAAAAATAAATGAATTATTTTTAGTTATTTTTTAAATAAATGGATTTTTATGATTGAAAGTTGACTTTTTATAACTCCTCACACACTGTTTATGGGCCTTTAACCAAAAACATGTCACAAAGCTTCTTTTGGTGGTCATGACTTGACCCCAGTATTGCTGCTTGCAGCTATATTTATTATTATTAGTAGTATTAATATTATTATTATTGTTATTATTAATACTACTATTATTGTTTTATTATTATTGTTGTTGTTTTTGCTATTGCTGCTGCTATTGTGATATTCAATTCAATTCAATTCAATTTTATTTGTATAGCGCTTTTTACAATAGACATTGTCTCAAAGCAGCTTTACAGAAATATCAACATGGTATACAGATATTAAAGGTGTGAATTTATCCCAACTGAGCAAGCCACTGAGTGGCGACGGTGGCAAGGAAAAACTCCCTAAGATGTTTTAAGAGGAAGAAACCTTGAGAGGAACCCGACTCAGAAGGGAACCCATCCTCATCTGGGTAACAATAGTTAGTGTGAAAAAGTTAATTATGGATTTATCTGAAGTCTGTATGGCCTTAGGAGCAGCCATAGTCCCAGCAGTCTGGAATTAGAGAAGATTTGAGCTCCATCCAGAGGCAGAAAGGATCTGGATCTCTAGTATCTCCATAAATTCGTGTGGGGCTCGGCGAAAGGAGAGAGGGAGAAAAAAGATTATTATGATTGCGAAGTAGTAGAACAGAATCTAGTCAGGGTAGGCTTGAGTAAACAAATATGTTTTAAGCCTAGACTTAAATACTGAGACTGTGTCTGAGTCCCGAACACTAATAGGAAGACTGTTCCATAACTGTGGGGCTCTATAAGAGAAAGCTCTTCCCCCTGCTGTAGCCTTCACTATTCGAGGTACCGTCAAATAGCCTGCATCTTTTGATCTAAGTAGGCGTGGCGGATCATATAAAACCAAAAGATCGCTTAGATATTGTGGTGCGAGACCATTTAGTGCTTTATAGGTTAATAAAAGTATTTTATAGTTAATGCGAGATTTTACTGGGAGCCAATGCAGTATTGATAATATCGGTGTGATATGGTCGTATCTTCTAGTTCTAGTTAGGACTCTAGCGGCTGCATTCTGGACTAACTGGAGCTTATTTATATTCCTACTGGAACATCCAGACAGTAAGGCATTACAGTAATCTAATCTAGAGGTAACGAATGCATGAACTAGTATTTCTGCATCATGTAGTGACAATATGTTTCTTATTTTAGAAATATTTCTGAGATGAAAGAAAGCTATCCTAGTAATATTATCTACATGAGCATCAAATGATAGGCTGGAGTCAATAATCACTCCAAGGTCTTTAACTGCTGTACATGATGAAACAGAAAGACCATCCAGAGTAACCATGTGATCAGAAAGATTTCTTCTAGCTACACGTGGGCCTAATAAAAGTATTTCTGTTTTATCAGAATTAAGTAGAAGGAAGTTAGTTAACATCCAATGTCTAATGTCCTTTACACAATCCTCAACTTTTCTAAGCTTCTGTCTGTCCTCTGGCTTCGCTGAAACATACAACTGTGTATCATCAGCATAACAGTGGAAGCTAATTCCATGTTTACGAATAATTTGACCTAGGGGTAGCATATATAAAGTAAAGAGCAGTGGGCCTAGAACAGAACCCTGTGGAACTCCAAAAGTAACCTCAGTACGCATAGAGAAATCACCATTTACATCTACGAACTGATAACGATCGGTCAGGTAAGACCTGAGCCAGGAGAGGACTGTTCCCTTAATACCAACAACATTTTCTAATCTATCAAGGAGAATAGTGTGATCTATAGTATCAAAAGCTGCACTAAGGTCGAGTAACACAAGCAGCGAGACACAACCCTGATCGTAGGTCAGTAGAAGGTCATTTACTACTTTAACTGACGCTGTCTCTGTGCTATGATGAGGTCTAAATCCTGACTGATACATTTCATGAATGTTATTCCTATCTAAGTACGAGCATAACTGCTTTGCTACAACCTTTTCTAACATCTTAGAGATGAAGGGGAGATTTGATATTGGTCTATAGCTGGACAATTGAGATGGGTCAAGATCAGGTTTTTTAATCAAGGGTTTAATAACTGCTAATTTAAGTGATTTAGGTACATAGCCAGTGCTTAGGGAAGAATTGATTATATTTAAAAGTGGTTCAATTACTTATTGTTATTGTTGAGTTGTTGTAATATTGAAAATTCAAAATGCAATATTGAAAATTCAAAATAATAAAAAATGCAATTTGATCTCATTTATTATTGACAGGTTTGCCTTTTTAAAAAGTAATGGCACCAGTAACACTACTGCCTTCACAATATGTAAGTAAAACTTATTTTTTACTTTAAAATTTAATGTATGTTTATCCCATATCCATATATTATTATGAAGATGATTATAACTGCGATTATTATTATTATTATTATAATTATTATTATTATTATTATAACTATTATTATTATTATTATTATTATTATTATTATGTACATATTTGTAAGTAGCATTGCACAAATTTAGCCTATTTTGCTATGTTAGATAAATGAATGCTCATAAGTGAACAATTAGATTGTTAAATATTTAAATGGCATAATTTTTTTTTTAATTGTGGGTTGTGATGTCTGTGATCTATTGTAAATGATGTCTAATATAACAGGATCATTTGCACCATATGTTGCATGATGTAATGACTGTAATATGGTGCAAAGATAATCACTAGTTTTGAATAAAATAAAATAATAATAATGATAAAGGAAATGATCTATATTTGTGACAGTATGTCCATGGCTGTTGCTTAGTGGGATTGGAGCCCAAAATACAATACCATCAATATCTACAGAGGAAAGGCTAACTACAACACCCAGAACTGCACAAGCAATAACAAGTACTACTGAGTTCACAACACAGTCTCCAACTTCTACAGCAACACCGTCATTAATGTATCTTACTTTCTGACACATAAATAAGTAAAGAATTATATATTCATACTGAATTCTGATACTAAATAATTGTATAATGCTTTAATTTCTTAGATCTGGCTCAGCTGTGGTTCTGACGAAGATGGTCTTCAATTCCTCCTCTCCTGTTCCCAGTGAAAGTCTGGTCCTCAACACAACCCAGACTCTTCTCAGGACTCGACTCACAAACCTCTCTGACTCTGTAAAAGTGCTGAACTTCACCTATGAGAGTATGTTTTCTTTACTAATACATATTACAGCTTCAACTCTTCACATCATTGTCCTATCCATATGAGAGCTAAAACATTCTTATGTACATTTGATTTGTTCCACAGAAATTTCAGACACCTCCTACGCAGTTAACATTACATTCAGCATCAGTAACATCAGCATGCCGAGCAACCCTGACCTCAGGAACGACACCTACGTCCAAGTGGAGAACATCATCAATAACACTGTGAGTGTACATCACCATGTGCTTAGCAGATACTGTTCCTCTGATCAGAATTTTTTTGATCTTTAACCCATTTCTTACCTTACCATAAATCATCATAGACTCATCATAGAAATATCACATAATATTAATAATAATAAGAATTATTATTATTTTATTTGCTCACAAATGCAAGTTGAAAGATTTTTCAGTTTTGACCAAAAGATTAAATGATGACTGAACTGTCAATTGCTCGTTGTATGAAGACTGATGCTGTGCAGTTACATTTGTCAGAACAGTTAATATTAAAATGAAATATCTTGAATTTTCTCTCCAGGTAAACACACTTCTAAACAATTCTGGTTCAGATCCATTAAAACCCACTACCTCCAACTTCACGTAAGTTCATGCAGAAGATTGCAGTTCTGAAAGTTCTCTGTGAAATTCTAATTGTGAAGTCATTTGTATCATGACAATATTGCTTTCTCTTCATAATAGGAGTTCAGAGAACGAAGTTACTGGTTACATGGAATACAATCTCAAAGTCTCCCTCAATCAGACTGGGAATGGTAGGTTTCACCACAATTCGATAATCTTGCTCAATAAAAATGTGTGTAATTTCTCTTTCTAATGATTCTGAAATTGTTTATCTTCCTGTAAATTACTCCGTCACTAAAATTATTCTGTTGTAGAACAAGGTACAAGAACTACAGCGACGACTTCTTCAGAACCTCCATCAACAATGTACGAGAAATTTCTTTAATGGATATTTAAACAAGATTTACATTTCAATTAAAATCTGTGATGCATTATAAATTGGAACTTATTGTGTTTCTCTAGCAATGGATCAGCTGTGGTTCAAACCAGGCTGGTGTTCAACTCGTCCTCTCCTGTTCTCAATGAGACTGCCGTCCTCAGTGCTCTCGAAGCTCTGCTGAACTATACACTCTCAAACCTCACTGAGCCTGTAAAAGTGTTGAATTACACTGTTGAGGGTACGCTTTCCTTTCTTATCTCACAATACATTTAAACCTGAACAATTCATTGTTCCTTTCTAATGAAATCTGTAACTCCATCAATCTTATTGAAGCACATTTGATTTTTTTTCCACAGAAATTTCAAACACCTCCTACGCAGTTAACATTACATTCAGCATCAGTAACATCAGCATGCCGAGCAACCCTGACCTCAGGAACGATACCTACATCCATGTAGAGAACATCATCAATAACACTGTGAGTGTACATCACCATGTGCTTAGCAGATACTGTTCCTCTGATCAGAATTTATTTTGATCTTTAACTCATGTCTTACCTTAACTTAAATCCTCGTAGACTCAGCTGTGATGTGGGAAATATCTCATAATGTTAATTATAATAAAAATTATTATTATTAATATTTTTGTTTAAAAATCCAAGTTGAAAGATTTTTCGGTTTTGAGCAAAAGATTAAATGATGACTGAACAGGCAATTGCTCGTTGTAGGAAGACTGATGCTGTGCAGTTACATTTGTCAGGACAGTTAATATTAAAAATGAAATATCTTGAATTTCTCTCCAGGTAAATACACTTCTAAACAATTCTGGTTCAGATCCATTAAAACCCACTACCTCCAACTTCATGTAAGTTCAGGCAGAAGATTGCAGTTCTGAAATTTCTCTGTGAAATTCTCATTTTGAAGTCATTTGTATCGTGACAATATTGCTTTCTCTTCATAATAGGAGTTCAGAGAATGAAGTTACTGGTTACATGGAATACAATCTCCAAAACTCCCTCAATCAGACTGGGAATGGTAGGTTTCACCACAACTTGATAATCTTGCTCAATAAAATTGTATGTAATTTCTCTTTCTAATGATTCTGAAATTGTTTATCTTCCTGTAAATTACTCCGTCACTAAAACTGATTCTGTTGTTGAATCCTCTACAACGATTACTCCAACTACAGCTACAGTGCAGACTTCTTCAGAACCTCCATCCACAATGTACGAGAAATTTCTTTAATGGATATTTAAGCAGGATTTACATTTCCATTAAAATCTGTGATGTATTTATAAATGATGACTTTTTGTGTTTCTCTAGCAACGGATCAGCTGTGGTTCAAACCAGGCTGGTGTTCAACTCGACCTCTCCTGTTCTCAATGAGACTGCCGTCCTCAGTGCTCTCGAAGCTCTGCTGAACTCTACACTCTCAAACCTCACTGAGCCTGTAAAAGTGTTGAATTACACTGTTGAGGGTACGTTCTCCTTTCTTACCTCACAATACATTTAAACCTGAACAATTCATTGTCACTTTCTAATGAAATCTGTAACTCCATCAATCTTATTGAAGCACATTTGATTTTTTTCCACAGAAATTTCAAACACCTCCTACGCAGTTAACATTACATTCAGCATCAGTAACATCAGCATGCCGAGCAACCCTGACCTCATGAACGATACCTATATCCATGTAGAGAACATCATCAATAATGCTGTGAGTGTACATGACCAGGCACATATGAACATTCTAACAAATGTCTATAGATAGGGTGGGATTCAATTTCAGAGTTATGAATTAGTCCAAAAATTCACAGTGAACACAGGGCTATCTGAGACACGACAGACTCATAGCAGGGAATCAGCTAAAGATCCCAAACTCTAGAAGGCAGGTGCAGACATAACAGCAGGGCAGAATCATAAATCAGTAATCCATGGACCTGCAGTGGAGGTATTAAAACGGGTCAGTACTGCAGAACATAAGTAGTGGCAAGAAGTTGCAATGGCAGATATCTAGGTGTAAATTCATACATTTAAAATCTATATCCTGAATATATATATTTCTGTGAAACTGCTTTGGGACAAAGTCCATTGTTAAAAGTGCTATATAAATAAAAGTGAATTAAATTGAATCCAACATGCTACATAAATACTGTAGTAATATACATGTGTGCAAATTACTGTCAGGTGTGCAAAGTAGTTCATAATTGAGGATTAGGCTGACCTCCTGTGGTCGGTGGGAGAGGTCCAGGTAGTGGTTGTTACCAATGAGTCCTTGTCTTCAGAATTTGTTCCAGTACAACATACCGTTACACATGGTGCACTTACAAAACCCTACATCAATTTAACATTGACACCTAAATTGTTTCTGAAAATCAAATTCAAATATAAAGTGATGTCTATTTTCATCTTTTGAAAACCTTTACAACATTTTTTTTAATTGTAAGGCAGAAAAATGGCTCCAAAAATTGTAAAATGGAATGTTCTTATATTAGCGTAGATTAAATCTCATTATTTATCTGTCTGTCTCCAGCTAAACATGCTTCTAAATGAACCTGGTGCAGAACCAATCGAACCCCAGAGCTCTTTCTTCACGTAAGTTCACAGCAGTATTCTTTCCTCTCTCAAAATACTGTTTGGTAATTATTATTGTAAAGTGAATTGTATTGTGATGTTTGTGATTTCTTCTACTGGTAACAGGAGTTCAGGAAACCAGGTTAATGGTGACATGGAGTACTACTTCCAAGATGGAGACACCAAAACACCAGCAGCCTTCCTGAATGAGCTAACACCTGTGTAAGTGTCCTGATATTAAATTCATAAGTCTGCATTTTTAATCTGTGTGTTCTCACACCGTGTGATGAATGTCATCTAATTAAAATTCATGATAGATTTTGTTATTTTGTTTTTTACTCAATGTTCATTATCCCTTATTTACTTTATTTATTTAATGAGTGGCTAACTATTTTTCTTTATCTCCCTCTTATTCTTGATTTCTTTTATTAATTATTTTGTATTTTTTCCTCCTACTTCAGATTTGGGAATGTCCTGATACGTATTCGTCTAGTTTTTACGAACTTGACTAGAGTACCTAGTGAGGCTGATGTTCTCAATGCTGCTAATGCTCTGCTGGACTCAAAGATCAGAAGAGCACAATGTCTTATCACAGCAAACCAGCAACTCCATTTCCAGGAATGCACCGCCAACTAGAAACATGGTCGAAGATGACTACACTTCCCACGCACGCACGCACGCACGCACGTACGCACCCACCGACGCACGCACGTACGCACCCACCCACGCACCCACCCACACACACCCACAAACACACACACACACACCTCCACACGCTTCACCTTCCCCAGAGTTCTAATCACACACACCTGTTGCCAATCTCACGCACACTCACGCCATACTATATGAGAGACTATTTGGACACTTTGTATTTGTGAAGTCTATGCTCAGTTTCCTAGTGTCTCTGTCTATTCAAAGCCTTATTGTTGTGTTTGTTTAATCTGGTTTTGACTTTGTTCTCGTTAATGACCTTGTCACTCCCCCTAGTCTTGTTTGGACTGTTCGCATGATCGCCTGACCTCTGCCTGTCTATGGTTGTTGACTTCTGTCTTACCCTTTGGACTTGTTGTTTTTTTGATTAAACTACCAATCCTGCACTGTCTACACCTCCATTTCATGACACACGAGCTCTTCTAACACAAAAACTGAGTGATCCTGTGAGCATACAGAATGTCACTTTGTTACGCCCTCGCCGGCAGATGGCACTGCAGTGCGGCTTCAGAGAGCGTGCGTGCACAGGACTGAACTCTAGTATACGGACACGTGTCTTCCTGTTCCGGTATTGGTTTATGTTCAAGGGTGTCTTATTATTGGTTCCAGCTGTCTGTACTTAAGGGTGATTATGTTGGTTATTTAAACTCCTCGTGTTGCTATGCACTTCACGCAGTATTACCCGTATACTTGAAAGTGATAGTGAATGCGTTACATATGCTATGCTAAGTCTTATTTCCACGTCCTGCTCTCGTTCCATGCATAGACTTTGGTTCCATGTTTAACCTAGTTAATCTTGTTCAGTATAGACCACATTTCCTGTGTTTTGTCTGCTGCATGAAAATAAAGACGTTGATCTGCACCTGCTTCTGCCTCTGCTACCGTTTCGTAACACACTTATGAAAGTGAGTCTTTAAACTGTAATTAAAAATATTTTAAATATAATGTATTTTCTCTGAAGGTCTCATTTATAATTTTGTTGTATTCCTTTCAGAAATTGGCAACAACTCCTACATTATAAGCTTTGCATTTCAAATCAGCAATGTGACCATCTCCAAGGACCTTCAGCTTAGGAACGGAACATATGATTTTATACAAAACACCATCAACAGCCTGGTAAGTGTAAGCCATTGTTCTCTTTCCCAAAACTACTTTACACAGTAAAATATGATTTATTTTGACTATGTTCATTTAAACCTTATTTTTACCCCCTTTTATTAGCTGAACACTATTCTGAATGTGAAAGATGCTCCTGCGTTTGTCTTTCCACAAGCAAACTACACATAAGTGCCTTCTTTTCACGAGTTTCTCTGAAACACTTTACTTTGCATATTGAAATCTCCATATATCACATCCCCTTCACAGACATATAAACTTGTACCTGACTACAACAGGTACACCACTTACAATACCACCTACCCAGGGGCAGTGATGGCTCAGTGGTTAAGGCTGTGTTTACTGATCAGAACATGTTCCTTAACTTTATACTCAACTGCTTTATACTATACTCCAATGCTTTATACTCAACTCTCGGGTAGAAAGGAATGCATTTGTTGCTTTAGCATGTTTACCTTCGTCTTGGAAAGATACATGCGCTAACATTGTTAGACAGATTTCTAGACAGGAGAGCAGCACCTCTTTAACAGACCAGGTCTACTAAAAAAATGCTCTAAGGAACCTGACCCTATTTGCTGGACAGCACTTACACAACCTTCACCTCAGCAACATTCTCCTGCAATACATTTTGTCACCACACTATGCAGGGGTGGCACCAGAGCATATTTCTTACTGAGATAAAATTACTTATTGGTGATACCACACATCACTAAAAACATGCCTAATTATTTTAATTACGACTATACTTTCAACTTGCTTCGATGTTGTGATTTGACGATTAGTGTCCCTTTGATTTGGTTTTCAACTATGCAATTGAACACCACACATTTTGTTAAAGAATCAGAGTCTGATCCTCCACTAATCAGCACGAATTGGATTAAAATCTACAAAGCTAGGAAGCAATGTTGGGTCTAATACTGAAACAAAGCCAGGAATGAAACCAAGAGTAAAACTGGAGAGAGAGAGAGATGGTTTTCAGGTTTTTGGTATGCTACCAAAAATCACTAATTGGTTTTGACAGGTATAGGTCAAAGGTCATCATCAAATAAAATTATGTTGGCAGGTCATCATCATCAAATATAATTGTTATATTATGTATATATTTTATATATATAATTACATACAGTATCTCTCAAAAGTGAGTACACCCCTCACATTTTTGTCAATATTTTCTTTTCATGTGACAACACTGAAGAAATAACACTTTGCTGCAATTTAAAGTAGTGAGTGTACAGCTTGTGTAACAGGGTAAATATGCTGTCCCCTCAAAATAACTCAACACACAGCCATTAATGTCTAAACCGCTGGCAACAAAAGTGAGTATACCCCTAAGTGAAAATGTCCAAATTGGGCCCAATTAGCCATTTTCCCCTCCCCGGTGTCATGTGACTTGTTACAGGGGGATGTAAACTTTTGAACAGGATGATCAGTGTAAATTATTAACATTTTTTTTTCTGGGAAACATGTAAATATCTTAAATTCTGAAGGGAAAAAAAATTATCCCTAAACAAAATATTCCAATGTGTAGTTATCTTCATATTTGACTAGTCATGAATTATTGAATGCATCAAAGTAGTTACCCTGGATATAAAATACTGTCTGTTAACATGCAATATTTGATGGACCAACAATCCAAATGTCTTTTTTTTTACAATTAGATTTCCCTCATGGATTGGGACCTTTTTGAGGTAAAGGGGTTATGTACTTGCCTGAACTTCAGGGTTAGGTCACCAGGAGCTTAGAGCTTAACAGGGCTACCTTGTTGAACAGGTATGAAGATGTCAGACAAATGTGATCCCCATGAAATAAAAAAAAGACTAAGTATAATCTGCCTGGATTAGGGTTACTAAGGCCCACCCCATGAGCTAGGCCTGATGGGGGTGTCTGCAGGCGAGTATTGGGGTGAACGGGTCATCCATCTATCCTGAAATGGTGACTTGGAGCCATCTTGTGAGTTCATCGCCTATACAGGTGCATCTCAAAAAATTAAATATCATGGACAATTTTTTTTCATAATTTGATTCAAAAAGTGGAACTTTCATATATTCTAAATTTATTACACATAAAGAGAAATATTTCAAGCCTTTTTTTGTTTTAATCTTGATGATTACGGCTTACAGCTCATGGAAATAAAAAATCCAATATCTCAAAATATTAGAATAAAGAATTTATAATACAGAAATGTTGACCTTCTGAAAAGTATGATAAATTATGTGCTTATACTCGGTCGGGGCTTTAATCCGGTTGCAGGAATTACTGCATCAGTGTGGCGTGGCATGGAGTCAATCAGCCTGTGGCACTGCTGAGGTGTTCTGAAAGACCAGGTTGCTTTGATAGCGGTCTTCAGCTCGTCTGTATTGTTGGGTCTGGTGTCTCTCATAGATTCTCTATGGGGTTCGGGTCAGGCGAGTCGGCTGTTCAATCAAACACAGTAATACCATGGTCAGCAAACCAGTTACTAATAGTTTTGCCACTGTGGGCAGGTGCCAAGTCCAAGTGCTGGAAATCAGCATGTCCATAAAGCTTGTCAGCAGATGGAAGCATGAAGTGCTCTACAATCTCCTGGTAGACGCTGCATTGACTCTCAACTTGAGAAAACAGAGTGGACCAACACCAGCTGATGACATGACACTTCAAATCATCACTGACTGTGGAAACTTCACACTGGACTTCAAGCAACTTGGATTCTGTTCCTCTCCACTCTTTCTCCAGACTCTGGGACCTTGATTTCCAAATGAAATGCAAAATTTTTCTTTCATCTGAAAAGAGGACTTTGGACCACTGAGCAATGGTCCAGTTCTTTTTAAAGGCTCAGGAAACCTTTGCAGGTGTTTTGAGTTAATTAGCTGATTAGAGCTCTTCTCAGGTCGCTATTTCTGTATTATAAATTCTTTATTCTAATATTTTGAGATGCTGGATTTTTGATGTCCTTGAGCTGTAAGCCGTAATCATCAAGATTAAAACAAAAAAAGCTTGAAATAATTTCAAAAGCTTGAAATCATACATTATTCAGTTAAGAGGTATTGGAGAGCCAGAATGGAATATTCATGGAAACATTTCAACAAGCAAAAAGTCTAGCTTGGGAGGAGTTTCGAAAGACAAAGACAATTTGAGTCTCCCCAGAGAATTTTCACCTTACCTGTGGTCACTAGCTGTGAGTATTGAACAAATGAATTAGGTCCCAAGTACAGGCAGCACAACTGACATTTTCTCTGCAGACTTAATCTTTAAGATAAGGTGAGGAGTTAAACAATCTGGGAGAGCCTCAGAATAGAGATGCTGCTCCTCTGAATCGAAAGAAGCCAGTTGAAGTGGTTTAGTCATCAAACAAGGTGACTAAACCCGCTAGAGCTGAATAAGACATGTTTCACTGGATGGAGACTCTGGAGCAGACCCAGAAGTTGTGTGCTTTATACATTGTGGCAACAGTTTGAGGAAAGCCAACATATGTGGGTGATGATCATGTGTCCACACATTTATGGCTATATAGTGTATTTTCTTGGTTACCAGTTTTAACTGTTAAAATTTTTTTCTCATGTGTTGCATTTTAATTAATTTTCATAAGTCACCATTTAAATTTTATTTCCAATATTATTTTAATATTCACATAAACATGATCTTATTATCATTTTTACATATTTGTGGAATATATATGTATATATAAATATACATTAAATAACTTTCTTACATTAACTTTTTTTAAATGCATTTCTATTTTTTTTTTTATTCAATCCAATTTTATTTCGATAAAGGTTCTAACAATAGACAACATCATAAAGCAGCTTTCCAGAAATTTTAAATGTAGTCCATTAATGTACATTGTACAGAAAATCATATCACTATTAATCTGAGTCAGTTTTAAAATCAAGAAGTAATGGACTACATGTAATTTAAAAGTTAAATACAGATTCAAAATGGTTCTCTTTAACTTATTGTTAATGTGGAAGACTGATGAAAAACCATGTTACATAATTCTATTTCTGATCATCTCTGTATGAAGAAACACCCACTATTGTCAAGTTGCATAAAAATAGCTTTTGTCATGAACATGTGAATATGATTCCTGAGTCACACCTTGTTGCACCTTATAAAAGTAGCTTAGCTTTTGGGTAAATCATCTTCCAGAGAGACAGAGCCTGTTGTCATTAAGGATATTGCTGAGACAGTTACAGGGAACAGATTATTGTTTGAGATCAGATGGTTATGACTAAAATAAGGTAATCTCATTATAGTTTTTTGTACTCTCAGTTTGGCTTCTAATCATCAATTTGCACCTTTTCCCTTCACATTTAGTGCAATAAAGCAACAGTTAAACTGCAAATTCATATATTCTGATTTTGTTTGTAAAAATGCATAATTTTAATAATAATAATAATAATAATAATAATAATAATAATAATATTGGGGATGCTATTGTGATATTGTAGAGTTGTTGAATTACTGACATTTTTAAATTGCTATATTGAACATTCAAAATAATTAAAAATCCAATTTGATTTAATTGTTTATTGACAGGTTTCCTTTTTAAAAAATAATGACACCAGTAACACTACAGTCTTCACAATATGTAAGGAAACCTAATTTTTCACTTTAAAATGAAATGTATGTTTATCCCATATCCATATCCTATTATTGGGGGCCAAGCACCAAAGGTTCCTATTATTATTATTATTATTATTATTATTATTATTCCTTCTTCTCATGGCAGCCCATAGAACCACTTGCGGTAAAGTTATGACATTTGGCACACAGATAGAGGACAGTGTGATGTGTTACTACAACAAATTTGGAGTCTCTAACTCAAACCTTCTAGTGCCACCAACTGTCCAAAATTGCACTCACGTTTATACTAATACCTTTTGACCCATAAGTGCTAGAAACAAAATTCATTTTCCCCCGATTCTTTGGCTTATGCAGATTCGAATGGACTGAAAAACCTACTTTTTTGAACTCCTCCTAGACCATTAATCTGATTGTCACGAAATTCAAAAGAGATCATCAATCAATCAATCATATTTTTATAGAGCACATTTAAAAACAACCAAGGTTGACCAAAGTGCTGTACAATATAAAAATAACCACAAACATACAGCAGGGTGAAGGCAAGTACTATAGTAAAAAGAAAATAAATTACAATGATCACAGAATATTGAAAGCCAGGGAAAATAAGTATGTCTTAAGAGCAGATTTAAAAGTTGAGATAGATATGGTAGGGAAGACTATTCCAAAGCTTCGGACCGACAATCAGGAAGGCGCGGTTGCCTTGTATTTTGTGTCTAGATCTGGGCACAGTGAGTAAGCCACAAGATTGCGGTGTTCTAGAGAGAGTGTACGGGTGGAGCAAATCAGTCAGATACTGAGGGGCCACGTTATTGAGGGCTTTGCAAACAAATAGGTGTAACGGGCTCGTATTTGCGAGTCCCTGTGAGAAGTCTGGCAGCTGCATTTTGCACCAGCTGTAAACACCATAAAAAAGCTGTAGACATCGTAGTAAAGCGAACCAAGGTCAGCAACACAATTTTCCTTCAGTCCAAATAAGATTAATTCAATTTTGTTATCATTTAGGTTTAGAAAGTTGCTAGAAAGCCATAGCTTGAGTATATTTAAGCAGGCCACCAGTGGTTGTAAAGCGCATCTATCATTTTGTTTTAAAGGAAAGTAAATCTGGGTATCATCAGCATATAAATGAAAAAATACTTATCTTCAGACTATACTGGCAAAAAATATCAAAAGCTTTTTGATAGACCCAACCATTCTTGAACAACGTGCGAACGAATCCGAGGGTGAGCACACCAAAATGGACGTGAGGCAATATCTCTGAAACGCTTTAGCGTATTCATACCAAACTTGGTGCATGTCATAGCCATCATGACTTGAGGTACCTGAATTTTACCTGCAGTGCCACCTTGTGGTAAACAATTATAATGCAATTTCATTTCAGAAATTATAATAGCTTTTGATGACCTTTGCCCATTGTCATGATTTTCTCACAAATTTAAAATAAATATTATTTATATTTTTATGCAAAGAAATAACAATAGTGCGAAGATACAACTTTCAATCATACACGTACAATACATATAATCCCAAGCAATTGTATATGCATAAACAGTAACAGTACTGCCAAGACCAAATTATTTATATATATATATATATATATATATATATATACATACATATATATATATATATATATATATATATATATATATATATATATATATATAAAAATAATCTCAGGGAAAAAAATGTAATTAATCATAGTTAAAGACAAAAAAAAACACCTTACTCACGGCACATGAAAGATTTCATCATAGCATAGTAGAAAAAGATAGTAACTGCAAGGATTTAATTAAATACTCCATTTCAAGTAAAAATTCCAGAAACCTTTGCTTGTCAAGGTAAAATTTTGCCACAGGAATAAATAAATTTACTGTAGCTTCTGTTGTGGATAAAAATGTCATAAAATAAACATGAGGGAGACCTAGTATCCAGTAAAGGGGAGAAGAAGAAAAGACGGGCACCAAGACACACAGAAGCGGTGTGAGGCGGATACTGACTGATATTGAATATTGAATTGGATTCACACTTTAAAGATCTTAGGTCTTTAAGAGTAATACACTATGGTTTATTAGTCAAAAAGTCAAAAAGAAGTATACGAGCTGAGGAGTGCTAACACACACACACACACACACACACACACACTCTCGCACAGTCAAGGACGGGCATGCAGACATAACGCACACACACATAAATAACGTTATAAGAATAATGAAAAGGAGTATTATGATATTACAAGACATTACAATATCTTATAATAATAGAAAAACTCTTTATAAATACAGAATAGCAGGATATGCAGAACAGTAGAAGGGTAATATAATGATATTATGAAGTAGGAAATACAGTAAACAGTAAATTATAAACTAGAAATACAGAAAAATATAACTTACTCATAATTCAGATGGTGAAGATTCTTGTCTCGCAAGGAAGGCCTTAATTTTAAGAGAAAACCATGAGGAGCCATTTATAAGGGCAGCTGTGTCTGCCCTTATAAACAGTGTCTGCCCCCCCCCGCAAGATAATAGTAAGACCAAGGTCACTCTAGATTGTTTTGTCTCTCCACTTTTGATTCTCTGGGTTATTCGAAATCCCTTGGTTTTGATTCTCTGGGTTAGTCGAAATCCCTTGGTTTTGATTCTATGTGTGATTTGAAAACCCCTGGTTTTGATTCTATGTGTAAGTGGAATAGCCCTTGTCTTGAACATAAGAGTAAGGTAGATGAGCTCTTTTTTAACCCTATTGGTAGTGATATCATAGTCTTCTTGAAACATATGGGTTATTTACTGGGTAAATACAGTATAAATACTGGAGCTTAGGCTCAGGGTATCGGATCACTTCTGAGAATTCTCATCGGTGTGGATCTCGTGTGGTGGAACGGAACCAATAAAGCTGGACCCTTGCTTCTTCTCACTCACGGCTGGTGTTTTTTTCTATCTCCAACTGGGCTCAGAGGTAGATGTGAGTATTGGCTTCTAAGTTGAATTTTAAGTGTTTTTGGGTAATAGGCTAAATTTGAGCCAGCATTTGGCACCCCAGATGGGACTGGGCTAAGATCTATATGTCTGGAATCTCTCCCGTGGGACTTCACTCTCTAAGCAACAGATAGGCCGTGTAGGAAGAAGGCATTGCAGACGCCTGTTATTTCAAAGCTCTGTTTTAGTGGTCTGTTGTTACGATTGGGAAGCCCCCGGGGTGGGAAGAAAGACTAAGTTGGTCTCCAAAAGAACCTTGAGTGAGTGAGAAGAGGTAAGTGAAGTGTAGATTGTAGAAGATTGTAATTTTGTAATTGTATAAGGTTCATAAGACTGTGTAAGGAAATGGTATATGTGTTGTGTGAGTGAAAGTCCTGCAATACCGCTGGAGGAAAAAAATAATAAGACTCCAGGGCTGAGATAGAAGGCAGGTGGAAAATGAGGCCTGGAACCCCAGATACCAGCTACTAAAAGTGTGGCGATTGCTTAGTGGGGACCCCTAATACCGCTGGTGAAAGATTCCAGGTCTGAGATAGAGAGGGGAATAAATCCTGGGCCCAGGTCCGGGTCGCGCAATACAGCGTGCCAGGTGTATGAATGGAATGTGTACTAACAAATGTGTGTGCTTATAATATATGTGCTTATAATATGAGTGCGGTGTGAGAGCGTGTAAGTTTTGGAGACAGGGAAAAATTTATTTATTAGTGCTCTGAACAAGACCTCCATACCTAAAGAGATATGTGTGTTGGATAAGCTTTAAAAAAATTAGTGTCGGGGAAAGTTGGATTTAATTTGTATGACTGTAAGCTTCATGCATACGGAGCTGGTGTGGAGGTGTTTTATACTCTGAAACCTCATATAGTAACATAAATAGGTGTAATAGTGTGGAATACAATGTGTGTATGTGAGCTTGCCGGCGTTGTTGATAGAAAGGGGTGTATGTGTGTGTTCCTATCTGTTCTTATCTGCGTAAGCAGGCCTGCCATCTGTGTGGAAAGGGAAAAAAAGGAAAAGAAGAAAAATGTGTGTGTGTGCGCACTTCAGATTGAGCTGAGTAACACAGAACAGTGTGAGATTTTTTTTTTTTTTTTTTATGTTTTGAATCTGGTACAGACTTTCGGTGAGTCGGGTGTGACTGTGTGTATAATTAATTTGGTATCAATAACTGCTGTATGAGTGTTTTAAAAATGGGGGAGCAGTCAAGAACATTGTAAATATTTTAGACATCTGCCTGATTGCCCGTTGTGTAAATCAGAACTTCTAGACCTGTAATATATAAAAACATATTCCCAGATTGTGTGATCCAGGGAAAAAGGAAGACTGAAGGCGGAAAAAAGTGTGCATTTTCAGGCCCCAGAAGCCATTGTTGAGAAATGAATGAGTCAGACGCTCGAAATGTGGAGGAGAAAGTCCATTTGGACCTTTCATTTATATTCCATAAATTAAGTTATAATAAAGGGTTTCTCTTTTATGATGTGTGAGCAGAGAGATAAATAATAATAATAATAATAATAATAATAATAATAATAATAATTTGTCTATATTGCTCGTTTCATTCAGTGCCTTGTCTATAAATCCCTGCAAAGATGTTAGGTATAATATTTGTAGCATTTTAGTAACTATTGTTATACAACTTGAAGTTAGTAAGTTATAAAAAATTGTGTTCACAATTATGGTAATTAAGTACATAACACTTAAATTCCTTTTAAATAATGTGGAAAAACTAGTTGGAACAACATGATTTTTATGAGTAATCAAAAAGTTGTGTTTATTATACAGATTATTAAATGAGTTTTAATTGAATACATTTGACTGTAGGGGTGAAGGTGATTTCTCCAACTCAGTGTAGTTCGTTGGTTGAAATTAATTTAAAGTTGTCAGAACTCAAAAATGATTGGTGTTTTGCAAAACTGTCTGTGTGGTTCACCTGAAAGAGTTTTAGGTGTGTTTATTGTTTGTTTAGTATTATGGTGTTACTGTGCGTGTTCCAAGTTATGGGGTAACTCCTCAGTCTCCTGGCATGACACCAGACTGGATTAAGACCGTGTTGAGCGGATTGTATACAGTTCCATATTTATTTCCATATATAGATTGTGGCTGGTCAAAAGCATGCGTGCTGGAGCTCCAAAGCATTCTTTTAATTTTAATTTGAATTCCGTGTGTTTCCCTGTTTGGAAACTGAATGAAAGTGTTTGGAGTTCCATGATGACAGTTATCTAAAACACAGAGCGCGCAAGAGAGGGAGGGAGCGCGTGTGAGAGATTTCTTTTTCTTCCCCTTTTTCCAATCCTTTAGTTATCTCACACTCTACATTAAAGTCAAGGTGACTCAATATATATATATATATATATATATATATATATATATATATATATATATATATATATATGAGCGTAAACATATTCCTGTAAAAATTAAAATCCATCAGTATTTTTTGATGTTATCAGTCCGGAGAGAACTTTAATAATAGTTTATGTGTTGTGCATTGTGCCACATAGTTTCTTCTGCACAGGCATATCGACATCTTTGCCTGACTAATGATAAAATTGATCAGCTGACATGTGAACCTGTTCGTTTTGAGTGATGTACTTAACATATTAATAAAAAAAAATCCCCTGAAAAGTAAAACAGACCCGAGGTTACAGTCTCTCCCCGTATCAGGCTAGGTCACATCCTCCCTGTTGAGATAATGTTGAGCCTAAACATTTGGTTTTAGAGAGCACTCTACCTTCATGAACTGACTCGCTAACAAGAGCTGGAATAACCATAACTAATTTGTGTATTGGTGATTCCTATACGGGTACGTGTCTATACATTGTTAAGCAGTGTAAGTGTGAATTCTTCTGGCGTGTGGTATTTATGTTGCATAATGAGGAATAATTTCTGCATATTTTCTCTTTAAATGCTGGTTATGTCCAGTGATGAGTAATTAGTAAAGATCAGATGGCCGTAGTAGTCTGCACATTTTTAACTCTCTGTAAGGTGTTGTACGCCGGTTACAGATGTGATATCTAAGTCCGTAACATTAGAATAAGGTGGTGATTACTTAATGTGGAATTCGGGTTTTGCAGGGAGTACGAGTATCTGGATTAGGCAGCCTTGCATAATGGTTCCTTTTGCTGACATGTTGTGCTGATGTGAGTTTGGGAGTTAGTTTAATTACAGTCTCTTTACAACAGTGTAGTTTGAAGTGATTTGTTTGTCTTCTGAACCGTAGATTGGTGAGTAGAATAAAGTAGTTGTGTAAATATGCAAATATATATGTGTGGGGGTGTATATGTATGTGTATGTGTATGTGTGTATATATATATATATACATATGTGCTATACGGTGTGCTATGGATATGTCATACGAAGTATACGAGTTAGTATACGAGTTGCAGTATTTAAATGATACAAAGCAGTGGTCACAAACTCGGAGCACATACTGCACAATCTGTGAAGTGAATTGATAAGTTGTTATACGGTAGCTGAGAACCGGATGCAGGTGTGTGTGATCTGGGAGTTGCAGTCCATGGCAGCCAGCCATTTTTGTGGACCGCAGTGCAGGATGGGAAATGTGGTTTGTGACATGAGTAGATTTAACACTACCTTAATATGGTCAAATACAGTTTAAATGAAATGGATACATTTATATGACAAATCTTATGCCTTTCACAATTGGGTGCTCAGTCAAGGGAACAACTTGGTGGTAAATTGAAACAAAGCTCATAGATGATAAATTTTATTTTAAGTTAAATACATATTCACATTCCTCCAAAGTGAGCAACATTTAAATATCATGTATGAAGGATCTGAGTGATATTTTGAGTGTGGTACAGTTATAAGTTAATAAGAGACAAAGGGGTACATGCATGTCCACCATTTAGACTAAACACTAGTGTACACATAAAACCAAATTCACTAGGTTGTTTTGAATGAAAATTAGGGGGATAAAAGTGACTAGAGGACTGTAAATACATAACTAGATCTCAACCTCATCTACTCTATTATTGGGATTATCACTCGTTGGCACAGATGGGATATTAATATGTTAGGTTAGTGTACACCACAAATTTTTAGACTAAAGGAATTTTGTTTTCCTTTCTCAGTATCTTTCTGGTAAATGAACATCAGGAAGGGATAAGAATGTATCATTGACAATTGGGTTTGTATTTTTAAAGTCAACAGACTAGAACTATTTTATAGGTTAACTAAACGTGAGAGTGGAAGATCCCTTTATGAGAGGTGTTATTCATTTCATTAGAGCAGTAGAGATTACTTTAGTGATTTTTAAAATGATTTGATAGACCAACATTATTTAATCTCTGCAGCAATATTTCCTGACCCACTGTGTCGACTAAAATCGACAGACAGGGAAGTGCAGAAGGCACCGTGACATTGTTTTAGGACTTTCAAAACAACGGTTGTGCTGATATGTTTGTATGACCTTAGACCTTTTGCAGACTGATAACATGTCAACGGTTCACGGAAAAGGCTTTCTAAAAGGGACATAGGACAGGAGGCTTTGGGATTTGACTGTAATGATCTAATATAGTGATATTTCCCTGGTTTAATAAATAAACAAATAAATAAGCTGATTTCCAAATTTCTGGTATAACCCCGTTGTCTAATGGAAGATTAAAATGACAAGTTAAAAGAGATGAAATGATATCAACTGCGAAGTTTAGAAATACAGACTCCACACAATCAGGGCCTTGTATTGGATAATTTGAGTGATCTGTAAACATCAGAAGTCCTAATACGTTAAAGACTGAACTCCTCATTTTGCGTTGTTTTTGAATGGCTTTCTGCTTTATTGAAATCAGTGTACAGTAAATTACTTGATAAATATTCACCGTTTTAATAGACCTAGATCTGATGCATAAATTGAACATTTAATGAGGAGTTTTGCAGTTGTGTGTTCCCAGTTGTCTGTCTCCAGTTTCCAAAGTGGACAGTGATGATGGCACCCATCATCATGAACGCGTTAACATACCTGGCACATTGTGGGCTACATAAGGTTGAAGCACGGCAAGTAACAAGTACACTGTAGTAAGCTAAAGTGAAGTATAGTCATCCTGTGTCCTGAAAACAATATCTTCAATCCTCAGGAAAGGATGAAGGGACATGCCCACTTAGTCTAGCATTACTACAGCAAGCTGTGATAACACCTTTCACATAAAATGCGATAAGTTCTGCAATACAACCAACCCACCCAGTAACCTTTATTTATAGTATGATGTATATAGAATTTATATATATATATATATAAGATGTCCCAACTGTAACCTGTAACTGTAATTCCATTCCACATGATATTATTATTGATCAGCGCTTTTTCCAAGTGACTGCATGTGAGAGCTCAAGGCCGTTACTCCCCTTAACATTCCTAGACCGGTAGTACACCTGGGAGTGTCTCCTTCGGGGGCTGTGGGCTCCCCTGCGGTTTACTCCTCTGTGGTCATAGACTCCCTTGCACGCTCCCAAGGCCGACAGGACATAATTGGGGTCATCCTCCACCCCATAAAAGCACAACAAATGTTCCTGGACGTTATCAAGTATGGTCTGCAGTGGATCACTGATTGCTCTCTACAGGACAACATCCTGAGATCTGGGTGTTCTTTGGACAAGCCTGATATTGAATGGACTTATGCTCTGCACCTGTACTATGGCTGGCAAACAACAACAAAGACTGTGTCTTACATGTGACTGAAGGGGTTGGGTGCTGCTGGGGGGGTCCCGGCTCAGGAGAGTGGGGCGCTTACAAGGCTGTAGTTTATGTATTGAAAACATTGGATTTGGTGGCACAAGGATTGCCAGCATGGGGCGTGCCGTGGCTGGAGATGCTCTCTTAGTGCAGATCACTGGGAAAATTGCTCTCTCACACATCGATCTTATGTTCATAACACCAGGACATATCTATTTTGAAAGAACAGGATATGGGGATTATGGGGTTAATCTATGTGCCACCCAAAATGAAATTCTTAAACCTATTAGTGTGCCTAACACACCCACTGTAGTGTTGCAGTGCCTAATTAATTCTGTGGAGCCAGTCACTGAGAACACTCACGATTGCCTAGCCGAAATTCACATTTCCTCGAGCTTAAAAGTTTCAGGTCTGAAATTTCACAAACATTATGAACACCCTGATCTGCCCAATGGGTACTGAATTGAAATCTATCACTACAGAGTGCAACCTGGTTAAGGGTAGAATTGTTAATATATATAAATATACAGATAAATACTGACGTTTAGGCCCATGGATTGTGTCGTCTGTTTGGAGTTGTTTGAATGCAATGTGGTTCTAGAAAAAAACGTTGGAACGCCACTTATCGAGCAAATAGTTTAATTGAATTCTGATTCTGACTGCACTTCTCGCTGTATGTATTACAGATGCCCATGATCTTAGCCAGTGTGCGAGGGGGAAGGTAGAGGAATGATCTCTGTACTTGCAGGCAACGGTGGAGGATAATCTAAGTGTGATATTTGTGCTCGAAAATTTCTTCCTTGACCAGGGATAGGTCCTAGATCTGGCATACCATCTCAGGTTAACGTAATTTGTGCTGATACTAAACGTATTTCGGTAGATGCTCTACCTCTTGCACTAATGACCTATCACATGCAGACTAACAGCAATATGTATCTAACACCGCATGAAATGCTTACGGGTCGACCCATGTCTATGTCTGTTCCTCATGATGGACTGCCGCTGGAGTAATTGCAGATGAATCAAAAACATATATGAGACCACTAAACTATTATGTATGAAGCTATCTGTTCACAGGAAAAGAGCTGGGTGCATTGTTATGGGTGAGGCGTCACCGCCTCAACGGGAAGAGGTGTTCACCCGGAGGTAGGAGACCCGGAGCAGCGAGAGAATGCTGACTACAACGCAGCAGCGGACTACAAGAACATGCGACCCCCGGAGGATGCTCCTCCAATGAAGAGATGGTGGGGAACACGTGAAGGTCCGGTACGAAGCTTCTGTGTACGAAGCTGCCGTCAACAGGGGGTCTGCTATCATAGAACTCTCAAGTCAGTGGCAGACAGGATGAGAAGATGTGAAGATCCATACCCTGGGTGTACGTGCTAGCCTAACCTCTCCCCAAAGGGTGGCTCTCTACAGTACGTAACGTGCTTGAGCTGAAGACAACCAGCATACAGAGAGATACTGCCAACAGAGACTGTCAAGTTGTATTATTATAAAATGTTATAAAATGTTTGTGATATGACGCACTCAGGCACGAGAAAAGTATAATGGTGCTGTCGAGCACATAGTGCTGGCAGGGTGGGAATTTTTCCTCATAGGAGGTTTTCGCCCACCCCTGACTGCGAAGGATTGGGGTTTGTTTTTTGGGGGGAAGCAAGACTCTGCAGGTCCCGACAAATACAAAACTGTGGGCTGACAGGCCTAGTTGAGAAAGATAGGGACGTGTAGATCCATGTACTGTGCTGTAGTGGCCACTCATACTTCGACTAGCGACGGCAGTAGTAATAATGAATGATTAGGGGAACTCAGTTAATCACACGTATAATCGATGTAGGCAAACAAACATATAATCAAGGTAGTTAGATTCGAGATAACATACATATATAGTTGAAAGTAGAAGTTAAGGGTTATGGTTAGGTACATCTACATGGGTCCGGCGCAAAGTGGACGTAGGGGGGTCCTAAGGCCCGTTCTCCAGCTGGCAATCTACTATGAAGCCTTGGGGCGCACAACGCTAGCACGTCTCCCACCGGGTTTACAAAACCTCCTCAGCTCCTAATCTAATCAGTGTTGCGTAGAAGTGGTTAATGTAAGGGACCCATTTGATTACGAGGACAGCGCAGGGATTATGGCTTCGTTAGAGTAATCCTCCGACAGCTAGCGTGGGACAGCCATGGGGTGCGGCAGAACCAGTTCCTCCACAGATACCCGCTTAATTAAGGTAGTGTATGAGGCTTTATAGCCTCAGAGGGGGGAAATGTTGTGGATAAAAATGTCATAAAATAAACATGAGGGAGACCTAGTATCCAGTAAAGGGGAGAAGAAGAAAAGACGGGCACCAAGACACACAGAAGCGGTGTGAGGCGGATATTGACTGATATTGAATATTGAATTGGATTCACACTTTAAAGATCTTAGGTCTTTAAGAGTAATACACTATGGTTTATTAGTCAAAAAGTCAAAAAGAAGTATACGAGCTGAGGAGTGCTAACACACACACACACACACACACACACACACACACACTCTCGCACAGTCAAGGACGGGCATGTAGACATAACGCACACACACATAAATAACGTTATAAGAACAATGAAAAGGAGTATTAAGATATTACAAGACATTACAATATCTTATAATAATAGAAAAACTCTTTATAAAATACAGAATAGCAGGATATGCAGAACAGTAGAAGGGTAATATAATGATATTATGAAGTAGGAAATACAGTAAACAGTAAATCATAAACTAGAAATACAGAAAAATATAACTTACTCATAATTCAGATGGTGAAGATTCTTGTCTCGCAAGGAAGGCCTTAATTTTAAGAGAAAACCATGAGGAGCCATTTATAAGGGCAGCTGTGTCAAGCTGCCCCCCCCCCCCCAACCCCCCCCGCGGGATAATAGTAAGACCAAGGTCACTCTAGATTGTTTTGTCTCTCCACTTTTGATTCTCTGGGTTATTCGAAATCTCTTGGTTTTGATTCTCTGGGTTAGTCGAAATCCCTTGGTTTTGATTCTATGTGTGATTTGAAAACCCCTGGTTTTGATTCTATGTGTAATTTGAAAACCCCTGGTTTTGATTCTATGTGTAAGTGGAATAGCCCTTTTCTTGAACATAAGAGTAAGGTAGATGAGCTCTTTTTTAACCCTATTGGTAGTGATGGGTTATTTACTGGGTTATATGGGTTATTTACTGGGTAAATACAGTATAAATACTGGAGCTTAGGCTCAGGGTATCGGATCACTTCTGAGAATTCTCATCGGTGTGGATCTCGTGTGGTGGAACGGAACCAATAAAGCTGGACCCTTGCTTCTTCTCACTCACGGCTGGTGTTTTTTTCTATCTCCAACTGGGCTCAGAGGTAGATGTGAGTATTGGCTTCTAAGTTGAATTTTAAGTGTTTTTGGGTAATAGTCTAAATTTGAGCCAACACTTCTAGAAACTAGTTTTTATTTTCCAAATAACAAATAATGTCCTTTATGCTTAAATAATAACTTTAATTAACTTAATACAAAGATTAATTACTGAATTGGCTCCAAAAAAAAGCAAATGTCTGAGGTTTTCATTTCCCTTTTTTTTTTTTTTTACATTTTATGGCATTTGGCAGACGCCCTTATCCAGAGTAACTTACATTTATCTAATTTATACAACTGAGCAATTGAGGGTTAAGGGTCTTGCCCAAGGACCCAACAGCGATAGTTGGCAGTGCTGGGGCTCCTGACCTTCTGATCAGTAACCCAGAGCCTTTAACTACATCACTACATGATGCGGAAATACTAGTTCATGCATTCGTCACCTCTAGATTAGATTACTGTAATGCCTTACTGTCTGGATGTTCCAGTAGGAATATAAATAAGCTCCAGTTAGTCCAGAATGCAGCTGCTAGAGTCCTAACTAGAACTAGAAGATACGACCATATCACACCAATATTATCAATACTGCATTGGCTCCCAGTAAAATCTCGCATTAACTATAAAATACTTTTATTAACCTATAAAGCACTAAACGGTCTTGCGCCACAATATCTAAGCGACCTTTTGGTTTTATAATGATCCGCCACGCCTACTTAGATCAAAAGATGCAGGCTATTTGACGGTACCTCGAATAGTGAAGGCTACAGCAGGGGGGAGAGCTTTCGCTTATAGAGCCCCACAGTTATGGAACAGTCTTCCAATTAGTGTTCGGGACTCAGACACAGTCTCAGTGTTTAAGTCTAGGTTTAAAACATATTTGTTTACTCAAGCCTACCCTGACTAGATTCTGTTCTACTACTTCGCAGTCATAATAATCTTTTTTTCTCCCTCTCTCCTTTCGCCGAGCCCCACACGAATTTATGGAGATACTAGAGATCCAGATCCTTTCTGCCTCTGGAAGAAGCTCAAATCTTCTCTAATTCCAGACTACTGGGACAACGGCTGCTCCTAAGGCCATACAGACTTCATATGAATCCATAATGAAATTTTTCACACTATCTGTTGTTACCCAGATGAGCACGGGTTCCCTTCTGAGTCGGGTTCCTCTCAAGGTTTCTTCCTCTTAAAACATCTTAGGGAGTTTTTCCTTGCCACCGTCGCCACTCAGTGGCTTGCTCAGTTGGGATAAATTCTCACCTTTAATATCTGTATACCATGTTGATATTTCTGTAAAGCTGCTTTGAGACAATGTCTATTGTAAAAAGCGCTATACAAATAAAATTGAATTGAATTGAATTGAAATTTAAACACTGACCCACAACTTTTAACTCTCACCATTACAAGAGGTACATGTATCAGTTACATCACAATATCTAGATAGTGCGTTGCATAGATAGATTTTGTGCAGGATTCGGAAATGAACTTCCTTGTGTGCAATACTTATATATACCAAGTTCCTCCACTGAACGTTATCAATAAGAGACATCCAATATAATATTCCTCTTGGGGAAGTTGAGGATCGAGATTGGTATAATTGGAAAATTCACTTATTATTGTCATAGAATTAAATGTGAAAATATCTTGAGCTTGTGTTAATCACAGACCTTATTACAGAATTTAAAAAAAAAATTTTTTTTAATGATTTACTGCACTCTATTGTGGTGTAGTGTAATGTGTGTTGTAATGCTTCTCCTGGGAGACTAGTGTAAATTGACCAATAGTGCCGTCATTTTTTCCCCTACAAAACATACTTTTTTTTTTCTTTTAAAATATTTTTATTGAAAGACATGGCACATTGGAAAAAAAAAACTAACAAACTTCAGTACACTGAGAACCACATTCATAAAAGGAGAAAAGAGTTACAGAGATTATTTTGTATATCTCAGTGAATCAACAAATCGGGAGCCAAACTTGTTTTTTGTACAGATCAGAACACCCATGACATTGGGATAAATCTGTGACAGACGTGTTTTGGAGAAATGAATCCTGTGCAATACCTTGAACTGTATCAAAGAGAGATGAGCACAAGATGAACTTGAGTGGATCTTGTTAAGGGCAACGTCCCACCAGGCTTCATGTAAGGTCAACCCCAATTCGCCCTTCCAAGCAACCTTGATTTTAGTGATAGGTGAGCTGTCATAGGATAAAAGTTTATTATAAATTTTTGAAATAAGAGATTTCTGAAGAGGGTCGCAAGAGAGAAAATCATCCCATAGTTGATTTGGGGGTGGGGAGGGAAAAGTAGGAAACAGTGATTTTGCGCAGTGTCTAACTTGGAAATAGCGAAAAAGATGGGATGGTGGAAGCTGAAATTCACTCGACAGATCTGCAAAGCTACAAAAAGCCCCGTCCCTATAGAGATCTTTGAAGGTTTTGAGACCTTTGTCATGCCAGATAGCAAATGTGGGGTCAGATGATGCAGGTTGGAATGAGTGATTTTTCAGTAACGGAGTTAAGGCAGACGCGGAAACAAATTTAAAATTCTTCCTGAACTGGTATCAGATTTTTAGAGTTGAGCTAACCACTGGGTTATCTGTAAAGCCAGAGAAATTGGTGGGAATAGATGAGGTAAGCAGAGCCATTGGAAAGGACGAGCCACATGAATGCACCTCTAACGTACACCATTGGGAATGCGCTGGTCTCGACCAAGATAAGATTTTATGAATATGTGATGCCCAATAATACTGCTGGAAATTTGGGAGAGACAGGTCAGCATTGAGTTTACATCTCTGAAGCATTGACTTACTTATTCTGGGTGTCTTTCCACACCATAAAAAGCTAGAAATGTCCTGATCAATAGTCTTTAAAAAAATGCTTTGATAAGAATAGACGGAGACATTGGAATAAAAAGAGGAACTTAGGCAATAAATTCATTTTTACCGTGTTAATCCTTCCTATAAGCGACAGAGGTAAAGACCTCCATCGCTGAAGGTCAGTTTTGATTTTAGACATCAACGGGGAGAAGTTAGCAGAGAAAAGTGAAGTCAGAGTTCTGGTTATATTAATTCCTAAATACTTAAAGCCAGAGGGGCTCAGTCTGAAGGGGATATCAGATTGATTTAGTTGTAATGCCAAAGTATTGACCGGGTAGCACTTACTCTTGGAAGTGTTAACTTTATAACCTGAAAATGAACCAAATCTCTGGAGAAAGGAGAGAATTCCAGGTAAAGAGTGACTTGGGTTGGAAACATACAGTAGTAAATCATCCGCATAAAGAGATAGTTTAAATTCCATTCCCAAACGTGATATCCCAGTGAAAGAGAGGGAGGACCTCAGATAAATTGACAGGGACAGCCCTGTCGAGTGCCACAGGATAAAGTAAAATAAGTTGATTGAAGACCATTGGTAGAGATACTAGCTTGCGGGGATGTGTACAGAAGGCGTATCCAAGAAATAAATGTATCACCCAATCCAAATTTATGTAATGCTGTAAGCAGGTAGTCCCATTCAACCCTGTCGAACGCTTTTTCAGTGTCGACTGAGATTACCACTTCGGGGGTTGTAGTGGAGCGTTTGGAGTAGATAATGTTCAAAAGGGTTCGGACATTGTAAAATAACTGACGCCCCTTTATAAATCCAGTTTGTTCTTCTGAAACTATGACTGGAAGAATTCTTTCCAAGCGACTAGCCAAAGCCTTAGCAAGAATCTTAGCATCCACATTTATCAAAGAGAGGGGTCTGTAAGACCTGCAGAGATTCGGGGTCTTTGTCTTTTTTTAAAAGCAGATTTATAGAGGTTTGTTGCAAAGTAGGAGGTAGAGAGCCATCCTGCAGAGATTCCTTATATACAGAGTGCAATAAAGGGGACAGTTTAGATTTAAATCTTTTGAAAAATTCTACTGGGAATCCATCAGGGCCAGGAGCTTTATTGTTTTGCATGCTATTTATGGCTAGGTTGATTTCCTCTAAGGTTAATGGAGAATCAAGATCTTTAGCAACATCTGGGTTAATGGTAGGAAAGTTGAGATTGCTTAAAAAAGCATTCATATCAGAAGTCCCAGATGGAAATTCAGACATATACAGAGAGGAATAGAATGAGCAGAAGACTGAGTTAATAGTATTAGGGTCTGTATAGAGTGTGCCAGATAAATCTTTTATTTGAGGGATTATGCGCGAAGTTGCCTGATGTCGCAATTGGTGGGCCAAGAGTTGGCTCGGCTTATCACCATGTTCATAATATGCGGAACGTGAACGTTGTAGAAGGCGCTCTGCATCAGCAGTTGTAATAAGTTCAAATTCAGTCTCTAAGTCAACCCGATCTTTAAGTAAAGCAGAAGAGGGGCCAGTGACCAATTGACTATCTATTTCGTCAATTTTACTCGATAGCTCTTGTAGTTTGGCCGTACGCGTTTTGTTTAAATGGAGTAAAATTATTTGGCCCCGCAAGTATGCTTTTAATGACTCCCACAGCAGGGAACAGGAAATAGGTTCAACCTCGTTCTGATTGATTTCAATAAAATTGTCAAGTGAAGCTGAAATAAATGTATTAAATTTGTTGTCTGACAGCAGCAGAGTATTAAACCTCCACGGTGTTGAATATCGAGATTGGGGGGAAAGCTGAATATCCAAAGAAAGCGGGGCATGGTCAGAAATCACAATAGGATGATATTTAACCATCGACACTTTGGAGATAAGGTTAGCCTTGATGAAAAAATAATCAATTCTAGAGAAGGACTTATGCACCTGCGAAAAGAAAGAATATTCCTTGATACTGGGATTAAGGAATTTCCAAGGATCAATGAAACCATTCTTGGAGATGAAATCAGAAAGCGTACTTGACATTATTGAGGGTGTCATGGTCTTGGGAGTAGAGCAGCCCAACCTAGGATCAACAACGCAATTCATATCTCCTCCAAATATAAGGACAGTATTATGTAATGAAGGGAGGCGCTCATAGAGCTTATTCATAAAGTGTGGGTCATCAAAATTTGGGGCGTAAATATTAACTAATAATACAGGGACATGGAACAATTTACCTGAAATTATTAAGTATCTGCCATTTTCATCTGATATTACTTTGGAAGATGAAAAGTGAATTGACTTACCAATTAAAATGGCAACTCCCCTGGCCTTAGAGTTGAAATTAGAGTGAAACACCTCAGAAATCCATGGACATTTAAGCCGAACCTGGTCTGTGGTGCGCATATGAGTTTCTTGTAGAAACACTATGTCCGCATTGAGCCGTTTCAGATGAGCAAATACCCTAGATCTCTTTATAGGGCTCCCCATACCTTTAATGTTCCAGCTCACAAAGTTCACATGTGAGCCAGAATTTCCAGTATTAGTGGACATCTATCAAGTGCTTATGGCAGGAAGGGAATGAAAATGAAGCATCACCTCTGAGAGAAGGAAAAGGGGGAGAGGAAACACGAGGCGGGGGGGGGGTTTAAATACATTTACATTTACATTTACATTTATTCACTTAGCAGACGCTTTTATCCAAAGCGACTTACAAATGAGAAAGATACAAGCAAAGCGATATCAAGCAGAGAACAATACAATAAGTGCTACCATACGAGATCTATTAATTGAATTCCAGAAAAAGCAAAGTGCAGAGTAGAGGTGTAAGTGCATTTTTTAAATTTTTTTTTTATTATTATGAGTTTGTTAGGTGTTCATTGAAGAGGTGGGTCTTTAGTTGTTTTTTGAAGATGGTGAGAGATTCTGCGGTCCGGATTGATATTGGAAGTGCATTCCACCACTGAGGAACAGTTAGTGTGAAGGTTTTGGAAAGGGACCTTGCGCCACGCTGAGTTGGAATTAATAAATAAAATAAGAAAAAGTATAAAATAAAAGAGAAAACACTCACACACTCCAAACAAACACAGTGAACAGCCCCACCCCCCTCCCCATTGCACTTACATCGTCCCCATCCCCAAACGATGGAGAACCCAGTGCAAACTCCACAATGAGTCAAATCCCTAAGAGAAAAGCTAACAGCTGTTGACCCAATGGTAATAGTCAACCAAGGTCGGGCTCCTGCAAACTAAACAATGATAAAGAGCAAGGCACATAAACATAGTCACTGCACCATCATGTGTTGTAGAGTCAATAGTCGTCCATTTCACTTCTGGAGACAGATAACCAGCCTGTTATGTTATCAGTGTTATCACTTGATCAGTGTCTTAATGAAGGCTCTGGCGTCCTCCACGGATTTAAACTCCCTCTCGGTTCCGTCATGTGTAACACGGAGGCGCGCCGGATAAAGCAGACCAAACCGTATTCCTGGTATCTCACGGAGCTGGCGGCGGCAGTCATTGAAGGCAGCACGAGCACAGGCTATCTTCGCGGTATGATCGGGAAAGATAGAGATAACCATGTCACCAACCTTCATCTGTTGTTGGGCTCTGGCCCGTCGAAGGATGTCTACACAGTCCACATGATAAGGGAGTCGAGCGAGTATAGGACGGGGACGCTCGCCGGGTTTGGGTTTCAGCTGCAGAGTGCGATGAGCGCGGTCCAGAAGTGAGTCTTTGTCCAGCTTAAAAGCCTCTTTTGTGTGGAAACAGCTGCCGGTGTGGATGCGCTGGTCGAGTCTTCAGGGACACCTGCGATTCTCAGATTGTTATGCCATGATCTAGCCTCGAGATCCTCGCACTTATTTTCCATCCTCCCCAGGTCGGCAGTAAGGCGCTCCACTTTAGCCTGTAGCGTAGCGATGTCATCACAGCAGGTGGAGAGCGAAGTTTCCATCTCACCCACGTTATTTTTCAATGCGCTTACCTCCGACTGAATAACCATAATACTGACTGTTAATTTCGCCTTTACAGTCTGTAGCTCTTCCTTAATAGAGGCCAAGTTTTCGCCCAAGGCTGCCTGGAGCTCGGTTTTAAAAATGGCTGCCATTTCGTGTCGGAGTGAAGCGATAAGCTCCTCCTTGAAACCGGGGAGGGGGATAGCAGGGATAACAACACCTTCGCAGGTGGAGGAGAGACCACTACGAGGCGAGGATGCAGCGTGTGGAGCAGGCCGCAGACGAAATGTTCCCGCCTTTGGCTTTTGCTGGCATTTTGGACATCAAAAGTTAATATTAAGGTGTTGGACGCGACTTACATCAAAAACACTCCACAAAAAAGTGCCTATAACATAATATTAAAGATTGTTGCAGGAGCTCCGAAAGTTGCGTCTTACTCCATCTATCGCTCAGCCGGAAGTCCAAAACATACTTTTTTAAGGCTGTTGCACCGATTTTCACAAAAATCTAATCAGATCATCTTCAGACCATGCAGAGAAGAAGTTATGGAATTCAAGTTGATTAGTCAACCCGTTCTCGAATAATGCGTCAATTAATTTGATGAAGAGCACGCCGAACTAGACATGAGGCTATATCTCCGCAATGCTTTAGCCTATTGAGGCAAAACTTGGCACCTGTTATCACAAGCATGACCTGGTCAGGAAATATGAAAAAAGTTTGACTCAGTATGACATACTGAGTCGAATGATATCCAATGTTCCAATGTCAGCCATTTTGAATTTTGTCATAAAATGCTATATTTTTCGAAGGCATTGGCTTATCCTTTCGAAACTCTGTATGTGTCTTTGTCACAATGCCTTTAAGGTTCTGAACAAATTTTGGGACAGTGGCACCTTGTGGTCAAAAATTATAATGAAATTTTTAAAAAATGCCAATATCATTTGAATAATTTTGCCTATTGTAATGAAACTGGTCTTGTTAGATTCCACGAGTCTTGATGAGAACAGTGACATCAATTATGCCATAGTCGATTGAGCTTCATGTCCACCATTTCGAATTTTGAAACTCCTCCTAGACCATTGGGCCGATTTTCACCAAATTTGAATTAGATCATTGGCAAACCATGCCGGCAAAAAATTATGGATTTCGTGTTGATAAACCAAACTGTTATCATTTAATGCATCAACAAATTTGATGGCATGATGCCAAAATGATTCTGAGGCTGTACCTTTGCAAGGCTTTGGCATATTGACACCAATCTTTGAGTGTCATTGTGAACCCCAGCCTGACCACACCACATGAATGTGGTCACAGTGCAACCTATTGGTCAAACATGATAAGCAATTAAATAATATAACAATTGATTATATTTATGAATGTTCAACCATTTTGCCTAAAATCATATACAAATATCTAAAAATGCTCTCTTTTTTCACAGTTGGTCTTGATGCTCACTTCCATGCTTGTTTAGCTCCTTGATTATCCTCTTTTGTGCTTGGCCCCTTAATTGCTGATTGCAGCTATTATTATTATTATTATTATTATGATTAATAATAATAATAATAATAATAATAATAATATTTTTTTATTAATATATATGTATTTGTAAGTACCTTTGCCAAATTCTGGGAAATGGAGTCGCTGATTTGCGGTGATATGACAACATTATTTCACATAGCAGCAAATAATTCCTGGAAGTGTATTCGAGTCAGTCCTTCCTCAAAAATAATTGTGATATTGATCAATAAAACTGTTGATGTTAAGAAAAGATTCTGCTGAAGTTTACCTGTGAGTAGTGCTTTTAAAAAGAAATATAATAAAATACCTAATGAAACAATTTATTTATTTTTTATAAAAATATGTTCATTTACTAGCATACAACAACATTTACATTTACATTTATTAATTTAGCAGACGCTTTTATCCAAAGAGAAAATACAAGCAAAGCGATATCAAGCAGAGAACAATACCAGTAGTGCTACCATACAAGATCCATTAATTGAGTTCCAGAAGAAGCAAAGTGCACAGAGTAGAGGTGTAAGTACCAGAGTAAGGGTTTTTTTATTATTATTATTATTTATTAAGGGGTTGGTTAGGTGTTCACGGAAGCGGTGGGTTTTTAGCTGTTTCTTGAAGATGGTGACAGATTCTGCAGTCTGGATTGAAGTTGGAAGTTCATTCCACCACTGAGGAATGTGGAGAGGAATAATGTGATAAACTTCCTTACACACACACACACACAGTTGCCAATTAAAGACATGTAGGCTAATTAGTCTTCTTTAAGAAAAAGACTGATGTGCTTAAGTACTCTTTACACCACCGTGTGATTGTGTTTGAGATGTAGAATGATCAGTGTGTGCTTGTGTAGAGGTGTGTAAGTGTGTGTAAGACAGAAAGAGTGAGAGATTTAGCATGTGGACACACCTTGAACAACATGCAATTACTGCATTCATGACATACTTTTAATGTTTGTTTATGATCCAAACTGGCTAATATCCAAGTATTATTTGGACATCTGACAAAGTTGTACGTATCTGATCTATGGAGATGTTCAGACACACCTTTAGCTACGAATCTAACAATGTTGACATACATTAGATCAAGAAACACACTAACAGCATTCCTGTACTGGGTGAATCATTTTCAGTTTGTATTGAAAACATGTTGTACAAAACAGAGACTCAGTACAATGTCAACATGATGCAAATATTTTTTAGAAGTTGGTGGGGTTTTCCCAACATTTTACACACAATTGCCTTATTTTATTTTACGTCATCAGTTCTACACACACCTGGTCTTTCTTATCCCCTTATTAATAATGGAAAAAAAGAGATATCGTAAGAATTGCATTTTGTTTTTTATGAAGTACTGCTAGCTTATATGAAGCTATTGTACATAAGAGATGTTTAAAAGTTTACATGCCCTTGATTCTTAATACTGTGTGTTTTTACCAGGATGAACAACGACTGTATGATTTGTGATAGTTGTTCATGAGTCCCTTGTTTGTCCTGAACAGTTAAACTGCCCAATGTTCTTCAGAAAAATCCTCCAGGTGCTGCACATTCTTTACTTTTCCAGCTTTTTCCAGCATATTTCACCCCTTTCCAGCAGTGGCTAATGATGTTGAGATCCGTCTTTTCACACTGAGGACAACTGAGGGACTCGTACGCAACTATTACAAAAGGTGCAAATATTCATTGATTCTCCAGAAGGCAACACACTACATTAAGAGCCAAGGGGATGTAAAGTTTGAAAAGGATGATCAGTGTAAATTGTTAATATTTTTTCTTCTGGGAAACATGTTAATATCTTTAACTTCTGAAGGAAAAAAAAATGATTTCTAAACAAAATATACAATAAAATATACCAATGTGTAGTTATCTTCATGTTTGACTAGTCATGAATTATTGAATGCATTGCAGTAGTTACACTGGATATAAAATACATTCTGTTAACATGCAATATTTGATGGACAAACAATCCAAATGTCTTTTTTTTTTTACATTTAGATCTCCCTCATGGATTGAGACCTTTTTAAGTTAAAGGGGTTATGTAGTTGCCTGAACTTCAGGGTTAGGTCACCAGGAGCTTAGTGTTCTTAACAGGGCTACCTTGCTGAACAGGTATGAAGAAGATGTCAGACAAATGTGATCATCATGAAATGTACCAAAAAAAATAAAGACTAAGTATAATCTGCCTGGATTAGGGTTACTAAGACCCACCCCATGAGACAGGCCTGATGGTGGTGACTGCAGGTAAGTATTGGGGTGACCGGGTCATCCATCCATCCTGAAATGTTGAAAATATTTCTCTTTCCGATCATCTCTGTATGAACAAACACCCATTACTGTCAAGCTGCATAAAAATAGCTTTTTTCATGAACATGTGACTATGCTTCATGAGTCACACATAGTAACACCTACAACACCTTATAAAAGCAGTTTCCCTTTTGGGTAAATCATCTTCCAGAGAGACAGAACCTGTGGTCATTATAAGGATATTGCTGAAAGAGTTACAAGGCACAGATTATTGTTTGAGATCAGATGGTTATGACTAAGAATAAAATAAGGTAATATATCTCTTTGTTATTTTTAACTCTCAGTTTAGCTTCTGATCATCAATTTGCTCCATTTTTCTCACATGTAGTGGAATAAAGCAACAGTTAAATTGCAAATTCATATATTCTGATTTTGTTTGTAAAAATGCATGATTCTATTATTATTGTTGTTGTTGTTGTTATAATGAATACCCCTATTGTTTTCGTTCGTTTTCTTATTATTAGGGGCCAAGCACCGAAGGTGCGTAGTTGTAATAATTCTAATAGTGTTCTCTTCTTATTATTCTTCTGCTCTGTAAGTCTATGGCAGCCCATAGAACCGTGTGGTAAAAAGTTGTGAAACTCGGCACACTGATCGAGGAGAGTCTGATCATTAACTACAGCCCTTTTGGTGTCTCTACCTCAAGCCCTCTAGCGCCACCAATTGTTCAAGTTTGCACTTACATTTATGTTAATAACTTTTGAACCATGAGTCTTAGAAAGAAATTCCTGATTCCCTGGCTCAAAACAATTTGATTGTACCCTATGAGGTCATTTTCCATCATGAAAACTTTCCGCCATTTTGAATTTTTTAATAACCTACTTCTTTGAACTTCTGATTTTCACCAAAACTGGCTCACATCATCTTCAGACCATGCTGGCAAAAAGGTATTAAAAGCTTTTTGATAAACCCAACCGTTCTCGAAAAATGGGTGAACAAATTTTACAAAGATCTTGCCAAATTTGACACAAGGCTATATCTTGGGCGGTTGTGGCTCAGTTGGTAGAGCGGGTTGTCCACTAATCGTAGGGTTGGCGGTTCGATTCCCGGCCCACGTGACTCCACATGCCGAAGTTTGCTTGGGCAAGACACTAAACCCCAAGTTGCTCCCAATGGCAAGTTAGCGCCTTGCATGGCAGCTTTGCTACCACTGGTGTGTAAAGCACTTTGGATAAAAGCACTATATAAGTGCGCCATTTATCTTTGCAATGCTTTAGCGTTTTGAGACAAATCGTGGAACATGTCCTCACAAGCATGACTTCAGTCTACATGCAGTTTTGACACAGTGCCCCCTAGTGGTCAGGAGATATGAAAAATTGACACTTTTTCTTATAACTTCTGAACCTATATAATCACAAACCTGGTATATTTAGATTTGGTACAGCATGTTGAGATGAACGGTACCCGATTTTCCCATGTTGGCCATTTTGAATTTTGTTGTAAAATGCTATATTTTATGAGTGCCTTGGCATATCATTACGAAACTTGGTATGTGTCTTTGGGACCATGCCCTGAAGGTAGACAAAATAATTTCAGGGCAGCGCCACCTTCTGGTCAAAAATTATAATTAAATAGAAATAAATGCTAATTGCTTTTGAGAAATTAGACTGATCTTCTTTTATTCCTTGGGTCATGCTGAGAACATAGATACCAATTTTGCCATAGTCAGCCAAACTTCCTATCCACCAATTTGATTTTCTTTAAAAACCTACTTTTTTGAACTTCTCCCAGACTGTTTGTACAATTTTCACAAAATTCAAAAGAGATCATCTTCATATGATGCTGGCAAAAATTTATCAAAAGCTTTTTGATAGACCAAACTGTTCTCGATCACGCACAAGGAATGCACACAAAGAAGCTCGCCAAAATGGACGTGAGGCTATATCTCCATTGTGCATTTGAGTATTCAGACCAAATTTAATACATGTCATTTGCATCATAACTTGAGGGTACCTGCTGTGTTTCTGCAACCATGTGGTTAAAAATTATAATGCAATTTTTTTAAATGCTAATATCTTTTGAGTACTTTTCCCTATTGTAATGATACTGGATTTGATATATTCCATGAGTCATGCCAAGAACAAGGATACCAATTATGTCATGGTCAAATGAACTTGCTGTCCGCCATTTTTAATTTAATTGAAAACCTTCTTTTTCAAACTCTTTCTAGAACGTTGGCCCGATTGTCACCAAATTCAATTCAGATCATCTTCAGACCATTCCGGGAATAAATTATGGATTTTGTGTTCATATACTTAACTGTTTTCATTTAACACATCAACAACTTTGATTTTTTTTTATGCCAAAACTGTTTAGAGGCTGTATCTCTGCAAGGCTTTGACATATTGACACCAAACTTTGTTTGTCATTGTGACCAGACACTGACCACCTCATATCAATTTGTTCACAGTGCCACCTATTGGTCAAATATGATAAGCAATTAAATCATATAACAATTGATTGTATTTATGAATGTTCAACCATTTTGCCTACAATCATATACAAATGTATAAAATTGCTCTCTTTTTTTTTTTACAGTTGGTCTTGATGTACCCTGTGATGTTTATTTAGCTCCTCGTTTAGCCTTTTTACTGATTGGCCCCTTAATTGCTGCTTGCAACTGTATTTATTATTATTCTGCTTCTTCTACCACTCTGGAAGTCTATTCTTTATTCTTTGTCTATTCTATTATTATTATTATTATTATTATTATTCCATTCTAGAAGTCTATGGCAGCCTATAGAACTACTTGAGGGAAAGTTATGAAATTTGGCACACAGAGCACATGCTTTTCTGTTAATACAGTAAATTTGGAGTCTCTAACTCAATCCCTCTAGCACCACCACTGTGCAAAATTACACTCATTTTTATGTTAATGACTTTTGAACCGTGAGTCATAGAAACGAAATTCTTTTTTCCTCTGATTTGAGTCGATTGCACCCTATGATGTCATTTTCTGATAAAGCTACTTTTTCTAACTTGTCCTAGGCCTTTTGTCCCATATGCAGAATTGGCCTACATCATCTAGAAACACTTACAACAAAAAGTTATTAACAGAATTTTGATAAATCTTACCGTTTTCGAATGGCACTTCAACAAATTCGACGGCGAGTTCGCCAAAATGGACGTGATGGTATAACTTGGTATCTATCATCAGCATTAGGCCGTGAAGTAAGCTGCAGCATTTGGGAACAGCACCACCTAGTGGTCACAAGATATGAAAAAAGTACATTTTTGCTTATAAGTTCTGAACAGTTTGTCATAAACTCATCCAATTGGTCTAGATTCAGTGGGGCATTCTGAGTCCAACGATATAAAAAAATTCCTATGTCGGCCATTTTGGATGTCGACCATTTTAAATTTAGCCATAAAATGCTGTATTTTATGAACGACTTGGCAGATCGCTGTGAAACTCAGTAAGTGTCTTTGGCACCATACTCTGAAGGGACTCAAAGTTGCAGGACAGCGCCACTTTGTAGTCAAAAATTATAATGCTATTTTATAAATGCTAATAGCTATTGACCATGTGTGCCTAATTTCAAGAGACTGGTCTTGATAGATTCTGTGTGTCCTGCAGAAAACAATTATACCAAACCGACATGGCGTATCATTTGGGAACTAGGTTTCTGTCTTTGGCACAATGGATTAGAAATCTTGTGGCCAAAAATTATAATGCTATTTCTAAAAATGCCAATAGCTATCTACTCCTTTTGCCTACTGTCATGAGATTGGTCTTGATAGATTCCATAATTCATGGCGAGAACAATGCTATTAACTGTGTCATGGTCGAGCAAACTTCCTGCCCACCATTTTTAAATGTTTAGAAAACCTACTTTTTTTTAACTCTTCCGAGACCATTTGTCTGATTTGCACGAAAATTGGCCTGCATCATCGAGATGCAGTCCCGACAAAAATATATTCACTGCATTTTGATAAACCATACTGTCTTCAAATGGCGCTTCGACAAATTTGCTGAAAATGTAAAATTTTACTTGAAGCTGTATCTCCACAACACTTTGAGGGATTGTGATGAAACTTGGTACCTTTCAACAAGAATAGGCCTTGACGTTATGTACATTTCAGCACACTGCTCCATAGTGATCACGAGATAGCAAAAATTACTTTTTTCGCTTATAATACTTGAATGCTTTCCCGCATGATAACCATCATGTCCAGATGCTACCTGAGCAGTTTCAGAACAGCGCCACATACTGGACAAAATTTCTAAGAAGTAACTATTTTTAGTTATTTTTAAAATACAGGTATTTTAGGACTGAAAGTTTACTTTTTCTAACTCCTCACACCGTTCATCAGATGATAATGAAAAACATGTCAAAAAGCTTATTTTGCTGCTCATGGTGCCAATAATTGGTGTGATCCTAGTATTGCTGCTTGCAGCTATATTTTCTTTTTTTTTTCTTCTGCTTCTTCTTCTTCTTCTGCTAATGAATCTATGGCAGCCCATAGAACTGTTTGTGAGAAAGTAATGAAATTCGGGACACAGATAAAGGACAGGCTGATCTGTTAATCCAGCAAATTTGGAGTCTTTAACTCAATCCCTCTATTACCACCAACTGTTGCACTAATGTTCATGTTAACTTTTGAATGCTTTAGCATATGCATACCAAACATATTATTTTTCATAGGCATCATGACTTGAGGGAGCCTGCTCAGTATCGAAACCAGTGCCCCCTAGTGGGCATGCGATATGAAAATAAGCATATTTATGTTTCTAAAACTTCTGAAGAGTTTGTCTTAAAATCATCAAATTGGACTCATCAGATTCAGTGGGGCATACCAAGTCTAACGATATGAAAAATTACTAGTTGGCCATTTTGGATGTCGGCCATTATGAATTTAAAACTAAAATGCTGTATTTTACAAACGACTTGGTGTATCATTAGGAAACTAGGTTTCTGTCTTTGGCAAAATGCTCTGAAGGCATTCAAAAACCTTTCGAAACCTTGTGGTGAAAAATTATAATGCTATTTCTAAAAATGCTAATAGCTATTGACTCCTTTTGCCTTCTGTCATGAGATTGATCTTGCTAGATTCCGTGATTCATGCCGAGAACAATATTAAGTATGTCATGGTTGAGCAAACTTCCTGTCTGCCATTTTTAAATGTTTAGAAAAGCTACTTTTATGAACTCCTCCGAGACCACTTATTCGATTTGCACGAAAATTGGCCTGCATCATCGAAATGCAGTCCCGACAAAAAGATATTCACAGAATTTTCATAAACCATTCCTTTTTCAAAAGCCACTTGAATGAATTTGAAGAAAGCGCAAAATTGAACTTGAGGCTGTATAGCCGCAACACTTTGAAGGACTGTAACGAAACTGCATCAACAGTTTCCTGCATGATAATCATCATGCCCTGATGTTACCTGAGCAGTTTCAGAACACCATCACATATTGGACAAAAATTAATTAATTATTTTTAGTTATTTTTAAAATAAATGGGTGTTTATTATCAAAAGTTTACTTTTTCTAACTCCTCACACACTGTTCATCGGACTCTAACCTAAAACATCTGGGTTACGCATGTAACCCTGTTCCCTGAGAAGGGAAAGAGACGTTGAGTTTAGCATAACAGTGTGGGAGTGCCCTTGCACTGGACACAGCAGGTGCATCCTCTGTTCCGGTGTGAGGAATGGAGGAGGGCAGTAAGCCTGCAACACCACAAGGTGGGCAGCCAATGTAGGCACTTTAGGAATATAATCCGGCCTAGGATACAGCAAGGCCTTGGCTAATCCAGGGGCAACAGAGTGAGCTTGTAGATCTCCTACTCACTTGAGAGATGTCAGGGCCAGCAAAACTCTAAAGAGCTACCTGTAGAGTCAGGAGCTTCTCAGAGGCTGACTCTAAGGGCTCAAATGGGGTCCCTGACAGACCTTCCAGGACCACAGAAAGGTCCCAGGCCTGCAGATCACCAAGATTACGTGCGGCCTGCAGATGGGCCTCAGCCGCCTGACACCATGCATGAACCTCGAAGTTAGAGGATGTTGCCCCACAGAGGCTCCATGAACAGGGGTGTGGCTGGCCGAAATGGCGGCCATGTAAACCTTGATTGTAGAAGGAGCCCACCCCGCTGAGAAACATCATTGTAAAAACTCCAGGACTGTATTTTGCTATTGTGCAGTTCACTGGGCTGCATGACACTGATTACTCTCAGAGGTTTCGTCCTTGGACGAAACCCCCAACTTCTCAGACACCACTGAAACAGTCTCCTGAAATAGGCCCGATGGTATGACGTTGGCTGCCCATAAGCTCCAATAGTCTCCCATAGAGACTAGAGGGGATGCCAAGATCCAGCTTTATCTTGCTCAATGTTAATAGGATCGACCCTACGCATGTTGAGAATAGAAATGCCCTCACTGTAGTAGAATCCTTATTAACCCCTAGAAAAGTTGTCCACTGCACTAGAGAAAGCATACTTTTCTGAGGTTCAGCCTGAGCCCCAAGCTCTTAATGAGGGCCAGAACAACATCTCGATGTTGAACCGCCAGTTCCCTGGATCGTGCTAGAAATAACCAGGTGTCCAGGTAGTTTAGTACACGGATGCCCTGGAGTCACAATGGACCCAGAATGCCATCCATGCACTTTGTGAAGGTGCGAGGGGATAAAGCTAGCGATAGTTCTATGTGGAAATATGCACCTTTTAGATCTATCGTCACAAACCAGACCTCAAACTGAATCTGTGGAACGATAAGTTTGGGCATCAGCATCTTGAACCTGTATGTCTGAAGAGTACAGTTCAGATGACACAGATCTAAAATTGGCCGCATGCTCCAATTTTTGTGGACCAGGAAATAACGGGTGTACAAGCCTCCCTCCCTCAGGGAACGGGGTACATGTTCTATGGCCTCTGAACCGGGGCGGTCGAGCTCTAAACTGGACCCGGTAACCCTTTTCTACGGTAGACAGAACCCATGGAGACACATTTGGCAGTAGTTTCCATGCTGCCAGATGGTCTTTTAGTGACGTTAACTATTCCACATTGTATTGGAGGGATAGCATCAGATTTTCGATGCCCTGTGACAGCTCGCTGTCCAGAGAACACTGAAAACTTGGGACAGTCTTGGCTACGGGAGGCCCTACAGTAGCACTTGGGGCTAACTGCCCTAACAACCTCATGTCCCCTGATATGTCCCTCCACACCCCCCCAGGACCGCTCTTCTTTGTCTGCTTGGCCTTTATGACCATTCTCAGATCAGGCCTAGTAGCAGGCCCGGTGACCCACAAGCAAGACCACGACTGCATAGGACTTGCCCACCAGTGCCACAGTGGCCTTATAGGGTGGCTTGGATGGCAAAGCCGGCCCCCCTAAATTACCTGCCATGGATGGAGAGAGGTAGCTCATAAGTGCCTCCCCCACCTTCAGCATAGCTAAATAGTCATGCCGTTCATTCCCCACAATGGCCGAATAATCCAACATCGTAGGGTTATAAATACGGCTTATGCATGGTTTTCCCCCAGAAGCCTGATATGTTGTCATGCACTTCTGGAAGAAAGGGGAGTTTTCTGCAGTGTGAGGGATTTACTTTCCCTGGGGAGAAAAAAGCTCATCCAGCCTTAGTAATCACTTCAAGCAGCTCTTTATATGCTGCTCTCAGTTTATAGTACAACATTCTAGCTCCTCGGAGTCAGAGAGGAATTATTACTATTATTTTTGTGTGCATTTTTTCTCTTTTTTTTCCTTTTTGGCTTCCCATAGAGGAAGGAGGAGTCACGATGCGAACTGGATGTGAGCCGGACCCGGAAGACAGAGCAAGAGATAGAGCAGCGCTCGTCTTCGGCTCCGCTTCCGGATCCATAAGAGATCCCCCAGAACTGAGACGGCTAGCTGCTTCGGCAGCGGCCGGCCCAGATCCACAAGCCTCTGAAACCCAACTCGCTTCGGCTTCCGAGAAGAGAGCGAGTCGCGAGCAGAGTTACCAAATGTAAGCATTACAATGTGCAGCCTCTCGAGGCTGCCATCACATGCTCCATCCTAGACACTTCACATAGAAAGTGTGCACTACTTCCCGTGCAGAAATGGGAGCAAGCCGTAACGCACTTCCTGAATTCTCTCACTCATATTTTTCTCTCTTGTTCATTCTTTTTTTTTCTTCTCTTTTTTTAAAGGGATAGAAAAGTTCTGAGATTTTGAGAAGTTCTCATGCTACGTTTCACCTACATGTATGAAATTCAGAAAACATGTGTAAGATGCCAATACGTACAAAAACTTCTCTTTAACCCATACCCTAAACTCAACAGGAAGTCAGCCATTTTGATTTTTCTCTTAAATTTTTGCTCCGTTTTTTGCCATTTCCAGGCCTCGTACTTTAACGTACTCCTCCTAGAGCTTTCATCAGATCGGCATCTTATTTGGTCAGTCTCATCTAAAGGCACTGACAATGCTTAACACTTAGCTAAGTGATCAAATGTGCTATTACTTCTATTAAACAGGATGTTTTCATAACTCAAACATACAATGTTCACTTTGCACCAAACTAAATATGTTTTACACTAATTCTGGCCTGAAGACATCTACATGCCAAAATTCAGTTATAGTCATAGCACCACCTGCTGGCAACAGTAAATTACTTGTTTTACTTCATGATACACTCCTATCAACATATAAATGCTAAAAAGTGCTAAAAAAATTAACAGAGTGCCCCTGGCAGAGCAGACCCAAAGTGCAGCCGTGCGAGGGCCCTACATCCCTCTGTGGGAGGGGGACAGACGTCTCGTTATTATTATTATTATTGTTATTATTTTATTTGATTTATTTTTTTCATGCATTCGTGTGATTTTAAGGGCCTAAACATACCCGAAAACTCACGAAACTTGGCAGATACGTCAGAACCGTGGCCTGGTGCTCTCAAAGAGGAAGTTGTTATAACTCAAACACAGAATGTCCAATCTGTTCCAAACTTCAGGTGTTTGATAAAGGTCCCGGCCTGAAGACATCTGCAAACATGGAGATAACATGCAAACTCCGCACACACATGGCCCCAGCAGGACTCGAACCCTGGACCCTGGAGATGTGAGGCTAACCACTTAGTGCTAACCACTAAGCCACCGTGCGCCCCGCCTTAAGACATCTACATGCCAATATGCCACCTGCTGGCAACAGGAAATTATATTTTTTATTTCATGATACACTCCTAACAACATATAAATGCTAAAAAGTGCTAAAAAAAAAAAGGAACAGAGTGCCCCTGGCAGAGCAGACCCAACGTGCATCCGGGTGTGAGGGCCCTTTCATCGCTGCTTGCAGCTTTTATTATTATTATTTTTTATTTTTTTATTTTTCTGAAATTAATCACATTTTAGGGGGCCTAAACATACCCAAAAACTCACGAAAGTTTGCAGACGCATCAGAAACAGTGAACATTTACATCTGATAGGGGTTCCAGAATTGACTCTGGCAAAATGGCTTGATAGCGCCACATACAAAATTTCAATGATGTGCGCCTCGCGCTAGGTTTCTACTACATGTACGAAATTCGGGAAACCTATGTAATCTGCCAATACATACAAAAATGTCTCTTGAATCCATGGCTTAACCTCTATAGGAAGTCAGCCATTTTGATTTTTCTCTGAAATTTTTGCTCCCTTTTCTGCCCAGTATAGGCCTCATACTTTAACAAATTCCTCCTAGAGATTTCATCAGATCGGCGTCATATTTGGTCAGTCTCATCTAAAGGCATAGACGATGCTAAATTGTGAAGCTTTTGAGTTTTTGCTGCATGGCATGGGGGTCTCACGAATTTCGATGAAAAAGTAAGTTGTTATAACTCAAACATAGAATGTCCAATCTGCTCCAAACTTCACATGTTTGATAAAAGTCCTGTCCTGAAGACATCTACATGCCAAGATTCAGTAATAGTCATAGCGCCAACTGCTGGCAACAGGAAATGATACATTTTACATCCTGATACACTCCTAACGACATGTAAGTGCTAAAAAGTGCTAAAAAAAATGGAATGGCATTCCCCTGGCAGGGCAACCCCAACGTGCAATTGGGTTAGATGGCCTGTTCATCGCTGCTTGCAGCTTTAATTATTGTTTTTGCTATTGCTGCTGCAATTGTCATATTGTAGAGTTGGTGTAATATTGAAATTTTCAAACTGCAATACTGAACATTAAAAATAATACTAAATGCAATTTGATCTCATTTATTATTGACAGGTTTGCCTTTTTTAAAAATAATGGCATCAGTAACACTACTGCCTTCACAATATGTAAGTAAACCTTATTTTTCACTGTATAATTGTATGTTTATCCCATATCCATAGCTTATTATAAAGATGTTCACAACGGTGATTATCATCATCATCATCATCATCATTATTATTATTATTATTATTATTATTATTATTATTATTATTATTATTATGTACATAATTGAAAGTAGCATTGCACAAATTTTGTCTATTTTGCTTTGACATTAGATAAATTAATGCTCATTAGTGAACATTCAGTTTATAAATCATTTAAATTATTATGGTGTAATATTTAATTGTGGGTTATGAGGTCTATGATCTAATGTAAATGATGGCTAATATAACAGGATCATTTGTAACATATGCTGCACAATGTAATGACTGTAATATGGTGCTTAGATAATCAATAGTTTGAATTAAATGAAAAACATAAAAAAAAAATAAAGGAAATTATCTATGATTACAGTATGTCTATGGCTGCTGCTTAGTGGGAATGGAGTCCAAAGTACAACACCATTTACAACAGAAACCACAGAAAGGACAACTGAAACCAAATTACCCACAAGAGAACTGACCACTAGCACTATATCCACAACAGAGGCTGCAACAAGCACACAGCCAACAACAGAAGAAACAACTGCATCTACAAATAAGGAACAAACAACAGTGGAAACAACTACAGCTACAAGTCTACCAACAACTACAACACCTATAACAGATCAGACCAGTACTTTAGTGTCCACAACACAGGCTGCAACAACAGAACTAACCACTTCCAAAGAATCAACTACACAGGCTACAACAAGCACAGAACCAACAACAGTAGAAACAACTGTACCTACAACTACTCCAGCTACAACAACTACAACTGAGGAAGCAACAACAACAGAGGAAACAACAACAGCTACAACTGTACTGACAACAGTACCAACAACAGCATCTACAACAACTGTAGACCCAACCACTACATTTCAGGAACCCAGTACTACAGAGGAAACTACTACAAGTACAACTGTACTGACAACAACACCAACTACAGAACTATCAACTACAGAGGTTACAATAAGTGAAGAACCAACAACAGTAGGAACAACTGCATCTACAACTACTCCAGCTCCAACTGAGGAAGAAACAACTACAAAGGAAAAAACTACAGCTCCAAGTACAACATTAACTACAGCAGCAACAACAGAACTAACCACTACCACAGAATCAACTACACAGGCTACAACAAGCACAGAACCAACAACAGTAGAAACAACTGTATCTACAACTACTCCAGCTCCAACAACTACAACTGAGGAAGCAACAACAACAGAGGAAACAACCACAGCTACAACTGTACTGACAACCGTACCAACAACAGCATCTACAACAACTGTAGCCCCAACCACTACATCTCAGGAACCCAGTACTACAGAGGAAACTACTACAAGTACAACTGTACTGACAAAAATACCAACTACAGAACAATCAACTACACAGGTTACAACAAGTGCAGAACCAACAACAGAAGGAACAACTGCATCTACAACTACTCCAGGTCCAACTACTCCAACTGAGGAAGCAACAACTACAGAGGAAACAAATACACTTCCAAGTACAACATTAACTACAGCAGCAACAACAGAATTAACCACTACCACAGAATCAACTACACAGGCCACAAAAAGCACAGAACCAACAACAGTAGAAACAACTGTATCTACAACTACTCCAGCTCCAACAACTACAACTGAGGAAGCAACAACAACAGAGGAAACAACCACAGCTACAATTGTACTGACAACAATACCAACAACAGCATCTACAACAACTGTAGTCCCAACCACTACAACTCAGGAACCCAGTACTACAGAGGAAACTACTACAAGTACAACTGTACTGACAACAATACCAACTACAGAACAATCAACTACACAGGTTACAACAAGTGCAGAACCAACAACAGTAGGAACAACTGCATCCAGAAGTACTCCAGCTCCAACTGAGGAAGCAACAACTACAGAAGAAACAACCACAGCTCCAAGTACAACATTAACTACAGCAGCAACAACAGAACTAACCACTACCACAGAATCAACTACACAGGCTACAACAAGCATAGAACCAACAACAGTAGAAACAACTGCATCTACAACTACTCCAGGTCCAACTACTCCAACTGAGGAAGCAACAACTACACAGGAAACAACTACAGCTCCAAGTACAACATCATCTACAGCAGCAACAACAGAACTAACCACTACCACAGAATCAACTACACAGGCTACAACAAGCACAGAACCAACAACAGTAGAAACAACTGCATCTACAACTACTCCAGCTCCAACTACTCCAACTGAGGATGCAACAACTACAGAGGAAACAACTACACTTCCAAGTACAACATTAACTACAGCAGCAACAACAGAACTAACCACTACCACAGAATCAACAACACAAGCTACAACAAGCACAGAACCAACAACAGTAGAAACAACTGTATCTACAACTACTCCAGCTCCAACAACTACAACTGAGGAAGCAACAACAACAGAGGAAACAACCACACTTCCAAGTACAACATTAACTACAGCAGCAACAACAGAACTAACCACTACCACAGAATCAACTACACAGCCTACAACAAGCACAGAACCAACAACAGTAGAAACAACTGCATCTACAACTACTCCAGCTCCAACTACTCCAACTGAGGAAGCAACAACTACAGAGGAAACAACTACACTTCCTAGTACAACATTAACTACAGCAGCAACAACAGAACTAACCACTACCACAGAATCAACTACACAGGCTACAACAAGTACAGAACCAACAACAGTAGGAACAACTGCATCTACAACTACTCCAGGTCCAACTACTCCAACTGAGGAAGCAACAACAACAGAGGAAACAACCACAGCTACAACTGTACTGACAACAGTACCAAGAACAGCATCTACAACAACTGTAGCCCCAAGTAGTACAACTCAGGAGCCATTTACTACAGAGGAAACTACTACAAGTACAACTGTACTGACAACAATACCAACTACAGAACAATCAACTACACAGGTTACAACAAGTACAGAACCAACAACAGTAGGAACAACTGCATCTACAAGAACTCCAGGTCCAACTACTCCAACTGAGGAAGCAACAACTACACAGGAAACAACTACAGCTCCAAGTACAACATCATCTACAGCAGCAACAACAGAACTAACCACTACCACAGAATCAACTACACAGGCTACAACAAGCACAGAACCAACAACAGTAGAAACAACTGCATCTACAACTACTCCAGCTCCAACTACTCCAACTGAGGAAGCAACAACTACAGAGGAAACAACTACACTTCCAAGTACAACATTAACTACAGCAGCAACAACAGAACTAACCACTACCACAGAATCAACTACACAAGCTACAACAAGCACAGAACCAACAACAGTAGAAACAACTGCATCTACAACTACTCCAGCTCCAACTACTCCAACTGAGGAAGCAACAACTACAGAGGAAACAACTACACTTCCAAGTACAACATTAACTACAGCAGCAACAACAGAACTAACCACTACCACAGAATCAACTACACAGGCTACAACAAGCACAGAACCAACAACAGTAGAAACAACTGTATCTACAACTACTCCAGCTCCAACAACTACAACTGAGGAAGCAACAACAACAGAGGAAACAACTACACTTCCAAGTACAACATTAACTACATCAGCAACAACAGAACTAACCACTACCACAGAATCAACTACACAGGCTACAACAAGCACAGAACCAACAACAGTAGAAACAACTGCATCTACAACTACTCCAGCTCCAACAACTACAACTGAGGAAGCAACAACAACAGAGGAAACAACCACAGCTACAACGGTACTGACAACAGAACCAACAACAGCATCTACAACAACTGTAGCCCCAACTAGTACAACTCAGGAGCCCATTACTACAGTGGAAACTACTACAAGTACAACTGTACTGACAACAATACCAACTACAGAACAATCAACTACACAGGTTACAACAAGTGCAGAACCAACAACAGTAGGAACAACTGCATCGACAACTACTCCAGCTCCAACTGAGGAAGCAACAACTACAGAGGAAACAACCACAGCTCCAAGTACAACATTAACTACAGCAGCAACAACAGAACTAACCACTACCACAGAATCAACTACACAAGCTACAACAAGCACAGAACCAACAACAGTAGAAACAATTGTATCTACAACTACTCCAGCTCCAACAACTACAACTGAGGAAGCAACAACAACAGAGGAAACAACCACACTTCCAAGTACAACATTAACTACAGCAGCAACAACAGAACTAACCACTACCACAGAATCAACTACACAGGCTACAACAAGCACAGAACCAACAACAGTAGAAACAACTGCATCTACAACTACTCCAGCTCCAACAACTACAACTGAGGAAGCAACAACAACAGAGGAAACAACCACAGCTACAACTGTACTGACAACAGAACCAACAACAGCATCTACAACAACTGTAGCCCCAACCACTACAACTCAGGAACCCAGTACTACAGAGGAAACTACTACAAGTACAACTGTACTGACAACAATACCAACTACAGAACAATCAACTACACAGGTTACAACAAGTACAGAACCAACAACTTTAGGAACAACTGCATCTACAACAACTCCAGGTCCAACTACTCCAACTGAGGAAGCAACAACTACACAGGAAACAACTACAGCTCCAACTACAACATCATCTACAGCAGCAACAACAGAACTAACCACTACCACAGAATCAACTACACAGGCTACAACAAGCACAGAACCAACAACAGTAGAAACAACTGCATCTACAAATACTCCAGCTCCAACTACTCCAACTGAGGAAGCAACAACTACAGAGGAAACAACCACACTTCCAAGTACAACATTAACTACAGCAGCAACAACAGAACTAACCACTACCACAGAATCAACTACACAAGCTACAACAAGCACAGAACCAACAACAGTAGAAACAACTGCATCTACAACTACTCTAGCTCCAACTACTCCAACTGAGGAAGCAACAACTACAGAGGAAACAACTACACTTCCAAGTACAACATTAACTACAGCAGCAACAACAGAACTAACCACTACCACAGAAGCAACTACACAGGCTACAACAAGCACAGAAGCAACAACAGTAGAAACAACTGCATCTACAACTACTCCAGCTCCAACAACTACAACTGAGGAAGCAACAACAACAGAGGAAACAACCACAGCTACAACTGTACTGACAACAGAACCAACAACAGCATCTACAACAACTGTAGCCCCAACTAGTACAACTCAGGAGCCCATTACTACAGCGGAAACTACTACAAGTACAACTGTACTGACAACAATACCAACTACAGAACAATCAACTACACAGGTGACAACAAGTGCAGAACCAACAACAGTAGGAACAACTGCATCTACAACTACTCTAGCTCCAACTGAGGAAGCAACAACTACAGAGGAAACAACCACAGCTCCAAGTACAACATTAACTACAGCAGCAACAACAGAACTAACCACTACCACAGAATCAACTACACAAGCTACAACAAGCACAGAACCAACAACAGTAGAAACAACTGTATCTACAACTACTCCAGCTCCAACAACTACAACTGAGGAAGCAACAACAACAGAGGAAACAACCACACTTCCAAGTACAACATCATCTACAGCAGCAACAACAGAACTAACCACTAACACAGAATCAACTACACAGGCTACAACAAGCACAGAACCAACAACAGTAGAAACAACTGCATCTACAACTACTCCAGCTCCAACAACTACAACTGAGGAAGCAACAACAACAGAGGAAACAACCACAGCTACAACTGTACTGACAACAGAACCAACAACAGCATCTACAACAACTGTAGCCCCAACCACTACAACTCAGGAACCCAGTACTACAGAGGAAACTACTACAAGTACAACTGTACTGACAACAATACCAACTACAGAACAATCAACTACACAGGTTACAACAAGTACAGAACAAACAACAGTAGGAACAACTGCATCTACAACAACTCCAGGTCCAACTACTCCAACTGAGGAAGCAACAACTACACAGGAAACAACTACAGCTCCAAGTACAACATCCTCTACAGCAGCAACAACAGAACTAACCACTACCACAGAATCAACTACACAGGCTACAACAAGCACAGAACCAACAACAGTAGAAACAACTGCATCTACAACTACTCCAGCTCCAACTACTCCAACTGAGGAAGCAACAACTACAGAGGAAACAACTACACTTCCAAGTACAACATTAACTACAGCAGCAACAACAGAACTAACCACTACCACAGAATCAACTACACAAGCTACAACAAGCACAGAACCAACAACAGTAGAAACAACTGCATCTACAACTACTCCAGCTCCAACTACTCCAACTGAGGAAGCAACAACTACAGAGGAAACAACTACACTTCCAAGTACAACATTAACTACAGCAGCAACAACAGAACTAACCACTACCACAGAAGCAACTACACAGGCTACAACAAGCACAGAAGCAACAACAGTAGAAACAACTGTATCTAAAACTAATCCAGCTCCAACAACTACAAATGAGGAAGCAACAACTACAGAAGAAACAACCACAGCTCCAAGTACAACATTAACTACAGCAGCAACAACAGAACTAACCACTACCACAGAATCAACTACACAGGCTACAACAAGCACAGAACCAACAACAGTAGAAACAACTGTATCTACAACTACTCCAGCTCCAACAACTACAACTGAGGAAGCAACAACAACAGAGGAAACAACCACACTTCCAAGTACAACATTAACTACAGCAGCAACAACAGAACTAACCACTACCACAGAATCAACTACACAGGCTACAACAAGCACAGAACCAACAACAGTAGAAACAACTGCATCTACAACTACTCCAGCTCCAACAACTACAACTGAGGAAGCAACAACAACAGAGGAAACAACCACAGCTACAACTGTACTGACAACAGAACCAACAACAGCATCTACAACAACTGTAGCCCCAACTAGTACAACTCAGGAGCCCATTACTACAGCGGAAACTACTACAAGTACAACTGTACTGACAACAATACCAACTACAGAACAATCAACTACACAGGTGACAACAAGTGCAGAACCAACAACAGTAGGAACAACTGCATCTACAACTACTCCAGCTCCAACTGAGGAAGCAACAACTACAGAGGAAACAACCACAGCTCCAAGTACAACATTAACTACAGCAGCAACAACAGAACTAACCACTACCACAGAATCAACTACACAAGCTACAACAAGCACAGAACCAACAACAGTAGAAACAACTGTATCTACAACTACTCCAGCTCCAACAACTACAACTGAGGAAGCAACAACAACAGAGGAAACAACCACAGCTACAACTGTACTGACAACACAACCAACAACAGCATCTACAACAACTGTAGCCCCAACCACTACAACTCAGGAACCCAGTACTACAGAGGAAACTACTACAAGTACAACTGTACTGACAACAATACCAACTACAGAACAATCAACTACACAGGTTACAAGTACAGAACCATCAACAGTAGGAACAACTGCATCTACAACAACTCCAGGTCCAACTACTCCAACTGAGGAAGCAACAACTACACAGGAAACAACTACAGCTCCAAGTACAACATCCTCTACAGCAGCAACAACAGAACTAACCACTACCACAGAATCAACTACACAGGCTACAACAAGCACAGAACCAACAACAGTAGAAACAACTGCATCTACAACTACTCCAGCTCCAACTACTCCAACTGAGGAAGCAACAACTACAGAGGAAACAACTACTCTTCCAAGTACAACATTAACTACAGCAGCAAAAACAGAACTAACCACTACCACAGAATCAACTACACAAGCTACAACAAGCACAGAACCAACAACAGTAGAAACAACTGCATCTACAACTACTCCAGCTCCAACTACTCCAACTGAGGAAGCAACAACTACAGAGGAAACAACTACACTTCCAAGTACAACATTAACTACAGCAGCAACAACAGAACTAACCACTACCACAGAAGCAACTACACAGGCTACAACAAGCACAGAACCAACAACAGTAGAAACAACTGTATCTACAACTACTCCAGCTCCAACAACTACAACTGAGGAAGCAACAACTACAGAAGAAACAACCACAGCTCCAAGTACAACATTAACTACAGCAGCAACAACAGAACTAACCAATACCACAGAATCAACTACACAGGCTACAACAAGCACAGAACCAACAACAGTAGAAACAACTGCATCTACAACTACTCCAGCTCCAACTACTCCAACTGAGGAAGCAACAACTACAGAGGAAACAACTACACTTCCAAGTACAACATTAACTACAGCAGCAACAACAGAACTAACCAATACCACAGAATCAACTACACAGGCTACAACAAGCACAGAACCAACAACAGTAGAAACAACTGCATCTACAACTACTCTAGCTCCAACTACTCCAACTGAGGAAGCAACAACTACAGAGGAAACAACTACACTTCCAAGTACAACATTAACTACAGCAGCAACAACAGAACTAACCACTACCACAGAAGCAACTACACAGGCTACAACAAGCACAGAAGCAACAACAGTAGAAACAACTGCATCTACAACTACTCCAGCTCCAACAACTACAACTGAGGAAGCAACAACAACAGAGGAAACAACCACAGCTACAACTGTACTGACAACAGAACCAACAACAGCATCTACAACAACTGTAGCCCCAACTAGTACAACTCAGGAGCCCATTACTACAGCGGAAACTACTACAAGTACAACTGTACTGACAACAATACCAACTACAGAACAATCAACTACACAGGTGACAACAAGTGCAGAACCAACAACAGTAGGAACAACTGCATCTACAACTACTCCAGCTCCAACTGAGGAAGCAACAACTACAGAGGAAACAACCACAGCTCCAAGTACAACATTAACTACAGCAGCAACAACAGAACTAACCACTACCACAGAATCAACTACACAAGCTACAACAAGCACAGAACCAACAACAGTAGAAACAACTGTATCTACAACTACTCCAGCTCCAACAACTACAACTGAGGAAGCAACAACAACAGAGGAAACAACTACACTTCCAAGTACAACATTAACTACAGCAGCACCAACAGAACTAACCACTACCACAGAATCAACTACACAGGCTACAACAAGCACAGAACCAACAACAGTAGAAACAACTGCATCTACAACTACTCCAGCTCCAACAACTACAACTGAGGAAGCAACAACAACAGAGGAAACAACCACAGCTACAACTGTACTGACAACAGAACCAACAACAGCATCTACAACAACTGTAGCCCCAAGTAGTACAACTCAGGAGCCATTTACTACAGAGGAAACTACTACAAGTACAACTGTACTGACAACAATACCAACTACAGAACAATCAAGTACACAGGTTACAACAAGTACAGAACCAACAACAGTAGGAACAACTGCATCTACAACAACTCCAGGTCCAACTACTCCAACTGAGGAAGCAACAACTACACAGGAAACAACTACAGCTGCAAGTACAACATCATCTACAGCAGCATCAACAGAACTAACCACTACCACAGAATCAACTACACAGGCTACAACAAGCACAGAACCAACAACAGTAGAAACAACTGCATCTACAACTACTCCAGCTCCAACTACTCCAACTGAGGAAGCAACAACTACAGAGGAAACAACTACACTTCCAAGTACAACATTAACTACAGCAGCAACAACAGAACTAACCACTACCACAGAATCAACTACACAAGCTACAACAAGCACAGAACCAACAACAGTAGAAACAACTGCATCTACAACTACTCCAGCTCCAACTACTCCAACTGAGGAAGCAACAACAACAGAGGAAACAACCACAGCTACAACTGTACTGACAACAGTACCAACAACAGCATCTACAACAACTGTAGCCCCAACTAGTACAACTCAGGAGCCATTTACTATAGAGGAAACTACTACAAGTACAACTGTACTGACAACAATACCAACTACAGAACAATCAACTATACAGGTTACAACAAGTACAGAACCAACAACAGTAGGAACAACTGCATCTACAACTACTCCAGGTCCAACTACTCCAACTGAGGAAGCAACAACTACAGAGGAAACAACTACACTTCCAAGTACAACATTAACTACAGCAGCAACAACAGAACTAACCACTACCACAGAATCAACTACACAGGCTACAACAAGCACAGAACCAACAACAGTAGAAACAACTGCATCTACAACTACTCCAGCTCCAACTACTCCAACTGAGGAAGCAACAACTACAGAGGAAACAACTACACTTCCAAGTACAACATTAACTACAGCAGCAACAACAGAACTAACCAATACCACAGAATCAACTACACAGGCTACAACAAGCACAGAACCAACAACAGTAGAAACAACTGCATCTACAAATATTCTATCTCCAACTACTCCAACTGAGGAAGCAACAACTACAGAGGAAACAACTACACTTCCAAGTACAACATTAACTACAGCAGCAACAACAGAACTAACCACTACCACAGAAGCAACTACACAGGCTACAACAAGCACAGAAGCAACAACAGTAGAAACAACTGTATCTACAACTACTCCAGCTCCAACAACTACAACTGAGGAAGCAACAACTACAGAAGAAACAACCACAGCTCCAAGTACAACATTAACTACAGCAGCAACAACAGAACTAACCACTACCACAGAATCAACTACACAGGCTACAACAAGCACAGAACCAACAACAGTAGAAACAACTGTATCTACAACTACTCCAGCTCCAACAACTACAACTGAGGAAGCAACAACAACAGAGGAAACAACCACACTTCCAAGTACAACATTAACTACAGCAGCAACAACAGAACTAACCACTACCACAGAATCAACTACACAGGCTACAACAAGCACAGAACCAACAACAGTAGAAACAACTGTATCTACAACTACTCCAGCTCCAACAACTACAACTGAGGAAGCAACAACAACAGAGGAAACAACCACAGCTCCAAGTACAACATTAACTACAGCAGCAACAACAGAACCAACCATTACCACAGAATCAACTACACAGGCTACAACAAGCACAGAACCAACAACAGTAGAAACAACTGTATCTACAACTACTCCAGCTCCAACAACTTCAACTGAGGAAGCAACAACAACAGAGGAAACAACCACAGCTACAACTGGACTGACAACAGTACCAACAACAGCACCTGCAACAACTGTAGCCCCAACTAGTACAACTCAGGAGCCCAGTACTACAGAGAAAACTACTACAAGTACAACTGTACTGACAACAATACCAACTACAGAACTATCAACTACACAGGTTACAACAAGTGCAGAATCAACAACAGTAGGAACAACTGTATCTACAACTACTCCAGCTCCAACAACTACAACTGAGGAAGCAACAACTATAGAGGAAACAACCACAGCTCCTAGTACAACATTAACTACAGCAGCAACAACAGAACTAACCACTACCACAGAATCAACTACACAGGCTACAACAAGCACAGAACCAACAACAGTAGAAACAACTGTATCTACAACAACTGTAGCCCCAACCAGTACAACTCAGGAACCCAGTACTACAGAGGAAATTACTACAAGTAGAACTGTACTGACAACAATACCAACTACAGAACTATCAACTACACAGATTACAACAAGTGCAGAACCAACAACAGTACGAACAACCGCATCGACAAATACTCCAGCTCCAACTGGCGAAGCAACAACTACAGAGGAAACAATTACAGCTCCAAGTACAACATCATCTACAGCAGCAACAACAGAACTAACCACTACCATAGAATCAACTACACAGGCTACAACAAGCACAGAACCAACAACAGTAGAAACAACTGTATCTACAACTACTCCAGCTCCAACAACTACAACTGTGGAAGCAACAAAAACAGAGGAAACAACCACAGCTACAACTGTACTGACAACAGAACCAACAACAGCATCTACAACAACTGTAGCCCCAACTAGTACAACTCAGGAGCCCATTACTACAGCGGAAACTACTACAAGTACAACTGTACTGACAACAATACCAACTACAGAACAATCAACTACACAGGTTACAACATGTGCAGAACCGACAACAGTAGGAACAACTGCATCTACAACTACTCCAGCTCCAACTGAGGAAGCAACAACTACAGAGGAAACAACCACAGCTCCAAGTACAACATTAACTACAGCAGCAACAACAGAACTAACCACTACCACAGAATCAACTACACAGGCTACAACAAGCACAGAACCAACAACAGTAGAAACAACTGTATCTACAACTACTCCAGCTCCAACAACTACAACTGAGGAAGCAACAACAACAGAGGAAACAACCACACTTCCAAGTACAACATTAACTACAGCAGCAACAACAGAACTAAGCACTACCACAGAATCAACTACACAGGCTACAACAAGCACAGAACCAACAACAGTAGAAACAACTGTATCTACAACTACTCCAGCTCCAACTACTCCAACTGAGGAAGCAACAACTACAGAGGAAACAACGACAGCTCCAAGTACAACATTAACTACAGCAGCAACAACAAAACTAACCACTACCACAGAATCAACTACACAAGCTACAACAAGCACAGAACCAACAACAGTAGAAACAACTGTATCTACAACTACTCCAGCTCCAACAACTACAACTGAGGAAGCAAGAACAACAGAAGAAACAACCACAACTACAACTGTACTGACAACAGTACCAACAACAGCACCTACAACAACTGTAGCCCCAACTAGTACAACTCAGGAGCCCAGTACTACAGAGAAAACTACTACAAGTACAACTGTACTGACAACAATACCAACTACAGATCTATCAACTACACAGGTTACAACAAGTGCAGAATCAACAACAGTAGGAACAACTGTATCTACAACTACTCCAGCTCCAACAACTACAACTGAGGAAGCAACAACAACAGAGGAAACAACCACACTTCCAAGTACAACATTAACTACAGCAGCAACAACAGAACTAACCACTACCACAGAATCAACTACACAGGCTACAACAAGCACAGAACCAACAACAGTAGAAACAACTGTATCTACAACTACTCCAGCTCCAACAACTACAACTGAGGAAGCAACAACAACAGAGGAAACAACCACAGCTACAACTGTACTGACAACAGTACCAACAACAGCATCTACAACAACTGTAGCCCCAACCACTACAACTCAGGAACCCAGTACTACAGAGGAAACTACTACAAGTACAACTGTACTGACAACAATACCAACTATAGAACAATCAAATACACAGGTTACAACAAGTGCAGAACCAACAACAGTAGGAACAACTGCATCTACAACTACTCCAGCTCCAACTGAGGAAGCAACAACTACAGAGGAAACAACCACAGCTCCAAGTACAACATTAACTACAGCAGCATCAACAGAACTAACCACTACCACAGAATCAACTACACAGGCTACTACAAGCACAGAACCAACAACAGTAGAAACAACTGTATCTACAACTACTCCAGCTCCAACAACTACAACTGAGGAAGCAACAACAACAGAGGAAACAACCACACTTCCAAATACAACATTAACTACAGCAGCAACAACAGAACTAACCACTACCACAGAATCAACTACACAGGCTACAACAAGCACAGAACCAACAACAGTAGAAACAACTGCATCTACAACTACTCCAGCTCCAACTACACCAACTGAGGAAGCAACAACTACAGAGGAAACAACGACAGCTCCAAGTACAACATTAACTACAGCAGCAACAACAAAACTAACCACTACCACAGAATCAACTACACAAGCTACAACAAGCACCGAACCAACAACAGTAGAAACAACTGTATCTACAACTACTCCAGCTCCAACAACTACAACTGAGGAAGCAACAAAAACAGAGGAAACAACCACAGCTACAACTGTACTGACAACAGTACCAACAACAGCATCTACAACAACTGTAGCCCCAACCACTACAACTCAGGAACCCAGTACTACAGAGGAAACTACTACAAGTACAACTGTACTGACAACAATACCAACTACAGAACAATCAAATACACAGGTTACAACAAGTGCAGAACCAACAACAGTAGGAACAACTGCATCTACAACTACTCCAGCTCCAACTGAGGAAGCAACAACTACAGAGGAAACAACCACAGCTCCAAGTACAACATTAACTACAGCAGCATCAACAGAACTAACCACTACCACAGAATCAACTACACAGGCTACTACAAGCACAGAACCAACAACAGTAGAAACAACTGTATCTACAACTACTCCAGCTCCAACAACTACAACTGAGGAAGCAACAACAACAGAGGAAACAACCACACTTCCAAGTACAACATTAACTACAGCAGCAACAACAGAACTAAACACTACCACAGAATCAACTACACAGGCTACAACAAGCACAGAACCAACAACAGTAGAAACAACTGCATCTACAACTACTCCAGCTCCAACTACACCAACTGAGGAAGCAACAACTACAGAGGAAACAACGACAGCTCCAAGTACAACATTAACTACAGCAGCAACAACAAAACTAACCACTACCACAGAATCAACTACACAAGCTACAACAAGCACAGAACCAACAACAGTAGAAACAACTGTATCTACAACTACTCCAGCTCCAACAACTACAACTGAGGAAGCAAGAACAACAGAAGAAACAACCACAACTACAACTGTACTGACAACAGTACCAACAACAGCACCTACAACAACTGTAGCCCCAACTAGTACAACTCAGGAGCCCAGTACTACAGAGAAAACTACTACAAGTACAACTGTACTGACAACAATACCAACTACAGATCTATCAACTACACAGGTTACAACAAGTGCAGAATCAACAACAGTAGGAACAACTGTATCTACAACTACTCCAGCTCCAACAACTACAACTGAGGAAGCAACAACAACAGAGGAAACAACCACACTTCCAAGTACAACATTAACTACAGCAGCAACAACAGAACTAACCACTACCACAGAATCAACTACACAGGCTACAACAAGCACAGAACCAACAACAGTAGAAACAACTGTATCTACAACTACTCCAGCTCCAACAACTACAACTGAGGAAGCAACAACAACAGAGGAAACAACCACAGCTACAACTGTACTGACAACAGTACCAACAACAGCTTCTACAACAACTGTAGCCCCAACCAGTACAACTCAGGAACCCAGTACTACAGAGGAAACTACTACAAGTACAACTGTACTGACAACAATACCAACTACAGAACAATCAACTACACAGGTTACAACAAGTGCAGTATCAACAACAGTAGGAACAACTGAACCTACAACTACTCCAGCTCCAACTATTCCAACTGAGGAAGCAACAACTACAGAGGAAACAACTACAGCTCCAAGTACAACATTAACTACAGCAGCAACAACAGAACTAACCACTACCACAGAATCAACTACACAGGCTACAAGAAGCACAGAACCAACAACAGTAGAAACAACTGCATCTACAACAACTACAGCTCCAACCACTACAAGTGAGGAAGCAACGCCTACAGCGGATATAACCACATCTACAATGGTACTGGCTACAGCACCAACAATAGAACTATCAACTACACAGTCTACATCAAGCACAGTACCAACAAGTGCAGACACAATTACACCTGCAATTAGTACAGCTTTAATTACTACAGTTGAAGGATCAGTATCTACAGAGGAAAGTCCAACTACATCACCCAGAACTGCACAACCAATAACAACTTCTACTGATTTCACAACACAGTCTCCAACTTCTACAGCAACAACTTCATTAATGTATGTTACTTTCTGACACATAAATGAGTAAAAAAAAATTATATATTCATACTGAAATCTGATACTAAATTAATGTATAATGCTTTAATTTTTTAGACCTGGTTCAGCTGTGGTCCAGACCAGGATGGTCTTCAATTCCTCCTCTCCTGTTCCCAGTGAGAGTTTGGTCCTCAACACAACCCAGACTCTTCTCAGTGCTCGACTCACAAGCCTCACTGACTCTGTAAAAGTGCTGAACTTCAGCTATGAGAGTATGTTTTCTTTACTAATACATATTACAGCTACAACTCTTCACATCATTGTCCTATCCATATTTGAGCTAAAACATTCTTATGGACATTTGATTTGTTCCACAGAAATTTCAGACACCTCCTATGCAGTCATCTTCACATTTAGCATCAGTAACATCAGCATGTCTAAGAACCCTCACCTCAGAAACGACACCTACACCCAAGTGGAGAACATCATCAATAATGCTGTGAGTGCACATCACCATGTGCTTATCTACATTCTAACAAATATTCAGAGGTGGCGTTGGATCCCATTGCAGCGTTTAATAAAAACAGTTGCAAAAATCAAATAGTGTAAAAGTCAACACAGTAACCCCTGGGTTGTATGAGGCAGGGCAGACTCACATTGGGGTAATCATCAAAGGTCAAAACACTAGGACGCAGATGTAGACAAAGAAGCAGAGCAAGATCAAAAATCAGTAGTCAAATATAGGACTATAATTGGGCATTAAAGTGTCAGGAATATCCATCCTACATATAAAACATGATGTCTATATTCTTCAACTGAAAATCTATGAAACTGTTTTTATTTGTAATAGAAAAAATGTTTGCACAAACAGTACAATGGAATGATCTTATATCTCACAGAAAATCTGATTATTTGTCTTTATTTCTTCAGCTAAACACACTTCTAAATGACGCTGCTGCAGAACCATTCAAACCCCAGAGCTCGTTCTTCACGTAAGTTCATAGCAGTATTCTTTCCCCTCTCAAAATACCGTTTGGTAATTCTTATTGTAAACTGAATTGTGTTGTGATGTTTGTGATTTCTTCTAGTGGTAACAGGAATTCAGGAAACCAGGTTAATGGTGATATGGAGTACTACTTCCAAGATGGAGACACCAAAACACCAGCAGCCTTCCTGAATGAGCTTACACCTGTGTAAGTTTCCTGATATCAGTTTCACAAGTCTGCATTTTTGTGTTCTCACACTGTGTGATGAATGTCGTGTAGTTATAATTCATGATAGATTTTGTTATTTTGATTTTTACTCAATATTCATTATCCCTTATTTAGTTTATTTATTTAATTAGTGGCTAACTATTCTTCTTTATCTCCTTCTTATTCTTGATTTCTTTTATTAATTATTTTGTATTTTTCCCCCTACTTCAGATTGGGGAATGTCCTGATATGTATTCGTCTAGTTTTTAAGAACTTGACCAGAATACCTAGTGAGGCTGATGTTCTCAATGCTGCTAATGCTCTGCTGGACTCAAAGACCAGAAGAGCACGATCACTTGTAATACAAACACTGAGTGATCCTGTGAGCATTCAGAATGTCATCTATGAAAGTGAGTCTTGAAATTGTGATCAAAATTGTTTTAAATATAATGTATTTTCTCTGAAGGTCTCATTTATAATTTTGTTATATTCCTTTCAGAAATTGGCAACAGCTCCTACATTATAAGCTTTGCATTTCAAATCAGCAATGTGACCATCTCCAAGGACCTTCAGCTTAGGAACGGAACATATGATTTAATACAAAACACCATCAATAGTCTGGTAAGTGTAAGCCATTGTTCTCTTTCCCAAAATTACTTTACACAGTAAAATAAGATTTATTTTGACTATGTTCATTTAAACCTTAGTTTTACCCCCTTTTATTAGCTGAACACTATTCTGAATGTGAAAGATGCTCCTGCGTTTGTCTTTCCACAAGCAAACTACACGTAAGTGCCTTCTTTTCTCAAGCCCTTTTCTCAAGCCCGTTACAAAATAGATAAAAAATAATAATTTTCATCATTAGCTTTTAAGAATAAAATTGAAGAGTAATCTGTGAGATACTGATTTATGAACTCTCTCTGTGCTGGAGCCAATAAACTAAACTGGAAGGCTTCATGACATTGAGTAAAATGAGCAGCTCTTTCAGCATTGGAGAGAACTGTTGGAATGAGTCTAGTCTTAGAATGAACAGATGGTCAAGAATTTCAGAAATGATACCATTAGGATGCAAATAACTTTTACAGGGATAGTTTAGTAATAGAGGTAAAGGACTGAATATGGGCTGGCTTAATATTCTTGAAGGATTTAGAGGTTTTCTTACAAACAGATGTGTGGAAGTATAGATGTATTGTGTAAATCATGAGCAAACAAATTAAAGCACAGAGCAATTCACAAAGATGTAGAACGCAATAAGTCAGGCGATCTGGATAAGACTGGGCTAGGCTAACTCAAACTCAATAACAAGGCACACAAAACCAGGAAAGTAAAGCACAATACAAACAAGGCTAAGTAACATAACCCTCAAACTGCATTAGCAAGACTGTACAATTATCTGGTGAAAGTCTGGGTTAATTTAAGAATATTGAGAATGTGAGAGGGTTGCTGGTTGTGGGTGGGGGTTGGGACACGAGTTGCTCTGAACACACCTTACTTCTGACATCCACTATATATCATTACACCTTTTCTGTCTTACATATATCACATCCCCCCTTCACAGTCATATAAACTTGTGTGACTAAAACAGGTACACTACTTACAATACACAAGGGTGTTGTATCATGGCTGAGTCTGTGCTCTGACCTCAGCTTCCTAACAAGCTGGGAGCAATTCATCCACAGAAAGAATTGTGTATCACCAATGTATAATGGTTGTATTTGGTTGTCTCATAACGAGACATTGTCTGATATATTTGCCTGCCTTGGGGACTATCACACTTACTTAATGGTGATACCTGATTGGTGAATCCACACATCATTAACAACATGCATAATGATTTTAATTTCGACTATACTTTCAACTTGCTTTGATGTCACCATGGCACTTGGAATATGGACTATGGTTTTCCCTGTCTCTATAAATCATATTTTGTAAAGTAGAATTTCCAGTGTTTATACAACAAGTACAATAGAATAACCTTTTGGCAATGTGATTTGACGATTAGTGTCCCTTTGATTTGGTTTTCAACATGCAATTGAACACCACCCGTGTTGTTGAAAAGTCAGAGTCTGATCCTCCACTAATCAGCATGAATTGGATTAAAATCTATAAAGCTAGGAAGCAATGTTAGGTCTAATACTGAAATAAAGCCAGGAATGAAACCAAGATTCCGCGCCATCAGCCTTTATTATCTTCAGCGAAAGACTGCATGTCAGTTGTTTGTGTAAAGAAATAAAAAGATGCTTCATTTCCTCGCTATCTTTTCTCAAAATCTCAGAACTTTTCTATCCCTTTAAAAAAAAAGAGAAGAAAAAAAAAGGAATGAGTGAGAGAGAAAAATGAGTGAGAAAATTCAGGAAATGTGTTACAGCTTACTCCCGTTTCATCATGGGGAATAGTGCACACTTTCTGGGTGAAGTGTCTAGGGATGTAGCATGCGATGGCAGCCTCGAGAGGCTGCACATGATAATGCCTACATTAAGCAGCTCGGCTCGCGACTTGCGCTCTTCTCGGAAGCCGAAGCGAGTTGGGATTCAGAGCCTTGCAGATTTGGGCCCGCCGCTGCCAAGGCAGCTAGCTGTCTCAGGTTCGGGGGATCTCTTATGTATCCGGAAGAGGAGCCGGAGATGAGCACTGCTCTATCTCTTGCTCTGTCTTCCGGGTTCGGTTCTCCGCTGGATTTTGGAGCTTGCGTCTGACTCCTCCTTCCGCTATGGAAAGCCAAGCGGGAAAAAAAGAAAAAAAAAACAGATAAAAATAATAGTAATAATTCCTCTCTGACTCTGAGGAGCCAGAAGGGTGTATTAAAAACTGAGAGCAGCATATAAAGAGCTGCTTGAAGTGATTACAAAGGCTGGATGAGCCTTTTTCTCCCCAGTGAAAGTAAATCCCTCACACTGCAGAAACTCCCCTTTCTTCCAGAAGTGCATGACAAAATATCAGGCTTCTGGGGGAAACCATGCATAAGCCGTATTTATAACCCCACGATGTTGGATTATTCGGCCATTGTGGGGAATGAACCGCATGGATATTCAGCTATACTAAAGGTGGAGGAGGCGCTTGCGAGCTACCTTTCTCCATCGATGGCAGGTAATTCGGCGGGCCAGCTTTGCCATCCAAGCCACCGTGTAAGGCCACTGTGGCATTGGTGGGCAAGCCCTATGCAGTAGTAGTCTTGCTTGTGGGTCACTGCAGACATTGACAGTGTTGCAGGCCTACCAAGCAGACCTGCTGAGTGAGCTCATATGGCGGCATTCAGCGAGTTCCTTCCCTGTTGCCTCGAGTTCACTAGTGCAAGGGAGATCCAGAAGGCGAGAATGGCAACCCGCCAACCCCCGCGAACAGCCAGGGGAACCGGCGGCCACAGTCACGGCCTACTACTAGGCCTGATCTGAGAATGGTCATAAAGGCCAAGCAGGCAAAGAAGAGTGGTCCTGAGGGGCCGTGGAGGGACGTATCAGGGGACATGAGGTGGGCAGTTAGCCCCCAGTGCCACTGTAGGGCCTCCCCTAGCCAAGGCGGTCCCAAGTTTTCAGTGTTCTCTGGTCAGCGAGCTATCACAGGGCAATGAAAATCTGATGCTTTCCCTCCAACAGAATGTAGAATAGTTAACGTCACTAAAAGACCATCTGGCAGCGTGGAAGCTACTGCCAAATGTGTCTCCATGGGTTCTGTCTACTGTAGAAAACGGTTACCGGGTCCAGTTTATAGCTCGACCCCCCCCCCCCCCCCGGTTCAGAGGTGTGCTCACCACAGTAGTCAGCACAGACTAGAGCCCGACGTTGGTGCAGGAAGTAAGAGCCCTCTTGGACAAAGGGGCCATAGAACATGTACCCCGTTCCCTGAGGGAGGGAGGTTTTTACAGCCGTTATTTCCTGGTCTGCAAAAAATAGGAGTACGCGGCCAATTTTAGATCTGCGTCATCTGAACTGTACTCTTCGGACATACAGGTTCAAGATGCTGACGCCCAAACTTATCGTTCCACAGATTCAGTTTGAGGACTGGTTTGTGACGATAGATCTAAAAGGTGCATATTTCCACATAGAACTATCGCTAGCTTTATCCCGTCGCACCTTCACAAAGTGCATGGATGGCATTCTGGCTCCATTGTGACTCCAGGGCATCCGTGTACTAAACTACCTGGATGACTGGTTAATTCTAGCACGATCCAGGGAACTGGAGGTTCAACATCGGGATGTTGTTCTCGCCCACATGAAGAGCTTGGGGCTCAGGCTGAACCTCAGAAAAGTATGCTTTCCCCAATGCAGTGGACAACTTTTTAGGGGTTATAAGGATTCTACTATGATGAGGGCGTTTCTATCCCCAACATGCGTAGGGTCAATCCTATCAACAGTGAGCAAGATAAAGCTGGATCTTGGGAGCCTATTGGCGCTTATGGGCCTATTGCATAGTAGACAGTTCAGTGGTGGCTGAGAAGTTGGGGATTTCATCCAAGGACGAAACCTCTGAGAATAATCAGCTTCATGTGGCGATGCCTACGTGCTCTGAGAATTTGACTGTCCCCGGTTTCTAGCCTTGGGTCACACTCTAGGGGTGTTTCCTTAGCACAAGACAGTAATGACAGACACCTCTCTCACGGGCTGGAGCACGGTCTTAGACAGCTGTCCAGCTCATGGTCTCTGGTGCAGCCCTCATCTGGAGCGCCATATAAATTGCCTAGAATTGTGGGCCATATTTCTAGCACTGAAATTCCTTCTTCTTCAATTGAGAGGTCACCATGTGTTTACAGACAACACACTGGTGGTCTCATATGTTGACCACCAGGGAATATTATGTCCATGCCCCCTGTTCAGGCAGGCGCAACTAATTCTTCTCTGGGCAGAAGGAAAGTTTGTCTATGAGTACAATGTACATTCTGGGAATATGGGGGCAGACATCCTGTTGAGGCAGGGGATGAGGCCCAGGAATTGGTGGCTCCATCCACAAGTGGTGGAGTCCATATGGCGAGGTTTGGCCAAGTGGGACTGCATGTGTTCACCTCCGAGGAGACAACACATGGCCCGCTATGGTTCACCCTCACTCCTCCCGCACAATTAGGGCTGGACGCCATGGTACACATATGGCCGAGGTCACATCTGTACGCTTTTCCCCAAAAACTATGGAAACTGTGGGTCTGGCCCCTGAGGGGCATCAGCTCATAGATTCTGGTCTCACAACTGAGGTTGTAGAGACCATGTTAAATGCTAGAGCCCCATCCACAAGGAAATTGTATGCACTCAAGTGGCAGCTTTTTGTCTTGTGGTGTGAGGAACGTCAGCTAGACCCAGTGAACTGCGCAATAGCTACAGTCCTGGAGTTCTTACAAGAACGATTCTCAGCGGGGTGGGCTCCTTCTACAATCAGGGTTTACATGGCCGCCATTTCGGCCAGCCATGCCCCTGTTGGTGGAGTCTCTGTGGGGCAACATCCTCTAACTTCAAGGTTCATGCGTGGTGTCAGGCGGCTGAGGCGGGTCTGCAGGCCGTGCATACCTTCCTGGGACCTTTCTGTGGTCCTGGAAGGTCTGTCAATGGCCCCATTTGAGCACTTAGAGTCAGCCTCTGAGAATCTTCTGACTCTAAAGGTAGCTCTTCTGCTGGCCCTGACATCTACAACATCCTCCATTCCCCACACCGGAACAAGAGAGAATGCACCTGCTGTGTCCAGTAAGGGCTCTCTGTACTTACGTCCACCGCTCTGGCCAGTTGCGTAAGTTGGAGCAGCTGCTGGTCTGCTTTGGTGGCGACAGTAGAGGTCATGCTGTGTCAAAGCAGCGCATCTCTAATTGGATAGTGGAAGCAATTTCTATTGCTTATGAGGCGCGCAGTCTCGCTACGCCTCTGGGCATAAGGGCTTATCCTACTAGGGCGGTCGCCTCCGCGAAGGCTTTGTCCAAGGTGGTATCCTTACAGGATGCGTGTGCTGCTGCAGGATGGTCTACGCCACACACATTCATTCGTTATTACAGCCTGGATATTCATTCCACCCTGGGCTCGAGTGTCTTGCAGTGACTCTTGGGCTTGGGTCTTTTTGAACAGGCTGTACCCTCAGTATGACAGCGTGGGTATTCTCGTTCCCATAGTGTTATGCGAAACACAATGTCAAAGTTCCCTTTGAAAGGGAATGTCTGGGTTATGCATGTAACCCTGTTCCCTGAGAAGGGAACGAGACATTGCATAGCTTTGTCACACCAGGGCAGGCCTGTGAATTGCGTCTTCGCTTCAGATAATAGAGGCAGATGGCGCGGTTCACAGGTGCCATATTTATATCATGCAACATGCTTAATTGCCACGTCACCTGATCATGGCAGGCCTATAAATATGTATGATTTTATACAAGCTTCAGATGCCAGTCACGCGCGAGAGGCGCTTCCATAGTGTTATGCTAAATGCAACGTCTCGTTCCCTTCTCAGGGAACAGGGTTACATGTGTAACCAAGACGATTTGGACAAAAGAGACTACAAAGACCATCAGAGCAGCTATGTCTATAGAGGCATGAACCCCCACAACAATGTAGAGTAGGATTTGTACAGTTTTTTTCTGGTTCCATCACTGACTGGAGGAGCTTTTTCATTGAGAGACACTTCAGTGTAAATAGTTCTTTGTCAAAGCCATGGGACAAAGGACACCATACACAACATACATCAGAACTGAATACAGACTCTTAAAATCATGTTTTTATTTTCCTCCAGGTTTAATGGTACATCAATTGTGGCTAATTCTGAATACATCTTTGTGGAAGGTGACACCAAGTGGACACCAAGTGGATTTCTTTCTGCAATACTGAACATTAGTGGATTGTCGACCTTCACCACTCCTGCTGTGGTTCAGACCAGGATGCTCTTCAATTCCTCCTGTCCTGTTCCCAGTGAGAGTTTGGTCCTCAGAGCAATTCAGACTCTTCACAGTGCTCGACTCACAAACCTCTCTGACTCTGTAAATGGGCTGAACTTCACCTATGAGAGTATGTTTTCTTTACTAATACATATTACTGCTACAACCCTTCGCATCATTGTCCTATCCATATGAGAGCTAAAACATTCTTATGGACATTTGATTTGTTCCACAGAAATTTCAGACACCTCCTATGCAGTCAGCTTCACATTTAGCATGAGTAACATCAGCATGTCTAAGAACCCTGACGTCAGGAACGACACCTACACCCAAGTGGAGAATATCATCAATAACGCTGTGAGTGTACATGACCATGTGCTTATCTACATTCTAACAAATATCTATAGATAGGGTTGGATTCAATTGGAGAGTTATGAATTAGTCCAAAAGTTCACAGTGAACACAGGGCTATCTGAGACACAACACTCTCATAGCAGGGACTCAGGTAAAGATCCAAAACCCTAGAAGGCAGATGCAGACATAACAGCAGGGCAGAATCATGAATCAGTAATAAAATATCGGACTATAATGGGGGACTTAAAGGGCCAGGAATATCCATCCTACATATAAAACATGATGTCTAAATTCTTCAATTGAAAATCTATGAAACGGTTTTTATTTGTAAATGAAAAAATGAGTACACAAACAGTACAATGGGATGTTCTTATATCTCACAGAAAAACTGATTATTTATCTTTCCTTCTCCAGCTAAACACACTTCTAAATGACGCTGCTGCAGAACCATTCAAACCCCAGAGCACTTTCTTCACGTAAGTTCACAGCAGTATTCTTTCCCCTCTCAAAATACCTTTTGGTAATTCTTATTGTAAAGTGAATTATGTTGTGATGTTTGTGATTTCTTCTACTGGTAACAGGAGTTCAGGAAACCAGGTTAATGGTGATATGGAGTACTACTTCCAAGATGGAGACACCAAAACACCAGCAGCCTTCCTGAATGAGCTTACACCTGTGTAAGTGTCCTGATATTAAATCCACGTCTGCATTTTTAATCTGTGTTTTCACACCCTGTGATGAATGTCATGTAGTTAAAATTCATGACAGATTTTGCTATTTTGATTTTTACTCAATGTTCATTATCCCTTATTTACTTTGTTTATTTAATGAGTGGGAAACTATTCTTCTTTATATCCTTCTTATTCTTGATTTCTTTTACTAATTATTTTGTATTTTTTCCTCCTACTTCAGATTGGGGAACGTCCTGATACGTATTCGTCTAGTTTTTAAGAACTTGACCAGAGTACCTAGTGAGGCTGATGTTCTCAATGCTGCTAATGCTCTGCTGGACTCAAAGATTAGAAGAGCACAATGTCTTATCACAGCAAACCAGCAACTCCATTTCCAGGAATGCACCGCCAACTAGAAACATGGTCGAAGATGACTACACTTCCCACGCATGCACCCCCGCGCACGCGCGCACACACACACACACACACTTCACCTTCCCCAGAGTTCTAATCACACACACACCTGTTGCCAATCTCACGCACACTCACTCCATACTATATATGAGATTATTTGAACACTTTGTATTTGTGAAGATTACGTTCAGTTGCTTAGTGTCTCTGTCTATTCAAAGCCTTATTGTTGTGTTTAGTCTGGTTTTGACTTTGTTCTCGTTAATGACCATGTCACTCCCCCTAGTCTTGTTTGGACTGTTTGCATGATCGCCTGACCTCTGCCTGTCTATGGTTGTTGACTTCTGTTTTACCCTTTGGACTTGTTTTTGGATTAGACTACCGATCCTGCACTGTCTACATCTCCATTTCATGACACATGAGTTCTTGTAACACAAACACTGAGTGATCCTGTGCGCATACAGAATATCACTTATGAAAGTGAGTCTTTAAATTGTAATTAAAATTATTTTAAATATAATGTATTTTCTCTGAAGGTCTCACTTAAAGACATATATTCCTTTTATAAATTGGCAATAACTCCTACATTATAAGCTTTGCATTTCAAATCAGCAATGTGACGATCTCCAACTACCTTCAGCTGAGTCATTGATTTGTCAGTAGATATTGCAAAGATTTGTGTGTGTCAATATTACCTTGCTCTTAAAGAGAAATCTACTGCATGCAACACAGATCTGGAATGATGCTTTTCAAATATTCAATTAAAATCCTGCAGCTCTCTGAAACAGTGCAATAGACTCTATGAACGATAGCTTCCACGTTTTGTATCAGCCAGCTCAGTTATGTCTGGCGCCGTGCCGGAAGACGTTTTCACTATTGCGATTGCTGTATGAAGATGGCGCAGGAGAGCATGACGTTACACTCGCTGTTTACAAGAGCTTCCCCAGATTACCGTGAATGGCTTTATCATATTGTTAGGTAGTCAGCTGTTACACCCAACAATAAGAAGAAGGGCTTCAAATGATATATTTAGAGTTACATTGACATCTTTTAGAGTGAGTATTCTCATGTTATATTCGACTTCCGAATCTAGGCAAGTCTCTGTTTGACAGTTCACACCCGTCTTTGCGTTATTTGTATTTATTTATCTAATTAAAGTTTTTAATTATATCGTTTTCCTCTTATGCCTAATGTGCTTGTTTATGTAATGTATACAAATGTTGGAATATAAAAGGTTACTGACTATGAGTAATTTCTGTTTATAGTAAGTGTAGCAAGCCACCCCCAGAAAACAGGGAAAACAACCCAAACAAAGGCACACAAATACAATCCACTTGGAACAGGCAAGAGGCATGGGTTTCCATACAGAAATATATTTTATTTGAAGTTAAAAAGACTGCCCAAGAACTTAAAAAAAAAACAAAAAACAAAAAAAAAAAACAACGCAATCAGGCATTAGTCAAATAAAACAGTTACAAGAAGAAATTAACAATCATAAGAGGACTGAGGCTTCCTGTATGAAGGGCAGGCTAGTACAACAACAGCACCAGCTATACAAAAGGGAGAAGAACCCCACCAATCAGAATCGTACCCACAAATTCACAGCAAATAACACAGCAATAATACCGACCCTTAGTTAAGTAAAGCCTAAGGTGCAGTAAAGGACACCCCCCTGCCTCAGGAAGCACTCAGCTCCTACAAGGAGAAAAGAAAAAACACAGGAAAACTCAATTACAAAATGCTCAAAGCAGGCAAACAAAAATAAAAACCAAAAGACAAGACTTACTGTCACAAAGACACAGATAACACCGAGCTCAAATTGATTACAGGTAGCAAGTTTACCAAGACTGACCAAAACCACTACTACCACATAGCGGTATCAGCATCACTGATAAAGACTGTTACAACACTGTTGAATTCTAAAAAAAAAAAAATGATCTTAGTTCTTATTATTTTTGTTTTAATGGCAGTTGGCAAACCACTAAAGGTGCATTACCGCCACCTACTGGACTTGAGTGTGGGCAGTAGATTGGCAGAAAAAATAAAATAAAATGGAAATAATAATACCAAAACAATACTACATAAATAAATAGAATAATAACTATATACTAGATATTCCTACTAGATTACTAAAGTCTCTCACTTATCCCAGTATTTTTTAGATAGTTTATTAGGGGTGGTGCATTTTCCCAGATGTTTTCCCCAGCAAGTTCTCTAGTGTCATGTTTTGTTTCCCAATCTGCATATCTAGCTCAGTTCTGTCCTCCTCATACCTTTTGCAGTCTAACAGAATGTGTTTTACCATCTCTTGTATAATGCAGTGTGTGCAGAGTCCAGTGGGGTGTTTTAATGTTAGATTTAAGCCAGCATGACCTATTCTAAGACACGTAATTATCATTTCTTCCTTTGGGTTTCTGCCCTGCCTCACACTCATGCCTACTTGTTTTTGTATGGTATATAGGTGTCGTCTGATGTCAGCTGTGTCCCAGTATTCCTGCCATATTTTATGCGCGTGTCCCTTTATAATGGTTTTGATCTCTGCTCTACTTAATGGTACTTGTATATTAACTGTTTCATGTTTTATCGATCTTTTTGCCAGTACATCCACAATTTCATTTCCTTCTACCCCTACATGTGCAGGAACCTAGAAGAAGGAAACATTTAGCCCCTTAGCATGAAGTATGAGAAGCAGATAAAGTATTTGGTAAACAACGTCTTGTCTGCATGATGTTTTCCCAGACTGTATGCTTGATAGTGCTGATAGACTGTCAGAAGCTATAGCGATATCTTGGCTCTGATGATTTTTTTCCAACCACTGCAGTGCCAATAGGACTCCTAATAACTCTACTGTGTACACTGATAAATGATCGGTCGCCCTTTTTTTGACTGCTACATCATACCGAGGAATGAAAAAGGCCTCTCAGGTTGTTTTGACCCATCTGTATATATGAGTAATTTATCCTGATATTGGTCCATATAGTTTTGAATTATTATCCCTTGTGGTGCTATTTTAGAATTCTCTTTTAATATTTAGTGTAATCTTGTATCTACAGATGGTTTTATGAATCTCCAGGGTGGTACAGTTGGTATCGCCACAATGGGGCTTACTTGTAGCTGACTGAGACCTGCATTTTGTGCCTTTGCATTTCCTAAACATCCAAAGCTATTAAAGTTAGTCCTATAAAACTCTGAGCATTCTTGTAAGATGGCTTTCGTGGGGTGCACCCTGCTATGCCCTTGTAGATTTACCCAATATGCCAACATGATCTTAACCCTCCTGATACACAACGGCATCTCTCCTGTCTCAACCTGTAATGCAGTCACTGGTGATGATTTAAATGCTCTAATAGATATCTGGAGTGCTTGTGCCTGTTCCACATCAAGCTTTTTAAGATTTGATTGTGATGCCGACATATATGCTAGGCAGCCATAATCAAAGGCGGCCCTCGTAAGAGCCTGATAGATATTTATGAGTGATGCCCTACTTGCTCCCCAGTCTCGCCCTGACAGACATCTCAGAACATTATTAACCTTTTTACATTTGTTCTTAATTTTATCAATATGCGGAACTCAGGTCAGCTTCTCATCAAAAAGCATTCCTAAAAATCTCACAGCCTTGACCTGTTCAAGATCATACCTATTTCAGTACTCTGTACCTACTTTAACTTCTATTGATCTTCTGTTCAAGAAGTCTAATATCCAATTATATATCTTACCATTTATTCCTAATTTGTCGAGTTTGATTAGAAGTCCATCCTTCCAAAGCATATCATATGCCTTTTCAACATCAAAAAATACAGCAATTACACTTTCTTTGTTAGTCTGAGCTTTCCTAACTTCTGACTCTAGGCATAATACAAAATCCATTGTCCCCCTTCCTTTACAAAATCCCGACTGATACGGTGAAAGAAGACCTTTACTTTCTATATAGTGATCTAATCTATCTGTTACCATCCTGTCCATAGTTTTGTTTAGCTGTGACGTTAATGCTCTGGGTCTATAGCTTGCTGGATCTGACTGGTCTTTGCCAGGTTTGAGTATTGGAACTATAACTGCCTGTTTCCATGTTAGTGGGATTTTTCCTGTATTCCATACCATATTGAACAGTCTTAATTCTACATCAAGTGTGATGTCCCTCATGTGACCTAACATGCTATAGCATATACCATCTTTCCATGGTGCCATTTACCGTGCATTTGATATGGCCCTTTTTAATTCAAATAGAATAAATGGCAAGTCCAACTCTCCACCTGATGTAGTCCTTCTTTCTACTATCCCTGGATTTTGGGTAAGTGTCTGATCTCTACACTGCTTAGCTGTTGAGGATAGGTTTTCAGTACTGTGGATCTTCACAAAAGTTTTTACCAAAAGTTCTGCTTTTTCTGCATTGCTAATCGCATTTATATTATTGCTACTTAAAACTGGTATTTCTACACTGTGCCTTATTCCGCTCATTTTTACTAATTGTTCTCTATATGTCTGATAGCTGGGATTCTCTTCCAATTTTATTGCAGAATTGTCTCCAATATACACGTTTGGCTGATCTAATCGTTTTCCTAACTACTGCTTGTGCCCTTTTATACTTAATCAAAGTTACCAGTGTATGTTGAGTTTTGAGTTGCCTAAAAGCTTTATTTCTCTTTTTAATTACTATACTGCAGCTTTCATTCCACCATGGCATGCTCTTTCTTTGTTTACTTCTTGTCTTTTTAGGAGTTGTTTCTTCAGCTGTTTGTATAATTGCCGTAGTCACTTTTCCGTTCATTTCTTCTACATCTGTAATATCCTTATTCACTAATTCCACACATTTTATTTCAATCAGCATTTGGAACATCTGCCAGTCAGCTTTATCTAACCTCCCCCATGGTGTTCTCACTTCGCTATCCTGGTGTATCTCTACTCCAATCCTGGTTATTATTGGATAGTGATCACTACCTACTGTCGACTGGTCTAAAACCTCCCATGTGCTGATTCCTGCTATTTCAGTTGTCATTATTGTCAGATCAATAGCACTTTCTGTGTTATGTGAACTACTATACCGTGTGCCCTTCCCATCATTAACACATACCAGGTTTTTATCATCTATAAATTCCTCTATTACTGATCCATTTATATCTGTGTTCTTACTCCCCCATATTGTGCTGTGTGCATTAAAATCCCCACACCATACTATTTTCCCTTGTGTCAACCCACATACTGCATTCAGTGTATCAGTGCTCAGTCTGTTACAGGGATTATAAAAGTTGACTATCATTATACTGTCTTTTCCTGTCCATATTTTGACTACCACAGATTCATGTTCTTTCCCTTTATAGATTAGGTTATATTTCACATCATTTCTTACAAAAGTTGCTACTCCTCCACCTTTACCCGTTTCCCTATCGTTTCTGATTGTAGTATATCCATAGATTACAAAGTCTAACTGTGGTTTTAACCACGTCTCTTGCACACATATTACATGAGGTTTATCTAACAGATCAGTCACAAACTTTTTGAATTCTTGTCCATTAGCTATAAGACTCATGGCATTCCACTGCAATATAACTAGGATCATGAAGAGCCGCCAGCCCATGACTGAGAGTTAGAGATTCCTGCAGTTAACATTTCTTCCACTCCTTCACTGCTGAGTCCTTTAATACCAAGGGATTTTTCAGCTGATTTAACTATTATTTTGATCTTTTCAGTCTTGGTCTTTTCAGTCTCTTGGTCTGTGCTGAGCAATTTATAACCTCAACCATAAAGAACACAAATTCATTCTTGCTCATAATTAGCATATCTTTCTTTACTGCAATCTTTTCACAGCCCCCGCAAGGTCTATCTCTGTTTTCTGGTTTATAGTCCTTCCTTTCACCAGACACTTTCCTTACCGCTTCCGCATACGTTATTCCTTGCAATGTCTTCACTCATTGCACCTCCACTGCCTTCTTGCTGGCTTCATAGCCACGGTAAGCTGAGCTGTGCTCTCCTCCGCAATTGCAGCATTTGAGCTTTACTCCTTCTCCACACTTCCCGTACTCATGTTCGCCTGCACACCTACCACATCTCTGTTTGCCCTTACATATTGCTGCTACATAGCCATATTTTTGGCATTTAAAGCATCTCAGTGGTGGAGGAATATATGGCCTGACCTCATAGCTCATATATCCTATGTACACCTTACTTGGCAGTCTAGAGTCATCAAACTTAATCATCACAGCCAAGCTGTCGCATTTCTCCCCATTTCTACTTGATTTAAGACGTTTTTCTTCTAGTACTTTTGCCTCTGAGATATTGTCTTTTATTTGTTCCTCTGTAACACCTGTAGGTATCCCTGAGATGACTCCTCAAACCCTTTTTTTTATATCCAATCAACGAACAGTGAACTCTTTTATCATCTATTTTATTCAGTTGCATGGCTTTCCCTTTCTACAACTAATCAGTAGAGATCCACTTCTCAATATTTTAGCACTTTTGACCTCACCCAGTAGTTTGTCTATCGATTTGGTTAGCTGAACTGGATTCCACTCACCAAACATTGTCCCTTCTTGAGATAATTTTATGATTACTTTGTGTTCCTCTTCCTGTTTTGTTGCTAAGCTAACACTTTGCTCGCTATCTGTTTCCTCTGTGACATTTTCTTTTCCTTTTTTTCCATTTTCTCGATCGTACTATGTGCCATACACTCCTATCTCTCCCGCCATCTTCTTCAAACCCCATCTCACTTCCTTCTGCCATCTCCTGCCCACCTCAACTGATCTTAGTGACAGTTACCAACACAAATAAAGCAAAATAACAAAACAAAGCCAAGCAAAACAAAACAGAGCAAAAACAAAGCAAAACAAGGAAACACAAAACAGCCTAAAGCAAAGCAAAATAAAACAGAACAAAACCAAGCAGCCCAAGGCAGCCCAAAGCAGAACAAGCAGAATAAAACAAAATAAAAGCAGCCCAAAGCAAGCAGAACCAAACAGCAACGTGGCTCCGCGTGTGAGGGGGAGGAGCTATACCGAAACAACCACATCTCACTCAGCCTGCCTTAAGGCATGCAAAATCAAGGACCCGTGATCCGATGACATAATACTCACGATGGCACATAAGAAAATCATATGCTGGCTTCTTTAATAGTTATGACAACAACAGCTGGCGCTCTGTCCCGGGCTAAGTTAAACTGTCCTGCTACACAGATGGGAGCCTTGACGGCACACCACCCATGCACACAGTCTCGGTAGCCCAACGTCACACTCTGTAGTCCGTAGCAATGAAAGGAAGGGGGAGGTTTTCGACCATGACGCCTTCCGTGACACATAAACAACAGCTTAAATACTGTGGTAGGGAGATAGCCCATTGGCCATGTAGTTAATAAGGGTGACGTTTTAATCACAGCACACACCGCACTAAATAAGGATCAGGCAGTGGAAGAGATCAGCGTGAGGGTAACATGTTTCAGGTCGATGAGGAAGTCAGAAAAGCCCCATAGGTGAGAGTAGGAGGACAGAAAAAAAAACCCAGCTGAAATCTGAATAAAATGCATGTTTTAAACAGATTTTTTTTGTGGGTTTCACATCTGTACAAAGACAGGCATATTCAGTAAAAGGGCTTTTAGTGATAGTTCTAATTACAGTGTATGGGTATGTTTAAATTCTTCATCCACAGGAAAAGTGTGGAAACTCAGTATAGCGTTGAACTTTGAGGAGGTCTCACATAACGGGACACAGCAATTTTCAGGCGAACTACTCTCTTCCCGCCGCTGATACTTTAACTTTCTGGAAGCCATTATTAATATATATTACAAATAATACTATAATAATAATAATATAGTTTAATAGTTGTAAAATGAACTACACTGTCCTATTTTGGTGAGCCACTGATATTGGACATGCTGTAGATTGCGATGAAAGTGTAAATAAATCACATAATTATATCATTAATGTTTCTCATATTTAATAGATAGCTAGACAGCTGGCTAGTCTATAGCTTGTGTGTGTGTTTGTGTGTGTGTGATATATATATATATATATATATATATATATATATATATATATATATATATATATATATATATATATATATATATATAATATAGATAGATAGATAGATAGATAGACAGAGTAAATGTTCAAAAATATGTGGACACCTGCCACAGTATATGAACTTGTTGGCATCCCTTTCCAAAACCATGTACATTAATATATGGAGTCGTCCCCCGAACTTTGCAGCTATAACAGCTTCCATTCTTCTGGGAAGGGGTTTTTTTGGGTTTTTTTTTTTTTTTTTTTTTTTTTTAAATAAAGATTTTGGAGTGCGTTTATAGGAATTTGTGAGATCAGGCAGTTATGTTGAATGAATTCATCCCCTAAGGTGCTCAGTTGGGTTGAGGTCATGGTTCTGTGGATTTCTTCCACACTAAACTCACCAAACCGTCTTTTATGGCTCTCACTTTCTGCACAGGGACACAGTCATACTGGAACAGGAGAACAGGAAAGGGCATTCCCCAAACTGTTGTCATAAAGTTGGAAGTATACACTTGTCTAAAATGTCTTTGTATGCTGTAGTACGAACATTATACTTCATTGGAACTTAGGGGCCTGACCCCTGAAAAAACAGCTCTAAACTAGCACTTACTCGTGACCAGGGAAGATTTAGCAGGGCATCTCACAAACTGACTTGTGGCAAAGGTGGCATTCTATGACAGTGCCATGTTTAACGTCACATCTGATGAGAATTTGTACAAGAGAGCATGGTAAGAGACGAGATAGGCTGACATTTTAGTCTAAGGTGTTCCAAACTTATATGCTATTATGTTCAAGGAGTACTTTATAGAATTCCTATTTAGTCAGTGATAATATTAAAATGATATCTATGCTCATATAAACTGAGGACATACCACTGCTTCGATTCAATTTGAATCAAAACAATTACATTTTCATTCTATTGTGCTATTTACAATGGTCATTGTCACACATCAGCTTTATAGATATCTGGATATAGATGAGGATTTAGATTTATCCCTCATGAGCAGTAATATGGTGGTAAGGAGAAAATGTGGAACCAGCCTCAAAAGGGAACCCATCTTCTTTTGGGTGACAGTGAATAGTGAGAGTATTCATTATATAGAATATAGAAAGTTATTATACTTCTACAATTGTATACTATAGTGTCAAGCAGTGCAGCATGTTGGAAAGATCGTCAGTATAAAAGCAGGGTCATTGTTGAACTCAGTAGAGTTTTAGCTTTTGGTCTATAATATCCAGGTGAAATTATCCACTGCGTAATAAAAGAGACTTGAGCAATGGTTGTTAACAAAAGCGATCATTAGGCTGCTCAAAAGAAAACAGCCAGAATCATCTTTAGGGTAACCATGAGGGGCGAGCCTCAGCAGCTGTAAGTGCTTCTTAGGTCAAGGTGGCTCCAAAATGAAGTAGAGTATAAGTATTTACATTTACACCATTTGGCAGATGCCTCTTCCAGAGTGACTTCCAATTATCTAATGTTTTTACATCTGAGCAGTTGAGGGTGAAGCACCCAGCAGTGGTAGCTTGGAAGTGCTGGGATTTGAACTCACAACCAGTCCAATGTCTTATCCACTGATAAGGGTTAGCATTGCCCCTTGATGGTCCCAGCTGCTGCTGAGGATGGATAGATTACAAATCACCGTGGGTTTACCATGGGATGATACCAGTCAGATACCTTAAAGGATAGCATTGTGGTAGTGGGGGTGTGGTCGTGCATCAGCTGTGGATAAATAGGAGGTGGGTTGAACCAGCAGGTAATATGCAAAGGTGGGTAGTAATGGACTACATTTACTTGAGTTACTTTTGAAATAAAATGGACTTGTAAGACTAGAAATGTAGTTTTACTTCGGTACAACCGGTGGCGTTTCTCCGTTACTGTTAAATATTAATGAATATATGTAGTTCAGATAATTAGCTTATCACATATAATGGTAAATGGTCTGCACTTACATAGCGCTTTATAACCTTAGCGGTTCTTCAAAGCACTTTACACTGTTTCTCATTCACCCATTCACATGGGTGACTTACAGTTCTGCATGTAGCCTGAGATTTAAGTAGTTTAAGTAATAAAAGTAGTTTTACTTGTACTTGAGTAAAATTATGACTACTCTACCCACCTCTCTTAATGTGATAATTCTCACCTGTGTCTTATTCCCGCCAGTCTTTATATAGTTTCTTTGTGCTTTCAGTAACTGTGATAACTAGAGGGAAAGAGAGAGGTGCAGAGCTGGTGGTTCATGCAACACGTACTCATGCCCACAGAGCATGAACTAGAACCTTGAACTTGAACGAGGCAAAAGCTGGTGAAGGCGGAGCTAGATTGGTTTGTCCTTTTTGATTGAGTTTTTTTGAAAGTGCACTGAAAAGCACATTAAAATAAATGAGAGCAGAGCTCTTCTGAAATTCTGCCCAATTCTTCAGCTGCACCCAGAGAATAGTTCAGAGAATAGTTGACAATTTCAGTTAAAAGAGATACAAGAGAACATCCTATACAAGAGACTTAAAGTTCAAACTATAATGATGATCATACTGAAGTTCCTTTTAAAATACTTAGTTAACACAAAGCTTCTTGGTGAACGTGACACAGGACCTCTCCTGGACTCTCAACACCACCTGCCTTGCCAAGAAGCTCAAGCAGTACCTCCACTTCCTGAGGGAGCTGAAGGGAACCCTCCCATCCTCACCTCCTACTACAGAGGGTTAAAAGAGAGCATCCTGACCAGCCGTCTCACCGTGTGGTACGGAAGCAGACCAGTCTCTGACCGCAAGACCCTACAGTGAATTGGGAGGACAGCTGAAAAGATCATCGGGGTCTGTCTACCCACCATCAACACCTCCTACAACAACCGCTGCATTTGCAAAGCCACTAGTATTGTAGAGGAACCTTCTCACCCTTTAATTGGACTATTCACCCTCCTGCCATCTGGCAGAAGGTACAGGAGCATCCGTGCCACCACCAGCAGACTCTGCAACAGTTTCTTCACTGAGGCAGTCAGATTACTCAACACTCACCTGGACTATTCAAACACCTAACCCAGTAAGACTCAGTACCACTGTATACCTGCACTTTACACAGCTGAATCAGACGATTTTAATTTATTGACTTGATGTGTGGTACTCCTGTACAGGCGCAAGTGTGCTAATTTATTTTAGATAGCTTTGCTGTGTTGTTAATGCTTGTGAAACACACTGCAAAGAATTTTGTGTTATATTCTAAATGCCCGGTCAGGAAAAAAATTAAAAACTATTATATAATTATTATTAATTATAATTGGATTACATTTATTTCCAAGACATTCATTTAAAGAATAAATTAAAATTTAAATTGAAAGTATTATTCATTAGTACATTCAACATTTCATTCACTTCAACCTAGAAAAGTTTCATATGATATCTGCTAATGAAGACTTTAGAAATGTATTGATTTTGTGGCATAGAAATAATCAATTAAAATGGAAAGTATGAATCAGTTAAATATATAAATTATATTATTTTCTTTAAATCAAACTAGATTATTTTTTTTCAGTATTTTTTTTTTTAACATCTTTTGGGAGGAACTGTCTGCTTTCAGTCTGTTTTTAAAAGAGTCCATTTCGTGTTGTGTATTGGACATTGTAGGACCGCCTTCGACTGTAACGTCTCCTTAAACCAGCACAGCAGCCACACAGCAGACACTGAGAGAAACATAAAAAAGAGAAAAAGAAAAGAAGGTGAGATGCCAACTGCCATAAATCTGATGTTTGTTACCTCTTTTAAGTGAAACTAAAAATCTTTATTTGTAAAAGTATACTAAAGATACTAAAATTTAACATTTTGGTGGCACTTACGCAGAGTAGAATCCAGCATGGTATGAGAATAATAGCTATAATGCAGGGGATAATGATGGCCAATGCCCATCCTGGAAGCTCTTTCTCAGTGAGGGTTGATAACAAACCAAACTCAGAAGTGAGATTAGAAGTGGGAACTGTGGTGTTAGGGGATGGGGAACTCAGACCACTAACTACGAGTATCTGAGAAAGAAATCCACTTGGTTTGAAATTGATATCACCTTCCGAAAAGACATATTCTGAATCAGCCACAATCATGGTAGAGTTACTCCTAAAAGGAATGAGACAAACTTAAATAAACTGTGTTTACATTTTAAAGTTCAGTTTTTTCACATATAAATTTGTTCTAGGAGACATTCGAGTCAGTACTCACATATAGTTTGCTCTTGGGAAGGTAAATGGTGTAGAATTTGGGGCATTCAGAATTCTGTTAAGCTAAATATAAATATAAATGTAAAGATTATATATATATATATATATATATATATATATATATATATATATATATATATATATATATATATATATATATATATGTAATGTTTCAAATAATTTTAGAAATGTTACATTTGATTTTATTTTATTATAAGACCTAGGAGAAAACCACAAGATTGTCCATACTTACCAGATGGTTGATGGTGCTTTGGATTACATCATATGTTTCATTCCGTAGTCCAGTGTTTACAGTAAAGCTTATATTGTTAATTTCAAATCCAAAGCTAATAATGTACGAGTTGATGCCAAATTCTAGAAAGAAAATATGAGGGTCATAAACTTTATATTTATAAATATTTTTTACAGAACTGCATAATCAGGAAAGAGACTCACTCTGGTAGGTGACATTCTGTATGCTGACAGGATTATACACTCTTACTGTTTCAGTATCTCGTGCCAACCTGACACTTGAGTCCAGCAGAGCATTGGCAGCTTTGAGAACATCAGCCTCACTCGGTACATTGGTCAAGTTCTTAAATACTAGACGGATATAAATCAACACAGTCCCCAGTCTGAAACAGGAGAGGAAGTAAGATATGGTTACTCCACTCTATGTGCAGATGAAAGAGGAATAAATGTATACTAATAATAATTAAAAAGTCAACTAATTAGAATTTATGTCCAGATAAATTTGAATATATGGTCCATATCCATCAAACTTGCATATGGTCAGATCTGACTGTAAATCTGTGCATATGCAAATTCCACCAGCAGTCTCCTTATTCACCCATTCTTCTTATCTTATCTAATCTTGTACGATTAAACTCACATCTGCTTGTAGTGTGTGTAAATTTCAGCATAATATTTTAATTTGCACTTAAATGATCAAAATCATAGTCAATAACTATAGTTTACTAGAATAGTGTAAATAACAACAATACAACTCTAAGCATAAAAAAACTATAGCACAAGCAGGAACCTTGTATTATTATATATAGGTAATGGAGTATAGTATTGATGTAAAGTGTACACATGTGAACCAGAGGTGAAGACGAATAACACACCTGGAATTTTCAAAAGACATCTGAAGATCATTGCATGTTTTTTCAAATGATTATATTTATTTCACATCAGCACTCGGACATACCATATTTGATTTAGTTTTCTTTATTCAATTATGTATTTGTTTATATATTTGTGTTCAATTTATATAGTTCCTTTCACCTTTAACCTTTACAAGTACAGTATCATAACACAAAGTAACATAATTTTAGAAAAAAGGTTTGGGTACTTTTTTTTTAGTACTATTCAAAATGGATTTGTTTGCTGGAAATCTGTGTGATGTAAATAAGTGCCTAGGGTTAGTTTCTGAAAGTGTACATCATTCTGTGTGTTAAAATCTGCACTCGTTTCTGCACAACGTTAATGAATAAGGGCCAGTACTTGCTTTAATGGAAGATACTGTTAATGACACAAGGACACATTCATTAATAGCTCACAGTGAAATTATTTTGTGAGCGAAAGCACTTACATAGATGGAGGTGAAGTGCTCTGCACAGTGGTGGTTGGTGACAAACCTACAAAAAACAATATCTAACTGATATATAAATATATATATATTGCAAGTAAAATATATATATTTACTGCAAGTAAAGGTCATATGTAAGATACACAGTTAGTTCAATGATATAGTTACAGTGTTGTACCGTTTAAAATATTGAGCAAGTTGATTAGTTGTGTAATGTTTTCCTTTTGGAAATTGTACAGCATTTCCCCGACAATCTGATTAAATATGTTCCTGTAAATCAGACAATATAGCATTAGATGTGTGTAATTCAGTGTAATATTAGCAACACTGAGTTTAAAAAAGTTACTGGTACATACGTGAAGTTGGAGTTTTGAGGATGGAAAGTAGAATTCACTGGGCCAGCCAGGATTATGGTAAGCTAAAAAAAACAAATGTATATGATGAAAAACATTGTGGAATTGAGTAGATTGCATGCATGCACAGCGGCCTACAAACATGGCCGCCCCAGTCGCCACATCCCACAACACACCTACACTCCACGCTCACAGTCACCGGACTTTTAACGATGCACACCTGTTTTCAATCACACATATGTCACTGTGCACCTTTATAAGCCTTTTTTTGGTTTGTTTGTTTCAGCCTCACTGTGAAGTAATAGCTCAGTTTCCTGTGTGGTCTGTCAGTACCAAGTGGTTCACACTGCTCTGGTTCTGCTCTTTGCCTTTCCCCATGTTTTATATTACTGTTTAGCTTCTGATTCCGTTTGCCGATTGCTCGACTTTGGGCTGTTATTCATACGGATTTTGCCTTATATTTGAATTTGTCTACCTTCTTAATAAACTTCGTGCTCACCTGCACTTACATCCTGCTTCGAGTCTGTGTTGTAACAGTTTGTTTTAATGATCAGTAGTTGATTATTTTGTGTTTTCAACATTTACACAACACAATTGTTGATTTGGCCACTTCTATTTTCAGTTATCTCTCTGATAGGTCTGGTTTGTTTTTTCAATGTAATGATGGCCTCCTTTACTTGCATTGACACCTCTTTGGCCTGCATTTTGAGTGTTCCCATGAACAGCTACTAAATGCAAATATAATGCTTGGTATCAACTCCAGACCATTTATCTCCTTAATTTGCCATGAAATAACGAGGAAACAGGTCACATTACCAAGGAAACTGCTTATCAGTCCAATTACTTTTGAGCCTGTGACAATGGTCTGTACTTTCTAAATGGTTAATGCAATATTTCTGTTAAACCCAATTGAAGATGAAATTCTACACTCATTCTAGATTCATTACACATAAATTGAAATATTTTAAGCCTTTTTTGTTTTAACCTCAATGATTAAGGCTTACAGCTAATAGAAATCAAAAATCCAGAATCTCAAAACATTAGAATAAAGAATTTATAATACAGAAATGTCGACCTGAGATGACTCTAATCAGATAATTAACTCAAAACACCTGCAAAGGTTTCCTGAGGTTTTAATCTCTCAGTCTGATTTAGTACACACAACCACCTGTAAGCCATAATCATCAAGATTAAAACAAAAAATTTTGAAATGCTTGAAATGTTTCACTTAATGTGTAATGAATCTAGAATATATGAAAGTTCCACTATATATATCCAGGCTTGGGGAGTAAAGGCATAACAATCAGGGTACAAAAAACTGGTAACTAGTCATTGTAATCTGTTACAGTTATGTCAGAAGAAAAAGTCATCAGAATACAAGTACATTTTGTCAGGATTACAATTTTTTTCATTTAAAACCAAAGAAATTAATCTTTTGACATAACACAATATGGACAGCTGCTTGATTATAGTTCTGGTTCTCTCTTGCCAGTCGTGGGTCACCTGAGCAACCTCCTGGTGCATGCACAAATAAATTTTGCGCAAAGTTAATTTGGTAGAAATTAACACAAATTGTCCTCTGAAATGCTTTTGTTAGGGTAACCATACGTCCTCTTTTTCGGACCTTAAAATGAATTCTAACTCGGTGTCCAACCGAGTTTTCTAAATTTGTTAAAATGTCTGTGATTCAACTTTAGTGTTATTATGATGTGCTTATGGTCTGATACATCATAAATACATCATGTGTGCACATGTTTGCATTGCTTTAACCCCTCTCTGTAAGTCCCGCCTTTTCGCACACCAATTGGTTGATTATAAAAGGCTCGCAGCAACTACTGGCCAAATTCCTGCCTCTCAGTTGTTAGCCTACTCTCAGCGAATGCATGAAGGTGAAACGCTGTTCTGTACGGTGTCAAACAGTTACTTGACAATATCAGCGAATGCCAGCTGTCCTGAGTCGAAATGATGCCCATAACCATATAAGGTCATTTTTAACTTCATGTTATCACACTGCTTCGTATTATATTCGTATTACACATTCAAATGTGTAAATGAAGGTTCATTAGTGGCATCTGATATTTTATTTTATTCCTTGGATATTCAGAAGAAGGTAGGAAAAAATTTAAAACGTGGGCGGAGTGAAACCAATTTATTTATATATATTTATGATGCTAATAGTGTGTCTTTTTCAGAGTATTAAAGACTGCATTCATAGTAACATTGTTTTGAATGCTATTAAGACCCCCTCACACACACACACCTCCACCCCACCGCTCTCCAAAAAAAAAGTATCCTCTTTTTGGAAAACCAGAATATGGTCACCCTAACTTTTGTGATGTAATGTTATGCTGACTTTACTACACAATTTAAGGCCCGATTTTCACTCGCCGAGAGTTTTGTCTTGATCACTGACAAAAGCCTAAAATCACAGGCAAATCAGAGCTCGCTCCTGTGAGTGACAAGCGGAATGTATGAATTATCAAAGACGCGATCTGAGAGAATCGCCGATGAGTCGCCGATGTCAGCGAGATATCTAGCATGTTAAATATCTGGACCTGTGTAATGTGTTTTGACTGAATATAACTGCAGCATTGACCTACAGCCAATGAGAGAGCAAGAAACGGGGCACGGTCGAGGAAGTTTCAGTGGGAGGAGTCCTGATGTATCTCCAAGTCTCTCCGCAGAACAGAAAATCCTTGCTGCCTGCGTCTCCACAACCATTCTCTCCTCCATAGCCTTTTCTTCTTCTTTTTTGAGTTTTTGCTGCAAATCAACGCACAAACTAAATGTATCGCAAGCTTTTTGCCATCCGCCATTTTCAGAACCTCGCCCAGACAAGCACAAGAATTCGTGATCTTGTGTAATTCTCATATCACTTCTTGCATGTACTCTGTTGTGAAACATAATTTGGAGTCCAGGCAGGGTCGTCGGGGATTCATCAGTAGTGAAATGTTTTGTAATGTGTTCACCCCTGTCACCGATTGCTGTAATTTGAAAACCCTACGACTTCCGTGACAAGACAGAGAGTTGAGTAGTATGAACGGTACCACAACCCGACGTCTTTTAAAGTTGTGTAGTGTGTAGAAGCCATTACCCACATCAGAGACAGTGATCTTTTATTTATTTATTTATTTATTTATTTATTTTATAAAAACAAATCCAAACAATGAACATGTTTTTAAGCTCTAAATAACAACCTCCTGGACATCAAGCAGTCTGGCTTCAAGAGCAATCACTCCACGGAGACTGCTCTGCTTTCCGTCACTGAAGCCTTACGACTAACAAGAGCAACCTCTAGATCATCTGTCCTCATCCTACTTGACCTCTCTGCTGCTTTTGACACCATGAACCGTCAGATCCTGTCAACCCTCTCCAGCCTGGGCATCACCGGAACGGTTCTGCGCTGAGTGGAATCCTATCTCTCTGACCGATCGTTCAAGGTATCATTGAGGGGAGGTATTTCTGAAACTCAGCAACTCACAACTGGTGTTCCACAGGGGTCAGTTCTGGGTCCACTCTTCTTTTCTATCTACACTACATCTCTAGGGCAGGTGATTGAGTCTCAAAGCTTCTCATATCATTGCTATGCTGATGACACCCAGCTCTATTTGTCCTTCCAGCCTGACGACCCATCCGTCTCTGCACGTATCTCTGCTTGCCTGTCGGACATCTCGATCTGGATGAGGGAACACCATCTTAAGCTCAACCTGGCAAAATCCAAGCTTCTCGTCATCCCAGCCTGTCCCTCAATCAGCCACAACCTCACTCTACAGCTCAGCTCCAGCACACTCAAGCCAACCAGGATGGCCAGGAACCTTGGGGTGATTCTTGATAACAGCTTGACCTTTACAGACCACATGTCAACAACTGCACGGTCCTGTAAGTTCATCCTGTACAACATCAAGAAAATCCGACCCTACCTCACCGAACAGACTACACAGACACTAGTCCAGGCTCTTGTTATCTCAAAACTGGACTACTGCAACTCACTACTTTCGGGCCTCCCAGCCAGCTCCATCAAACCCCTTCAGATGATTGAGAAGTCTTCAACCAGCCCAAGAGAACCCATGTCACACCCCTCTTCATCTCCCTCCACTGGCTTCCTGTAGCTGCCCGCATCAAATTCAAGGCCTTGATGCTCACCTACAAGACCTTGTCTGAAACAGCACCCTCCTACCTCAACTCTCTCCTGAAGGCTTACGTTCCCTCACACATTCTGCGATCGATTAGTGACTGACGTTTAGTAGTTCCCACTCAGCATGGCGCAAGGTCCCTTTCCAGAACCTTCACACTAACTGTTCCTCAGTGGTGGAATGAACTTCCAACCTCAATCCGGACCGCAGAATCTCTCACCATCTTCAAAAAACAGCTAAAGACCCACCTCTTCCGTGAACACCTAACCAACTCAAATAAATAAATAAATAAATAAATAAATAAAAATTTGCAGTTACATCTCTACTCTGTGCACTTTGCTTCTTCAGGAACTCAATTAATGGATCTTGTATGGTAGCACTACTTGTATTGTTCTCTGCTTGATATATCGCTTTGCTTGTATTTTTCTCATTTGTAAGTTGCTTTGGATAAAAACGTCTGCTAAGTGAATAAATGTAATATAAATGTAAATGTAAATAAAAGTACTTTAAATCATTTTGCTTTACTCTTGACTTTATTTACATATGTTTATTTACATAGAAGAGAGGTTCCATCAGATTGGGAATGCTAATAATCAATATGGATTCTGGATGTACTAAGCTGACCCTGATACAGGAGAGCAGTGTTAAAAAACAGATGATACCCCACCACCAGCCATGACAACTGGAGCCACTGAATTGAGGATGAAAATTATAGCCAGACTAAGCAAAGTCAAGCGTGGGATGCGACTGACAAAATGCCATCACAAGAGATACTTTCAGATGGAAAAAGATCAGAAATGATAGTGGCTTCATTTTCTACATCAAAAACACTCCAATTTGATCGGGGTGTGTGCAATTTTATATCCTCTCTATATCTGTGCTTTCGCTAGGTTTATATTTTTGCCAGCTATATAGTCAGACTATATCAGTCTCTGATTCTACCCCGTATCAGTCATTAATTCTGTGATAAAGATTTGTCAACATCACACTGATAGCCACTCTGTCAGTCTGTGATTATGCCCTTTAAGACAGATCTAGAATAACTCTGACAGAAATAATTGTTTTTATATTATCAGGAGAGTCCATGTCTCACAAATTGAGGTCTGGCATAACTGCAATAAAACAGGTGTCATGAACACTCACAGCATTACTGATGATGTTCTCCACTTGGGTGTAGGTGCCATTCCTTAGGTCAGGGTTCTCTGGAATGCTCATGTTACTGATGCTGAATGTGAAGATGACTGCATAGGATGTCTCTGAAACATCTGTGGAATCAAGAAAGTTGTCCATTAGAATATTTTAGATCTCATACGGATGGAACAATAACGTGAACAGTTGTTGCTGCTAATTTGTGATATTTAAAGAAAACATACTCTCGTAAGTGAAGTTCAGCACATTTAGTGAATCACTGAGGTCTTTGAATCGAGAACTCAACAGAGAGGTGATGGCACTGAGGACCAAACTCTCACTGGGAATGGGAGTGAAGGAGTTGAAGGCCAGTCTGGCCTGAACCACAGCTGAACCAGATCTGAAGACAAAAATGTTAGAATTTTTTGTTTCAAACACGATTCATAACAATGAATGGATTCTCCATTTCTTTAACACACGTCTGAAATGACCATACTTTATTATTGGAGTTGCTGCTGAAGACAACAGTGGAACTGTTGTACTTGATTGAGGAACTGATGTATAATTACCTGCAAGAAAACAAGTTTTATTCAAAGGTAACGAAATAAAACATGTATTTATATGCTCAATCAACAAAAACGGCAATCATTAAGCAAGGTTGTGTAGCACAGCTTACCACTTTGTTTTTGGAGCTCACTGAGAAAGCTGATTGGTATATGACTATCTCCATATTGGAGAATGTACTCTGTTACACCTTCAATCTGTTTTCCTGAACTTCTATTTGGAAAAGCAGAAAATTAGATGTTCTCCGTATCAAGAACTCTGTAGTAAGCATTACAGGATGTCTTCTCAAAACAGAAATCAGTGCTGCTTTCAACTTACGTGAAGTTGGAGATTTTGGGTGCGAATGGTTCTGCGCCAGGTGCATTGAGAAGTGTGTTTAGCTGGAGAATGTAAACATTTTTAGGTTTGAATTACAAATGATGTGACAATTCAAGTTCTACATATTTAGATGTTCCAAATTTAGCAATTTTTGTACACTAAGTTTTCCGTGTTGACCAAAAGTGGAGAATTTCCCGAATCATTCCTGATGAATATGCGTTCAAAATTTGATAAACTGACTTTAACGATGGACTCTATTTTTAGTGAGATGTCATGGGAGTGTGTTGATCCAGTCTACAAGTGTTTTGTGTATTTAGAGAAGGCCTATGAGCCTGCGCCTCAGCATTGGATGTAGGACGGACTACAGGAATATGGGGTGTCTGTGTCACTACTTTGTGATCCGGTCTCTGAATGAGTGCAGTGAGAATCATGCCCGCTTTCTTGGTGTTAAGTCAAAATGGTTTAAGGTGGCTATTGGACTCCCTCAGGGGCATTTCTTTTTCCACTCCTATTTCTTGTTTTCATGGACAGCATATCAAGATGCAGCTGATGTTGGATTGGTGTCCAGTGTATGAGGCTAGAGGTACAGTAACATCCCTGTTATTTGCAGATGATGCTCTCGTGGCACCATGCAAGAGGGATCTCTAAAAATTCCTTGAACATTTTGCTAAGTGTGAAGTAGCTGCAATGAAAATCTTCACGTCCAAGTCTGAGGCCATTGTTTTAGCCTTGAAAAAGGTGTGGAGCTCCCTGCAGGTAAGGGAAGAGACACTGCCCCTGGCAGAGTTCCGTTGTCTTGGGATATTATTCACAGGTCATGGACAAAGAGGGTGTGAGACCGACAAACAGATGGAGCCACCAGCAGCAGCAGGAGTGTTTACAGCACACTGTACTGTGGTGGTGAGGCAGGAGATCAGTTTGCTCAGAGTACAACCACTGCTCCTCCAAATCGAGCATAGCCAGGTGAGATGGTTTTGGCACATTACAAGGATGTCCCTTGTCTGGATCCTGCTAGAGCTCTATCAGGCACACCCCACTGAATGGAGATTCAAGGCAGACCTAGGCCCCACTGGAGAAGGGGTATCTGTATGCCTCACTTGAAAGAAGCAACTCGAGATTGTCTATACTGTTATGATATGACATGGTTTCATGGCATTTTATACTGAATCAATGACTGATCAGAAGAATACGCCTTGTTATGCACATTGTCACCTCAAGATAGTTTTACTGCTATATGTTTTCAGAATGCAGAGTAAATGAAATCAAACCAGTTCTTCTTCTGCCAAAGTAACACGCTCCTACAGCCAACACAAAGTGCATGTAAAATGAACACTCACAGCATTATTGATGATGTTCTCCACCTGGGTGTAGGTGCCATTCCTTAGGTCAGGGTTCTCTGGAATGCTCATGTTACTGATGCTGAAAGTGAAGATGACTGCATAGGATGTCTCTGAAACATCTGTGGAATCAAGAAAGTTGTCCATTAGAATATTTTAGATCTCATACGGATGGAACAATAACGTGAACAGTTGTTGCTGCTAATTTGTGATATTTAAAGAAAACATACTCTCGTAGGTGAAGTTCAGCACATTTAGTGAATCACTGAGGTCTTTGAATCGAGAACTCAACAGAGAGGTGATGGCACTGAGGACCAAACTCTCACTGGGAATGGGAGTGAAGGAGTTGAAGGCCAGTCTGGCCTGAACCACAGCTGAACCAGATCTGAAGACAAAAATGTTAGAATTTTTTGTTTCAAACACGATTCATAACAATGAATGGATTCTCCATTTCTTTAACACACGTCTGAAATGACCATACTTTATTATTGGAGTTGCTGCTGAAGACAACAGTGGAACTGTTGTACTTGATTGAGGAACTGATGTATAATTACCTGCAAGAAAACAAGTTTTATTCAAAGGTAACGAAATAAAACATGTATTTATATGCTCAATCAACAAAAACGGCAATCATTAAGCAAGGTTGTGTAGCACAGCTTACCACTTTGTTTTTGGAGCTCACTGAGAAAGCTGATTGGTATATGACTATCTCCATATTGGAGAATGTACTCTGTTACACCTTCAATCTGTTTTCCTGAACTTCTATTTGGAAAAGCAGAAAATTAGATGTTCTCCGTATCAAGAACTCTGTAGTAAGCATTACAGGATGTCTTCTCAAAACAGAAATCAGTGCTGCTTTCAACTTACGTGAAGTTGGAGATTTTGGGTGCGAATGGTTCTGCGCCAGGTGCATTGAGAAGTGTGTTTAGCTGGAGAATGTAAACATTTTTAGGTTTGAATTACAAATGATGTGACAATTCAAGTTCTACATATTTAGATGTTCCAAATTTAGCAATTTTTGTACACTAAGTTTTCCGTGTTGACCAAAAGTGGAGAATTTCCCGAATCATTCCTGATGAATATGCGTTCAAAATTTGATAAACTGACTTTAACGATGGACTCTATTTTTAGTGAGATGTCATGGGAGTGTGTTGATCCAGTCTACAAGTGTTTTGTGTATTTAGAGAAGGCCTATGAGCCTGCGCCTCAGCATTGGATGTAGGACGGACTACAGGAATATGGGGTGTCTGTGTCACTACTTTGTGATCCGGTCTCTGAATGAGTGCAGTGAGAATCATGCCCGCTTTCTTGGTGTTAAGTCAAAATGGTTTAAGGTGGCTATTGGACTCCCTCAGGGGCATTTCTTTTTCCACTCCTATTTCTTGTTTTCATGGACAGCATATCAAGATGCAGCTGATGTTGGATTGGTGTCCAGTGTATGAGGCTAGAGGTACAGTAACATCCCTGTTATTTGCAGATGATGCTCTCGTGGCACCATGCAAGAGGGATCTCTAAAAATTCCTTGAACATTTTGCTAAGTGTGAAGTAGCTGCAATGAAAATCTTCACGTCCAAGTCTGAGGCCATTGTTTTAGCCTTGAAAAAGGTGTGGAGCTCCCTGCAGGTAAGGGAAGAGACACTGCCCCTGGCAGAGTTCCGTTGTCTTGGGATATTATTCACAGGTCATGGACAAAGAGGGTGTGAGACCGACAAACAGATGGAGCCACCAGCAGCAGCAGGAGTGTTTACAGCACACTGTACTGTGGTGGTGAGGCAGGAGATCAGTTTGCTCAGAGTACAACCACTGCTCCTCCAAATCGAGCATAGCCAGGTGAGATGGTTTTGGCACATTACAAGGATGTCCCTTGTCTGGATCCTGCTAGAGCTCTATCAGGCACACCCCACTGAATGGAGATTCAAGGCAGACCTAGGCCCCACTGGAGAAGGGGTATCTGTATGCCTCACTTGAAAGAAGCAACTCGAGATTGTCTATACTGTTATGATATGACATGGTTTCATGGCATTTTATACTGAATCAATGACTGATCAGAAGAATACGCCTTGTTATGCACATTGTCACCTCAAGATAGTTTTACTGCTATATGTTTTCAGAATGCAGAGTAAATGAAATCAAACCAGTTCTTCTTCTGCCAAAGTAACACGCTCCTACAGCCAACACAAAGTGCATGTAAAATGAACACTCACAGCATTATTGATGATGTTCTCCACCTGGGTGTAGGTGCCATTCCTTAGGTCAGGGTTCTCTGGAATGCTCATGTTACTGATGCTGAAAGTGAAGATGACTGCATAGGATGTCTCTGAAACATCTGTGGAATCAAGAAAGTTGTCCATTAGAATATTTTAGATCTCATACGGATGGAACAATAACGTGAACAGTTGTTGCTGCTAATTTGTGATATTTAAAGAAAACATACTCTCGTAGGTGAAGTTCAGCACATTTAGTGAATCACTGAGGTCTTTGAATCGAGAACTCAACAGAGAGGTGATGGCACTGAGGACCAAACTCTCACTGGGAATGGGAGTGAAGGAGTTGAAGGCCAGTCTGGCCTGAACCACAGCTGAACCAGATCTGAAGACAAAAATGTTAGAATTTTTTGTTTCAAACACGATTCATAACAATGAATGGATTCTCCATTTCTTTAACACACGTCTGAAATGACCATACTTTATTATTGGAGTTGCTGCTGAAGACAACAGTGGAACTGTTGTACTTGATTGAGGAACTGATGTATAATTACCTGCAAGAAAACAAGTTTTATTCAAAGGTAACGAAATAAAACATGTATTTATATGCTCAATCAACAAAAACGGCAATCATTAAGCAAGGTTGTGTAGCACAGCTTACCACTTTGTTTTTGGAGCTCACTGAGAAAGCTGATTGGTATATGACTATCTCCATATTGGAGAATGTACTCTGTTACACCTTCAATCTGTTTTCCTGAACTTCTATTTGGAAAAGCAGAAAATTAGATGTTCTCCGTATCAAGAACTCTGTAGTAAGCATTACAGGATGTCTTCTCAAAACAGAAATCAGTGCTGCTTTCAACTTACGTGAAGTTGGAGATTTTGGGTGCGAATGGTTCTGCGCCAGGTGCATTGAGAAGTGTGTTTAGCTGGAGAATGTAAACATTTTTAGGTTTGAATTACAAATGATGTGACAATTCAAGTTCTACATATTTAGATGTTCCAAATTTAGCAATTTTTGTACACTAAGTTTTCCGTGTTGACCAAAAGTGGAGAATTTCCCGAATCATTCCTGATGAATATGCGTTCAAAATTTGATAAACTGACTTTAACGATGGACTCTATTTTTAGTGAGATGTCATGGGAGTGTGTTGATCCAGTCTACAAGTGTTTTGTGTATTTAGAGAAGGCCTATGAGCCTGCGCCTCAGCATTGGATGTAGGACGGACTACAGGAATATGGGGTGTCTGTGTCACTACTTTGTGATCCGGTCTCTGAATGAGTGCAGTGAGAATCATGCCCGCTTTCTTGGTGTTAAGTCAAAATGGTTTAAGGTGGCTATTGGACTCCCTCAGGGGCATTTCTTTTTCCACTCCTATTTCTTGTTTTCATGGACAGCATATCAAGATGCAGCTGATGTTGGATTGGTGTCCAGTGTATGAGGCTAGAGGTACAGTAACATCCCTGTTATTTGCAGATGATGCTCTCGTGGCACCATGCAAGAGGGATCTCTAAAAATTCCTTGAACATTTTGCTAAGTGTGAAGTAGCTGCAATGAAAATCTTCACGTCCAAGTCTGAGGCCATTGTTTTAGCCTTGAAAAAGGTGTGGAGCTCCCTGCAGGTAAGGGAAGAGACACTGCCCCTGGCAGAGTTCCGTTGTCTTGGGATATTATTCACAGGTCATGGACAAAGAGGGTGTGAGACCGACAAACAGATGGAGCCACCAGCAGCAGCAGGAGTGTTTACAGCACACTGTACTGTGGTGGTGAGGCAGGAGATCAGTTTGCTCAGAGTACAACCACTGCTCCTCCAAATCGAGCATAGCCAGGTGAGATGGTTTTGGCACATTACAAGGATGTCCCTTGTCTGGATCCTGCTAGAGCTCTATCAGGCACACCCCACTGAATGGAGATTCAAGGCAGACCTAGGCCCCACTGGAGAAGGGGTATCTGTATGCCTCACTTGAAAGAAGCAACTCGAGATTGTCTATACTGTTATGATATGACATGGTTTCATGGCATTTTATACTGAATCAATGACTGATCAGAAGAATACGCCTTGTTATGCACATTGTCACCTCAAGATAGTTTTACTGCTATATGTTTTCAGAATGCAGAGTAAATGAAATCAAACCAGTTCTTCTTCTGCCAAAGTAACACGCTCCTACAGCCAACACAAAGTGCATGTAAAATGAACACTCACAGCATTATTGATGATGTTCTCCACCTGGGTGTAGGTGCCATTCCTTAGGTCAGGGTTCTCTGGAATGCTCATGTTACTGATGCTGAATGTGAAGATGACTGCATAGGATGTCTCTGAAACATCTGTGGAATCAAGAAAGTTGTCCATTAGAATATTTTAGATCTCATACGGATGGAACAATAACGTGAACAGTTGTTGCTGCTAATTTGTGATATTTAAAGAAAACATACTCTCGTAGGTGAAGTTCAGCACATTTAGTGAATCACTGAGGTCTTTGAATCGAGAACTCAACAGAGAGGTGATGGCACTGAGGACCAAACTCTCACTGGGAATGGGAGTGAAGGAGTTGAAGGCCAGTCTGGCCTGAACCACAGCTGAACCAGATCTGAAGACAAAAATGTTAGAATTTTTTGTTTCAAACACGATTCATAACAATGAATGGATTCTCCATTTCTTTAACACACGTCTGAAATGACCATACTTTATTATTGGAGTTGCTGCTGAAGACAACAGTGGAACTGTTGTACTTGATTGAGGAACTGATGTATAATTACCTGCAAGAAAACAAGTTTTATTCAAAGGTAACGAAATAAAACATGTATTTATATGCTCAATCAACAAAAACGGCAATCATTAAGCAAGGTTGTGTAGCACAGCTTACCACTTTGTTTTTGGAGCTCACTGAGAAAGCTGATTGGTATATGACTATCTCCATATTGGAGAATGTACTCTGTTACACCTTCAATCTGTTTTCCTGAACTTCTATTTGGAAAAGCAGAAAATTAGATGTTCTCCGTATCAAGAACTCTGTAGTAAGCATTACAGGATGTCTTCTCAAAACAGAAATCAGTGCTGCTTTCAACTTACGTGAAGTTGGAGATTTTGGGTGCGAATGGTTCTGCGCCAGGTGCATTGAGAAGTGTGTTTAGCTGGAGAATGTAAACATTTTTAGGTTTGAATTACAAATGATGTGACAATTCAAGTTCTACATATTTAGATGTTCCAAATTTAGCAATTTTTGTACACTAAGTTTTCCGTGTTGACCAAAAGTGGAGAATTTCCCGAATCATTCCTGATGAATATGCGTTCAAAATTTGATAAACTGACTTTAACGATGGACTCTATTTTTAGTGAGATGTCATGGGAGTGTGTTGATCCAGTCTACAAGTGTTTTGTGTATTTAGAGAAGGCCTATGAGCCTGCGCCTCAGCATTGGATGTAGGACGGACTACAGGAATATGGGGTGTCTGTGTCACTACTTTGTGATCCGGTCTCTGAATGAGTGCAGTGAGAATCATGCCCGCTTTCTTGGTGTTAAGTCAAAATGGTTTAAGGTGGCTATTGGACTCCCTCAGGGGCATTTCTTTTTCCACTCCTATTTCTTGTTTTCATGGACAGCATATCAAGATGCAGCTGATGTTGGATTGGTGTCCAGTGTATGAGGCTAGAGGTACAGTAACATCCCTGTTATTTGCAGATGATGCTCTCGTGGCACCATGCAAGAGGGATCTCTAAAAATTCCTTGAACATTTTGCTAAGTGTGAAGTAGCTGCAATGAAAATCTTCACGTCCAAGTCTGAGGCCATTGTTTTAGCCTTGAAAAAGGTGTGGAGCTCCCTGCAGGTAAGGGAAGAGACACTGCCCCTGGCAGAGTTCCGTTGTCTTGGGATATTATTCACAGGTCATGGACAAAGAGGGTGTGAGACCGACAAACAGATGGAGCCACCAGCAGCAGCAGGAGTGTTTACAGCACACTGTACTGTGGTGGTGAGGCAGGAGATCAGTTTGCTCAGAGTACAACCACTGCTCCTCCAAATCGAGCATAGCCAGGTGAGATGGTTTTGGCACATTACAAGGATGTCCCTTGTCTGGATCCTGCTAGAGCTCTATCAGGCACACCCCACTGAATGGAGATTCAAGGCAGACCTAGGCCCCACTGGAGAAGGGGTATCTGTATGCCTCACTTGAAAGAAGCACTCGAGATTGTCTATACTGTTATGATATGACATGGTTTCATGGCATTTTATACTGAATCAATGACTGATCAGAAGAATACGCCTTGTTATGCACATTGTCACCTCAAGATAGTTTTACTGCTATATGTTTTCAGAATGCAGAGTAAATGAAATCAAACCAGTTCTTCTTCTGCCAAAGTAACACGCTCCTACAGCCAACACAAAGTGCATGTAAAATGAACACTCACAGCATTATTGATGATGTTCTCCACCTGGGTGTAGGTGCCATTCCTTAGGTCAGGGTTCTCTGGAATGCTCATGTTACTGATGCTGAAAGTGAAGATGACTGCATAGGATGTCTCTGAAACATCTGTGGAATCAAGAAAGTTGTCCATTAGAATATTTTAGATCTCATACGGATGGAACAATAACGTGAACAGTTGTTGCTGCTAATTTGTGATATTTAAAGAAAACATACTCTCGTAGGTGAAGTTCAGCACATTTAGTGAATCACTGAGGTCTTTGAATCGAGAACTCAACAGAGAGGTGATGGCACTGAGGACCAAACTCTCACTGGGAATGGGAGTGAAGGAGTTGAAGGCCAGTCTGGCCTGAACCACAGCTGAACCAGATCTGAAGACAAAAATGTTAGAATTTTTTGTTTCAAACACGATTCATAACAATGAATGGATTCTCCATTTCTTTAACACACGTCTGAAATGACCATACTTTATTATTGGAGTTGCTGCTGAAGACAACAGTGGAACTGTTGTACTTGATTGAGGAACTGATGTATAATTACCTGCAAGAAAACAAGTTTTATTCAAAGGTAACGAAATAAAACATGTATTTATATGGTCAATCAACAAAAACGGCAATCATTAAGCAAGGTTGTGTAGCACAGCTTACCACTTTGTTTTTGGAGCTCACTGAGAAAGTTCATTAGTGTATTCGCATCACCATCTTGGAAACTGTACACCATGTAACCTTCAATTTGTTTTCCTGAACTTCTATTTAGAAAACCAAATTGTACTTGAAATCAGGACAGTGAGAAGTACAGGAAGTAATTCTCAGAACAGATATCCGTGCTGTAGTCAACTTACGTGAAGGTAGACAACTTCGGTTCAAATTGATCTTGCCAAGGTTCATTCAAAAGTGTGTTTAGCTGGATGCAATGACAATGTTGTTGTTTTTTTAAATTATCGACGTCTTTAGAGGTGAAACATTTCTATTTTTAGATGTTCAAAAATTAACAATTTGACAATTTTGCAGTTTTCTAAGTGTCGAATAAAGTCTTACCTACTGTCTATCCAACAGAAATTCATATAATATACTTTAATCAATATACCTGCTGATTTTTAAGGACTAAATTTGGTTTCTATCTTGGCAATGTTTCAACAATTTGGTTTACTGAAACAGCCCTGATCAGAAGAATTATATTTACACTCACAGCATCATTAATGGAATTCTGCACTCGGGTCTCAGTGTTGCTGAGGTCAGGTTTCTCTGGCATGCTGATGTTGCTGAGGCTGAATGTCAAGATGACTACATAGGAAGTGTTTGAAATTGCTGGGGAATAAAGCAAATGCCTTTTAGAATGTCTGATAAAAATGTAGATATCATATGGATCAGACCATGAAGCTGTATTTTGTGTTAGTGAATTATTAGTAAACAAAACATACTCTCATATTTGAAGTTCAGGACTTTTATTGAATCACTGATGTTTGTGAGTCGAGAACTCAACAGGGCAGTGATTGCACTATGGAGCAAAGTCTCGCTGGGAATGGGAACGGACGAGTTGAACATCAGCCTGGTTTGAACCACAGCTATGCCAGCTCTGCAGAGATAAAGCATAGTGCAGATTATTTTTCTTTCAGAATTAATTTGGAATATTTCCTTCTTTATTTATATAGTCATATAAGAATTTAACATACATTGTGGAGAAAGGTACTGTGTGCGTTGCACGGTTAGGAGAACTCGTATAAATTGTTGATTCTGCAGTTGAAGTATTTATTGACGTGGCAGTTATAGTTAATTTAGTTACAGGTGTGGCTGAAATTGCAGTGTCATCAGTTCCATTTGCTTCAGTTGTATTTATTTCAGGTTTTGGTGAAGCAGATGTATTTGTATTTCTTGCAAGTGTGGAAGGTTTTTTCGTGAAATCAGTGGCAGTGGTCAAATCTTCCTTGGGTGTTGTAGATGTTGTTGATATAGGTGTAATTGATAGAGTTGACACTGGAGTTGCTGGTACTAATGTTGTGGAGCTCAAAGCTGCAGTAGTTAGAGTAACATATGTTGTATTTGGTGTTAAATTTATTTTACCTTGATCATCTGTAAAAGGTAAAGAAGTAGATTCTGTATTTGCTGTTTCACTTGAAATACTTGGAGTTACAGGAGTATGTGAAAAATTTGGATATATTGCTGATAGTGCAATTGGCTGAGCAGAGTATGAAACTGCAATAGTCAATTCTGTTTTTGCTGTTAGAGTTGTTTGTGCTATGTATGTGGGTGTAGTTATTAGAGTATACTTTGCAGTTGTGGGTGCTTCACTTGTAGTGTTTGAAGCAAAAGTAGTTGCAGTTGTTGTTCCTGTGGTTGTTGGTGTAGATGATGTTTCCTCTGCAGTTGTTGGTAATTCAGCAGTAGTGTTTGGAGCTGGAGTATTAGTTGATTCAGTTGTTTTTGCTTCTACTGCCTCTGTGATTGTTGCAGTCTGTGTTGAAGATTCAGAGCTAGAGTGAGTTTCAGTTGTTGGTATTGTAAATGGTGGTAAAGTTGTAGGTGTAGTTGCTAGTGTTTCTATTGAAGTGCTTAGATTTGGAAAAATAGTTGTTTTTGCTGTTGTTGGTGATGGCACAGTTGAAAATGTGGTTGTTAGTGTCCTCTCTGTAGTTGTTGGTGCTTCAGTTGTAGTCCTTGTATGCACAGAAATTGAAGATGCAGTCGGTTCTTCTGTTGTTGTTTCTGTTGTCGATGTGGGCTCAAGAGTGGACACAGAAATATTGATCAATTTGGTCATTAGTGTAGTTGAAGGTTGAGTTGTTGGTGGTGCTTCAGTTGAAGTGCTTGGAGCTATACTAATTGTAGATGCAGTTGGTACTGCTGTTGTCAGCTCTGTGGTTGTTGCAACCTGTGTTGTGGGCTCAGTGGTAGGGGTTACTTCTGTTGTTGGTGTTATAATTGCTGGTGGTATGGTTGGATATGTTCTGTGAGTTTCCTTTGTGGTTGTTGGCTCTTCAGTGTTAGTGTTTGGAACCAGAGAAGTTACTGTTTGCTCTGTGGTTGTTGTAGACTGTGTTGTGAATTCAGAAGTAGTGGTTACTTTGGTTGTTGATGTTGCAATTAGTGTTACAGTTGTAGGTGTATTTGCTTGAGTTTCCACTGTAGTTGTTAGTGCTTCCATTATGGTTGTTGGAGTGGAAAAAGTTATAGATACAGTGGAATCTGTTGGTTGTGGTGTTTGTGTAGGCTGTGTTGTGAATATAGTGGTCACTGTGTTTGTTGGTGGAATTGTTGGAGTTTCTTTTGCAGTTTGTTCTTTAGTCACAGTGCTAGTGGTTAGGCTACTTGTGGTTGCAGTTGATTCTGTTGTGGATCCAGTCTTACTGCTCACTTCTTTTGTTGTTGTACTTTTTCTTTCTGCTGTTGCAGTCTGTGATGTGGATTCAGTGGTAGTGGTCAGTTCTGTTGTTAGTGTTTTAGTTGGTGGTGCAGTTTCAGGTGTAGTTGATGAAGTTTCCTCTGTAGCTGTTTGTACTTTAATTGTGGTGGATGGAGCTATGGTGGTTGTTAATATAGTTGATTCTGCTGTTGTTGGTTCTGTGGTTGTTGTAACCTCCAATGTGTTTAAAGTTGTAGTTGGGAGCATAGTTGTAAATGTAGTTAATTGAGTTTCCTCTGAAGTTGTTGATGCTTCAGTTGTGGTACTTGGAGTTATGGTAGTTATTAATCCAGTTGATTCTACTCTTGTAGATTCTCCTGTTGGTGGTTCTGTGGGTGATATTGCTTGTGTTGTGAATTTGGTTGTAGTGGTTGCTTCCATTGTTTGAGTTATTTGTGGCACCGTTGTAGGTGTAGTCACTTCCATTGTCAGTGTTGTAGTTGGTGGTGCCTGTGTTGTAAATTCAGTTGTAAGTTTTGCTTCCATTGTTTGAGTTGTAGTTTCTGACAGAGGTTTTGGTGTGGTTGATGGAGTTTCCTCTGTAGTTGTTGATGCTTCATTTGTGTTGCTTGGAGCTAAGGTAGTTAATTGAGTTGATTCTGCTGTTGGGGATACTGTTGTTGATGCTGGAGTTCTGGTCATGTCCATGGTTTTGGTTGAAGTTTGTTGCACAGTTGTAGGTGTAGTTGATGCAGTTTCCTCTGTAGTTGTTGGGGCTTTAGTTGTGCTTAGAGCTAAGGTAGTTTTTAATTCAGTTGATTCTGCTATTGTGGATTCAGTTGTAGTGGTCATGTCCAGTATTGGAGTTGGTGGCACAGTTGTAGGTGTAGTTGATGGAGTTTCCTCAGTTGTGTCTGGAGAAATGGTGGTTGTTAATCCAGTTGATTCTGCTATGGTGGATAATGCTGTTGTGGATGCTGCTGCTGTTGATTCTGTGGATGTTGTAGCCTGTGTTGTGGATGCACTCATAGTGGGTACTTCTGTTGTTGGTATTGTTGGTGCCCCCACTGTAGTTGTTGATGCTTCAGGTGTAGTGCTTGGACTCAAAATAGTCATAGATGCAGCTGATTGTGCTGCTGTTTGTTCCATAGTTATTGTAGCCTGTGATGTGTATTGAGAGATAGTAGTTGCTTCTATTATTTTTGTTGTAGTTTGTGGCACAGTTGTCAGTATAGTTGATTGAGATTCCTTTGTAGTTGTTGATTCAGATGAGGTGCTTGGAACTAAGGTCATTGTTAATCCTGTTGATTCTGTGGTCATTGATTCAACTGTTGTTGATTCTGCTGTTGTTGGTTCTGTGGTTGTTGTAGCCTGTGTGGATGAAGTTGTATGAGTCACTTCTGGTGTTACTAATGTAGTTGGTGGTAGAGTTGTAAGTGTCGCTGCTGGTATTTCCTCTGTAGTTGTTAATGCTTCTTTGGTGGTGCTTTGAGCTAATGTAGTTGTTAATCCAGATGATTCTGCAATTGTTGGTTCTGTGGTAACAGTAGCCTGTGTTGTGGATTCAGTGGAAGAGGTCACTTTTGTTGTTAGTATTGTAGTTTGTGGCACAGTTGTAGCTGTATTTGTCCCCTCTGTAGTTGTTGTTTCAGATGCTGTACCTGGGACTAGTGTAGTTGTAGATGCACTTGATTCTGCTTTTGTTGGTTCTGTGGTTGTTGTGGCCTGTGTTGAACTAAAAGTAGTAGTGGACAATTCATTTGTGGGTGTTGTAATCTTTGTTGGTACAGGTGTAGGTATAGTTGTTGGGCTCCCAGTTATAGGTGTAGATGTTAGATTTTCTTCTGCAGTTGTTGATTTTTTAGTTGTGCTTGGAGCAAACATAGTTGTTAATCCTGACGATTCTTCTGTTGTGGGTTCTGTGGTTGTTGCAGCCTGTGTTGTGGATTCCTTTGTGGGAACTTCATATATTTGTGTTGTAATTGTTGTTGGGATAGTTGCAGATGTATTTATTGCGGTTTCCTCTGTAGTTGTAGATGCTTCAGTTGATTTGCTTGAAACCGTAGTACAAGCAATAGTTCCTTCTGTTGTTGTTTCTGTTGTAGCCTGTGTTTTGGATTCAGTGGTAGTGGTTAATTCCGTTGTTAGAGTTGTAGTTGGTAACCTATATTTAGGTGTAGTTGATGGAGTTTCCTCTGTAGTTTTTAGCGTTTCTGCTGTGGTGCTTGTGGCAATATTGGTTGTTAATTGATTAGTTGATTCTGCTTTTGATGCTTCAGTTGTAGTGCTTGGAGTTGGAGTAGTTGTAACGGCAGTTGTTTCTATTGTTGGTTCTGTGATTGTTGTAGCCTGTTTTGTGGATTCAGTAGTGTTGGTCGGTGTTGGTGTTGTAGATGATGGTAACACTGTAGGTGTGGTTGGTTCCTCTGTAGTTGTTTGTGTTTCAGTTGTAGTGCTTGGAGCTGGAGTAGTTGTAACGGCAGTTGTTCCTGTTATTGGTTCTGTGCGTGTTGTAGCCTGTCTTGTGGATTCAGTAGTGATGGTTGGTGTTGCAGATGATGATACAGTTGGAGGTGTGGTTGGTTCCTCTGTAGTTGTTTGAGCTTCACTTGTAGTGCTTGGAGCTGGAGTAGTTGTAATTGCAGTTTCTGTTGTTGGTTCTGTGCTTGTTGTAACCTGTGTTGTGGATTCAGTAGTGATGGTTGATATTGGTGTTGTAGATGATGGTACAGTTGTACGTGTGGTTGTTTCCTCTGGAGTTGTTTTTGTTTCAGTTGTAGTGCTTGGAGCTGGAGTAGTTGTAACTTCAGTTGTTTCTGTTGTTGGTTCTGTGATTGTTGTTGCCTGTCTTGTGGATTCAGTAGTGATGGTTGATATTGGTGTTGTAGATGATAGTACAGTTGTAGCTGTGGTTGGTTCCTCTGTAGTTGTTTGTGTTTCAGTTGTAGTGCTTAGAGCTGGAGTAGTTGTAATGGCAGTTGTTTCTATTGTTGGTTCTGTGATTGTTGTTGCCTGTCTTGTGGATTCAGTAGTGATGGTTGATATTGGTGTTGTAGGTGTGGTTGGTTCCTCTGTAGTTGTTTGAGCTCCAGTTGTAGTGCTTGGAACTGGAGTAGTTGTAATTGCAGTTTCTGTTGTTGGTTCTGTGATTGTTGTAGCCTGTGTTGTGGATTCAGTAGTGATGGTTGATATTGGTGTTGTAGGTGTGGTTGGTTTCTCTGTAGTTGTTTGTGTTTCAGTTGTAGTGCTTGGAGCTGGAGTAGTTGTAATTGCAGTTTCTGTTGTTGGTTCTGTGCTTGTTGTAGCCTGTCTTGTGGATTCAGTAGTGATGGTTGATATTGGTGTTGATGATAGTACAGTTGTAGGTGTGGTTGGTTCCTCTGTAGTTGTTTGAGCTCCAGTTGTAGTGCTTGGAGCTGGAGTAGTTGTAATTGCAGTTTCTGTTGTTGGTTCTGTGCTTGTTGTAGCCTGTCTTGTGGATTCAGTAGTGATGGTTGATATTGGTGTTGTAGGTGTGGTTGGTTCCTCTGTAGTTGTTTGTGTTTCAGTTGTAGTGCTTGGAGCTGGAGTAGTTTTAGCGGCAGTTGTTTCTATTGTTGGTTCTGTGATTGTTGTGCTTGGAGCTGGAGTAGTTGTAACTGCAGTTGTTTCTGTTGTTGGTTCTGTGCTTGTTGTAGCCTGTCTTGTGAATTCAGTAGTGATGGTTGATATTGGTGTTGTAGATGATGGTACATTTGTAGTTGTGGTTGTTTCCTCTGTAGTTGTTTGTGTTTCAGTTGTAGTGCTTGGAGCTGGAGTAGTTGTAACGGCAGTTGTTTCTATTGTTGGTTCTGTGATTGTTGTTGCCTGTGTTGTGGATTCAGTAGTGATGGTTGATATTGGTGTTGTAGATGATAATACAGTTGTAGGTGTGGTTGGTTCCTCTGTAGTTGTTTGTGTTTCAGTTGTAGTGCTTGGAGCTGGAGTAGTTGTAACTGCAGTTGTTTCTGTTGTTGGTTCTGTGCTTGTTATAGCCTGTCTTGTGGTTTCAGTAGTGATGGTTGATATTGCTGTTGAAGATGATAATACAGTTGTAGATGTGGTTGGTTCCTCTGTAGTTGTTTGTGTTTCAGTTGTGGTGCTTGGAGCTGGAGTAGTTCTAACTGTTGTTGGTTCTGTGCTTGTTGTAGCCTGTGTTGTGGATTCAGTAGTGATGGTCGATATTGGTGTTGTAGATGATAGTACAGTTGTAGCTGTCGTTGGTTCCTCTATAGTTGTTTGTGTTTCAGATGTAGTGCTTGGAGCTGGAGTAGTTGTAACTTCAGTTGTTTCTGTTGTTGGTTCTGTGATTGTTGTTGCCTGTCTTGTGGATTCAGTAGTAATGGTTGATATTGGTGTAGATGATAGTACAGTTGTAGCTGTGGTTGGTTCCTCTGTAGTTGTTTGTGTTTCAGTTGTAGTGCTTGGAGCTGGAGTAGTTGTAACTGTAGTTGTTTCTGTTGTTGGTTCTGTGCTTGTTGTAGACTGTATTGTGGATTCAGTAGTGATGGTTGATATTGGTGTTGTAGATAATGGTACAGTTGTAGGTGTGGTTGGTTCCTCTGTAGTTGTTTGTGTTTCAGTTGTAGTGCTTGGAGCTGGAGTAGTTGTAACGGCAGTTGTTTCTATTGTTGGTTCTGTGATTGTTGTTGCCTGTCTTGTGAATTCAGTAGTGATGGTTGATATTGGTGTTGTAGATGATAGTACAGTTGTAGGTGTGGTTGGTTCCTCTGTAGTTGTTTGTGTTTCAGTTGTAGTGCTTGGAGCTGGAGTAGTTGTAACAGCAGTTGTTTCTATTGTTGGTTCTGTGATTGTTGTAGTCTGTGTTGTGGATTCAGTAGTGATGGTTGATATTGGTGTTGTAGATGATAATACAGTTGTAGGTGTGGTTGGTTCCTCTGTAGTTGTTTGTGTTTCAGTTGTAGTGCTTGGAGCTGGAGTAGTTGTAACTGCAGTTGTTTCTGTTGTTGGTTCTGTGCTTGTTATAGCCTGTCTTGTGGTTTCAGTAGTGATGGTTGATATTGCTGTTGAAGATGATAATACAGTTGTAGATGTGGTTGGTTCCTCTGTAGTTGTTTGTGTTTCAGTTGTGGTGCTTGGAGCTGGAGTAGTTCTAACTGTTGTTGGTTCTGTGCTTGTTGTAGCCTGTGTTGTGGATTCAGTAGTGATGGTCGATATTGGTGTTGTAGATGATAGTACAGTTGTAGCTGTCGTTGGTTCCTCTATAGTTGTTTGTGTTTCAGTTGTAGTGCTTGGAGCTGGAGTAGTTGTAACTTCAGTTGTTTCTGTTGTTGGTTCTGTGATTGTTGTTGCCTGTCTTGTGGATTCAGTAGTAATGGTTGATATTGGTGTAGATGATAGTACAGTTGTAGCTGTGGTTGGTTCCTCTGTAGTTGTTTGTGTTTCAGTTGTAGTGCTTGGAGCTGGAGTAGTTGTAACTGTAGTTGTTTCTGTTGTTGGTTCTGTGCTTGTTGTAGACTGTGTTGTGGATTCAGTAGTGATGGTTGATATTGGTGTTGTAGATAATGGTACAGTTGTAGGTGTGGTTGGTTCCTCTGTAGTTGTTTGTGTTTCAGTTGTAGTGCTTGGAGCTGGAGTAGTTGTAACGGCAGTTGTTTCTATTGTTGGTTCTGTGATTGTTGTTGCCTGTCTTGTGAATTCAGTAGTGATGGTTGATATTGGTGTTGTAGATGATAGTACAGTTGTAGGTGTGGTTGGTTCCTCTGTAGTTGTTTGTGTTTCAGTTGTAGTGCTTGGAGCTGGAGTAGTTGTAACAGCAGTTGTTTCTATTGTTGGTTCTGTGATTGTTGTAGTCTGTGTTGTGGATTCAGTAGTGATGGTTGATATTGGTGTTGTAGATGATGGTACAGTTATAGGTGTGGTTGGTTCCTCTGTAGTTGTTTGTGTTTCAGTTGTAGTGTTTGGAGCTGAAGTAGTTGTAACTGCAGTTGTTTCTGTTGTTGGTTCTGTGCTTGTTGTAGCCTGTCTTGTGGATTCAGTAGTGATGGTTGATATTGGTGTTGTAGGTGTGGTTGGTTCCTCTGCAGTTGTTTGAGCTCCAGTTGTAGTGCCTGGAACTGGAGTAGTTGTAATTGCAGTTTCTGTTGTTGGTTCTGTGCTTGTTGTAGCCTGTCTTGTGGATTCAGCAGTGATGGTTGATATTGCTGTTGTAGATAATGGTACAGTTGTAGGTGTGGTTGTTTCCTCTGTAGTTGTTTGTGTTTCAGTTGTAGTGCTTGGAGCTGGAGTAGTTGTAACAGCAGTTGTTTCTATTGTTGGTTCTGTGATTGTTGTAGTCTGTGTTGTGGATTCAGTAGTGATGGTTGGTGTTGCAGATGATGATACAGTTGTAGCTGTGGTTGGTTCCTCTGTAGTTGTTTGAGCTTCAGTTGTAGTACTTGGAGCTGGAGTAGTTGTAATTGCAGTTTCTGTTGGTTCTGTGTTTGTTGTAGCCTGTCTTGTGGATTCAGTAGTGATGGTTGATATTGCTGTTGTAGATGATGGTACAGTTGTAGATGTGGTTGGTTCCTCTGTAGTTGTTTGTGTTTCAGTTGTGGTGCTTGGAGCTGGAGTAGTTGTAACAGTAGTTGTTTCTGTTGTTGGTTCTGTGCTTGTTGTAGCCTGTCTTGTGGATTCAGTAGTGATGGTTGATATTGGTGTTGTAGGTGTGGTTGGTTCCTCTGTAGTTGTTTGTGTTTCAGTTGTAGTGCTTGGAGCTGGAGTAGTTGTAATGGCAGTTGTTTCTATTGTTGGGTCTGTGATTGTTGTGCTTGGAGCTGGAGTAGTTGTAATGGCAGTTATTTCTGTTGTTGGTTCTGTGCTTGTTGTAGACTGTGTTGTGGATTCAGTAGTGATGGTTGATATTGGTGTTGTAGATGATGGTACAGTTGTAGGTGTGGTTGGTTCCTCTGTAGTTGTTTGTGTTTCAGTTGTAGTGCTTGGAGCTGAAGTAGTTGTAACTGCAGTTGTTTCTATTGTTGGTTCTGTGCTTGTTGTAGTCTGTGTTGTGGATTCAGTAGTGATGGTTGATATTGGTGTTGTAGATGATAGTACAGTTGTAGATGTGGTTGGTTCCTCTGCAGTTGTTTGAGCTCCAGTTGTAGTGCCTGGAACTGGAGTAGTTGTAATTGCAGTTTCTGTTGTTGGTTCTGTGCTTGTTGTAGCCTGTCTTGTGGATTCAGCAGTGATGGTTGATATTGCTGTTGTAGATGATGGTACAGTTGTAGGTGTGGTTGGTTCCTCTGTACTTGTTTGTGTTTCAGTTGTAGTGTTTGGAGCTGGAGTAGTTATAACTGCAGTTGTTTCTGTTGTTGGTTCTGTGCTTGTTGTAGTCTGTGTTGTGGATTCAGTAGTGATGGTTGGTGTTGCAGATGATGATACAGTTGTAGCTGTGGTTGGTTCCTCTGTAGTTGTTTGAGCTTCAGTTGTAGTACTTGGAGCTGGAGTAGTTGTAATTGCAGTTTCTGTTGGTTCTGTGTTTGTTGTAGCCTGTCTTGTGGATACAGTAGCAGTGGTTGTTTCTGTTGTTGGTGGTGTATATGATGTATTCATTTGTATTTTGTCTGTTTTTGTTGATGCTTCAGTTGATTCTGTTGTTGATTCTGTTGATGGCTGCATTGTGGATGTTGTCCTGAAGTCAAGGCATCATATATCAAAGATTATTCAAATGTTTTATGGTAAATACTTAAATAAATTATTTAATTTTTTTTTTTTTTTTCCAAGTCATCTTACATACAGAATATACTGAAGGGACAAGAATTGTGGCCGCTACTTACTTGTCGCTTCTGGTCCCACTAAATACCAACCATAGACACACTGTTACAAACACAGTATATTGTTATTATTTTAATTTAATAACATTAAATTACTTTATCATTCAAATAATAAAAAAAAAAGGTGGCCTAAACATCACAAGTGATAACGTTTATATTATTCAATGGTAACATTTGTATAATATGATAAATGACAAATTAAGAACTTTTCTTGTTTCTATTTCAACCCCCTACAAACATGTTTCTGATCATATCGATTCACTGGCTCTTCCCATGCATCATTTTGTTATTTTTCTATGTGAAGCATCTGAATCTGGTGAAATAAACACATGAATTACACTGGAGAGTACAAAAAATGGCTTGATCCTAATTATAAAAAGATTGTCAGTCAGACTACAGAAGGTCTATCATGCTCAAGTCTGATCTGAACTAAGCAGCATAACCAAAAATTTATTTTAGGGTAGGATGAGGAACTTTATTAAATAAAATCATCATTTGATCCCTAACACTATATTGTGTTACAAGCTCATATACTTTGGATGGATGTCAGACAGTAGATGGCATGGTGAACACAAATTTCTTATTTTAATACAACCCCAATTCTGATAAAGTTGGGACAGTATGGAAAATGCTAATAAAAACAAAGAGGAGTGATGTGTAAATGTACTTTGACTTGTATTTAAACAAAGAACCAGGTATTTGATGGTTTACCTAATCAACTACATCGTTTTTTGATGATAAATATTTATTTTGAAATTGATGCATGCAACACGTTGCCCAAGTTGGGACAGGGCAATTTAGGACTAATAGCGATGTGAGAAGTTGAAATAAGAAGGTGATGTGAAACTGGTGAGACAATCATCTAATCATAGTCTATAAGGAGCCTCCAAAAAAGGCTGAGACCTTCAAGAGCAAGGACTGGTTCGAGGCTCGCCGATCTGCCAACAGATGCGTCAGCGAATAATCCAACACTTTGAGAAGAACATTCCCCAAAGACAAATCGGGAGGATTTTGGCCATTTCACTTCTACAGTGCACAATATAATGAAAATATTCAAGGAATCCAGTCAAATCACGGTGTGTAAAGGGCAAATCCGAAAACCATTTCTGAATGTGCGTGATCTCCAATCCCTCAGATGTCACTGTCTTAAAAACCATCATGAGTCTGTAATGGAGATCCTGACATGGGCTCGTGAATACTTTGGTAAACCTTGTCCAGTCAACACTGTCCAGAAGCTCTGCCCACTTCTCTGGGCCTGGTCTCATCTGAGATGGACAGTAGCACAGTGGAAACAGTGTTTTGTGGTCCAATGAGTCGACATTTCAAATAGTTTTTGGACAGAACAGCCGTCGTGTTCTCATCAAATAATTAAACATCAAATAATGCGTTAATATAATACAGGGTGAATTGAATTTTCAAATGACTTTTTGTTTGTGTTATTGCATTTTCCATACTGTCCCAAGGTTTTCAGAATTGTTGTAATTTCAATTCGCAACCGATCTAAATATTTTAACAACATTGCCATAAAATACCTGTATGACAGTTGCACTAAAAATTATCAAAATAAGGTGCTAGTAAAAAGGGGGAAATTACATTATCTTGTAAAAATCGTGATTTTTTCATATTTATTCATAAATGATCTAAACTGTCATCAGCTTTTCTTTTTTTTTTACACAAGTCCTAAATGTAGATAAAGATAAACCAATTAAACTACAGAGACTGCATTAAACTAATGAGACAAAAATATTATAGTTGGTTATTTATTTATTTATTTGGGGAAAATGATCCATTGATCCATTCATCCAAAATGATTTTGATACTATAGATCATACTATGCTCCTTGATAGATTAGAAAATGTTGTTGGCATTAAGGGAACAGTCCTCTCTTGGCTCAGGTCTTATCTGACCGATCATTATCAATTCGTAGATGTAAATGGAGACTTCTCCGTGCATACCGAGGTTACCTTTGGAGTTCTGCAGGGTTCTGTTTTAGGCCCACTGCTTTTTACTTTGTATATACTACCTCTGGGTCAAATTATTCGTAAACATGGAATTAACTTCCACTGTTATGCTGATGATACACAGTTGTATGTTTCAGCGAAGCCAGAGGATAGACAGCAGCTTAGTAAAGTTGAGGATTGTGTAAAGGACATTAGACATTGGATGTTAACTAACTTCCTTTTACTTAATTCTGATAAAACAGAAATACTTGTATTAGGACCACGTGTAGCTAGAAATAAGCTTTCTGATCACATGGTTACTCTGGATGGACATTCTGTTTCATCATGTACAGTAGTAAAAGACCTTGGAGTGATTATTGACCCCAGCCTATCATTTGATGCTCATGTAGATAATATTACTAGAATAGCCTTCTTTCATCTCAGAAATATTTCTAAGATAAGAAATATATTGTCACTACATGATGCAGAAATACTAGTTCATGCATTCATCACCTCTAGATTAGATTACTGTAATGCCTTACTGTCTGGATGTTCCAGTAGGAACATAAACAAACTCCAGTTAGTCCAAAATGCAGCTGCTAGAGTCCTAACTTGAAACAGAAGATATGACCATATCACCCCAATCTTATCAACGCTACATTGGCTCCCAGTTAAATCTCGCATTGATTATAAAATACTTTTATTAACTTATAAAGCACTAAACGGTCTCGCACCACAGTATATAATCGACCTTTTGGTTTTCTATGATTCGCCACGCCTACTTAGATCAAAAGATGCAGGCTATTTGATGGTACCTAGAATAGTGAAGGCTACAGCAGGGGGAAGAGCTTTCTCTTATAGAGCCCCACAGTTATAGAACAGTCTTCCAATTAGTGTTCGGGCCTCAGACACAGTCTCAGTGTTTAAGTCTAGGCTTAAAACGTATTTTTTTACTCATGCCTACCCTGACTAGTCTCTCTATTATGCTATCCCAGTCCTAATAATCTTTTCTCTCCCACTCTCCTTCTGCCGAGCCACACACGATTTTACGGAGATACTAGAGATCCTGATCCTTTCTGATCTCCGGACCTGCCTGATCCGTTTCGGATGTCCTGCCTCTGGATGGAGCTCTAATCTACTCCAATTCCAGACTTCTGGGACTACGGCTGCTTCTATGGCCATACAGAATTCATATAAATCAATAATGAACTTTTTCACATTATCTGTTGTTACCCAGATGAGGATGGGTTATATATACGAGTCTGGTTCCTCTCAAGGTTTCTTCCTCTTAAAACATCTTAGGGAGTTTTTCCTTGACACCGTCGCCACTCAGTGGCTTGCTCAGCTCGGATAAATTCGCACCTTTAATATCTGTATACCGTGTTGATATTTCTGTAAAGCTGCTTTGAGACAATGTCTATTGTAAAAAGCGCTATACAAATAAAATTGAATTGAATTGAATCCAATATTACATATCTGTGAGGGGTAAAAGTATGTGAATCTCTAGGATTAAGAGTTAATCTGAAGGTGAAATTAGAGTCAGGTGTTTTCAATCAATGGGATGATGATCAGGTGTGAATGAGCATCCTGTTTTATTTAAAGAACAGGGATCTATCAATGTCTGAACATTGCTGCCTACCTGCAGTTTACCAAAGATCACATGGACAAGCCAGAAAGTTATTGGAAAAATGTTTTGTGGATGGAGGAGACCAAAAGATAACTTTTTGGTTTAAATGAGAAGTGTTACGTTTGTAGAAAATAGACTGAATTCCAGCATAAGAACCTTATCCCATCTGTGAAACACGGTGGTGGTAGTAATATCAGGGTTGGGGCCTGTTTTGCTGCATCTGTGCCAGGAGAACTTGCAATTAATGATGGAACAATGAATTCTGAATTATACCAGCTAATTCTAAAGGAAAATGTCAAGACATCTGTTCATGAACTGAATCTGAAGAGAAAGTGGGTCACGCAGCAAGACAACAATCCTAAACACACGAGTCGTTCTACCAAAGAATGGTTAAAGAAGAATAAAGTTAATGTTTTGGAATGGCCAAGTCAAAGTCCTGACCTTAATCCAATAGAAATGTTGTGGAACGACCTGAAGCAAGCAGTTCATGTGAGGAAACCCACCGACATCCCAGAGTTGAAGCTGTTCTGTACTGAGGAATGGGCTAAAATTCCTCCAAGCCGATGTGCAGGACTGATCAACAGTTATCCCAAATGTTTATCTGCAGATATTGCTGCACAAGGGGGTCACACCACATACTGAAAGCAAAAGTGCCCATACTTTTACCCCTCACAGATATGAAACTTTGACCTTTTTACTCAATAAATAAATGACCATGTATAATATTTTTGTCTCATTTGTTTAAGCGGGTTCTCTTGATCTACTTTTAGGACCTGTGTGAATATCTGGTGATGTTTTAGGTCACATTTATGCAAAAATACAGAAAATTCTAAAGAGGGAAATTTACTCATCTAGTCTTCTTGTACACAAAGGTAAAATCATGATAGCTATTCTGAAACTTCCAAGACCCTAAGGCAGTGGAAATCCCTCTTTCTCTGTTAGCTATTATATAGATAAGATGGCAGTGCTTTGAAACAACAGTTAATGTTGCCAGAAAGAAAGAATCTGGAATGTCAAAAGCCATCTGCTAAAATTTACAGTTCTCAAAGACAGGAAAAAAGGCTACAAAATCTGTCAGCAAAATTCAATAGCTCAGAAAACAAGACTCTTTGAGAAGAACAATAACCAGAAGTTTATGTAATGCAGGTTTTGTGTCTAGAAGATGTTTTAGAAAGCCATTGCTGTGTGTAGTGATGAATCACTATTTGAGTTGCATGGTGATGCTCCAGAGAGGTGTCATTGAAGATCTGGTGAGAAATACAATAGTGAATGCTTCTCTACTACAGTTAAGCATGGAGGAAAGGTGCCATGGGGTGTGAAGCCTTTACAGCTACTGGTACTTGTGAGCTGTTTCAGTGGGAAAAGTCAGTTTATGCTGTGGAATACAGGAGAATATTGCAAAAAAAAAAAAAAAAAGGCTTGCTTCCCACAATTCAAAAGTTGTTTTCTATAGTGGAAAGATCAGATGTTATTTTTCACCATGACAAGGCTCCTGCCCACACTGCGAAGACCACTAAAAAGTGGTTGCGCACAAGTCCATCAGGCTCATTATTTGGCCTGGTCAGATTTGAACCCTATAGAGAATATTTGGTCTCACATTAAACACAAACTAACCGGGAAACATTTTAATCTACTCATCAACTGTTTGAAGCCATCACCATTGAATGGAACAACACTGGCTCTTCTTTCTGTAAAAAGCTGTCCACAAATTTACCCACAACATTAAACATTCTCCTTAAACATTGAAAGATACTAAGTTAAACATTTATATGTTTCATTCTTGCTAATTTTGTGACCAATGATCTGTTAAGACCATTAAAATTTTAATAATTTGCCATTTTGGACTTGGTCTTTTTTTTCCCCAGCAGTATGTGTGTGTGTATATATACCAATAAGCTATAACATTAAACCACTGACAGGTTAAGTGAATAACATTGATTATCTAATTTTAATGCCACCTTTAATGTCAAGGGATAGGATATATTAGGTAGCAAATCACCAGTCAGTTCTCAAGGTTGATGTGTTTGGAAGCAGGAAAAATGGGCATGTGTAAGGATCTGAGCGATTTTAAGAAGGGCCGAATTGTCATGGCTAGACAACTGGGTCAGAGCATCTTTAAAATGGTGGGGTGTTCCCGGTATGCAGTGGTTAGTACCTACCAAAAGTGCTCCAAGGAAGGACAACCAGTGAACAGGAGACAGGATTATGGGCTCACAAGGCTCACTGATGCATGTAGGGAGTGAAGGCTAGCCCGTCTGGTCCGATCCCACAGAATAGCTACTGTAGCACAAACTGCTGAAAAAGTTCATGCTGGTTCTGATAGAAACAGAGTATCACGGCTTGCTGCGTATGGAGCTGCATAGCTGCAGACCAGTCAGAGCGCCCATGCTGACCCCCTGTACACCACCGAAACACCTACAATGGGCACGTGAGCATCAGATCTGGACCATGGAGCAATGGAAGAAGGTCTGGTCTGATGAAATAAGTTTTCTTTTACATTATGTGGAGGACGTGTGTGTATGGGTCGCTTACATGGGGAAGAGACGGCACCAGGATGTACTATGGGAAGAAATTGAGCCAGTGGAGGCAGTGTGATGCTCTGGGCAATGTTCTGCTTGGAAACCTTGGGTCCTGGCATTCATGTGGATGTCACTTTGACACGAACCACCTACCTAAACACTGCTGCAGACCAAGTACACTCCTTCCTGGCCATGGTATTCCGTAATGGCACTGGTCTCTTTCAGCAGGATAATTGCTCCCTGACACACTGCAAATATAGTTCAGGAACAGTTTGAGGAATGTATCAATGAGTTCAAGGTGTTGACTCGGCCTCCAAATTGTCCAGATCTCAATCTGATTGAGCATCTGTGGGATGTGCCAGACAAACAAGTCCAATCCACCTCAATATTAACAGGACTTAAAGTATCTGCTGATAACATCTTGGTGCCAGATACCACAGCACAACTTCAGAGGTCTTGTGGAGTCCATGCCTCGATGTGTCAGAGCTGTTTTGGCAGCACAAGGGGACCTTCACAATGGTTTTTATATTATGGCAGATCTGTGTCCCAAAAGTCTCCATATATAGGGGGAATTAACACTTTTTTACAAAATGTCTTAGTTTATATCATTTATTTTTTCAGATAGCCTTTAAGAATTTGACGAAAAAAAAACTTGAAATCATTCTCATGGCTGGATCGAGATGTTGTTGCAAGGTTGCAATGGACTTTAACCGGAAACATGGCAAGTACATCACACACACACTTGCCAATGTTATTAAAAAATTCAAAAAGAACTGACTAAGAAGTCGACATCCACAAACATTCACTAACAAAGGCACAACCAGCATGGTGCTGGCAAACATAGTCCCCTATGTATGATGTGTGGAGACAGTTATGTCAAAAAACAAAGTACTCTGATTACAGGTACATTTTGTACAAAAAAAAGGGAATTCTATTACTTTTTTTTTTTCATTTAAAACCAAAAAAAATTATCTTTTGACATGACTCAATATAGACAGCTGCTTGATTATAGTTCTGGTTCTCTCTTTCCAGTCGTGGCTCACCTGAGCAACCTCCAAAACTAATAGGTAAAGCAAAATGATCTTTGGCTCCCTTTCGTGGTCATTACCAGCAGATGAAACCATTAATGAGACAATGAGACAAACGTTATCTGTTTTAAATTTTAAATAATAAAATAAAATAAAAAACTATACCTAATTAATTGCATTAATTAGATATTTTACCAGGCAAACACAACACATCTTTTATAAGAGAAAAAATGTCAAAATAAAAGCATGATATACATGTAATAGTAGTATTTTCCTCTTATGACATTAAATATGGGATAAACATACAGTCCATCTTAAAGTGAAAAAATTAAAAGTTTACTTACATATTGTGAGATGAGTTCTGTTATTGGTGACATTATTTTGAGAAAAAGCAAACCTGTTGACATTCCATAAAATCAAACCTGAGTTTACATTGTTTTTTAATGTGCTGAATTAATTTTTTGCTACTATTTACTACTAATATTGTTACTATTATCTATCAACACAACAACAACAACAACAACAACAACAACACCAATAATAATAACAATAATAATATGCTTAAATTACTTTTTTCTCTACTGTGACTTTTCATTGTGATTTTTGATATTCTGATAAGAATATATGGCTAATAAATTCAACAGCTTTTTCTACATCCTTAATCGACACAATATTATTCCCTCACATTTTCACTGTGCCACAAAAATAATGCATTAAATTAAAAATAATTTAAAAATGCAACCATTTAATTATTTTCCGAAATATATTTTCTAAATGGAGAAATGATGCAGAATAATGAAGAAACTTTCACATTTTGCTGTGTATAATCAGTATCTTTGCAATACATATGAGCAAATAAATGGCAAATGAATTAATAAAGAATAAAGAATATTTAATTACCGTATTTTATTCTTCAAAGTCATAACCAGATGATTTCAAATGATAATCTATTCCCTGTAATTCCCTCAGCGATTTGAAGTCTATATGCCAACAGGCTCTGTTGTGGAAGATTATTTCGCCAAAAAGTAAACTGAAATCATAAGGAGTGGTTATAGGTGTAACTTTAGTGACGTACCCCCCTCTTGCTTGTGCATGCTGTGACAAAAGGCTATTTTTACTCACCTAAACAATAACGGGTGTTCAATCAGACAGAGAGGATTATCATGAAAAGAATTGTGTAAAACAGTCTTTCATCAGTTTACCACATAAGCAGTCACATTAAGAGAACATGATGCTTCACCTGTGAAATTAAATAAGTAGTCCGGAGTGCAGCGCATTACTTGACTTGTTCTTGATAAAGAAATAAACTCAGATTAACAATGATATGACTTATGTACAATATATTCAACTGTTCATTAATGTACATGTTATACTGCATTATTCATACTCTCAGATCCAATAGTATTATTCATTATAATTCAGTATTTCCATTACGCCATATAAAATACAACAGAAATATATCATATATAAAATATACAATCTAAAAATACTGTCACAGATGTGTGCAGCATTGGAATAACGTGATATTGTTGAAATAGTGACAGAAATATACCTAGTGACCTGTAAATATTCAGAAACCCAATACATTTTATATTTTCCTCCTGATATACCATCTCAGTTCATACCATTAAGTACATATAAGATTTACGTAACACTACACAGCCATCAATTCATTTTACACAATCTGTAAAAAGTCTGTCATTGTACTATTTTTAGTAGATATTATCTACTTTATAGACCACCTCTCACCTTGTACCTTCTTTCTATCATGTTATTAGGATTGTTCATGTTATATTCTATACGCTATTGATAGACTATATGATATAATAACCATCAGAGACTTGTGTAGATTTCTTACAACACGCATAAGAAACTCAGTAAAATGTGATTTGAAGACTAGCTGTGTTGTCAACGTATATTTTATTTCCTCACACAGCTGAAGAAGTACAGTTGTGTAAGCAGCTGCTAACACAGTTCTACTCAGTATTTATTGAAAGTGTTCTGTCCATCTGGTAGAGCAACACAGACTCTCTGATGAAAAAACTTCAATAGATTGTAAGCAATGCCTTAAAAACATTTCCTTCTGTTCATTCCATGTACTTCAGGGAAAGAGGTACAAAAATCCCCTCCAAACCCCATCCACGTCATATTCAACCACTTCTCTCTGGTAAACAATACAGAGCAGTCTCCCAATCACTAAAGCAAACCACATTGATAACCCTCTCCTGACTCAGGTCAAATCTGATTGATCATTATCAGTTCGTAGATGTAAATTGTAACTTCTTGTAACCACAAGGCTCTGTTCTACCCTCCACTTCTCTTTTCTCTATATATGCTAACTCTGGGTACAATTATTCATAAACATGGTATTAGCTTCCACTGTTGTGCTGATGACGCGCACGGTTCATGCTTCCATCACCTCTAGACTAGATTACTGTAATGCTGTACTGTCTGGATGTTCCAGTAGGTGCATAAACAAACTCCAGTTAGTCCAGAATGCAGCTGCTAGAGTCCTAACTAGAACCAGAAGATACAACCACATCACTCCGATCTTATCCACACTGCATTGGCTCCCAGTGAAATTTCACATTGATTATAAAATACTACTACTGACCTATAAAGCACTGAATGGTCTCACACCACAGTACCTGAGTGATCAAAGCCCGAATATCCATTAATGTTAAGGACTGCCATCTGTTTGTTCAGCCCCGTTGCCTTTCATGCAACCTCTATCCACTTCAACCCACCTCTATTCTTTACAATCCCATATATAGCCAAATGCATAATTTCACATTTCCAAATATGTTTGAGAAGAGAGATAATTCTGAAAAAAGTTTCTCCAACCCTTACTCCATACCACTTTGTATGGAGAAAAAAATGTCTGAGGTAAAATTCTAGATGAGGGTGTGTCAAAGAAAAGAGGAATATCCCTTTGTCTCTCTCAGTATCTCTCACTCACTCTCTCTCTCTCTCTCTCTCTCACACACACACACACACATACACACACACACATACACACACACACTATTCAAGTAGTACAAATGACCAAATTACTAAGTATACAATTACATGATTTTAAATGATAATTAATGGTTAATTATATTACGTAGTCACATTGTGCTTTAACATGCTGAGAAGTTATCCATTATTATTGAGCATGTACTCACATGGATGTGACAATTTGTCATAGAAATCTGTTTGTTTGTTTTTTACCAACTAAAAGATCTGGGAGATTTTCATCTGGAAACTGAGATTAGGTTTATGGAGTTAGGGTTAGATGCAAGCATAGCATTAATTTAATACTGTAATACAGACTTTAGTGAAACTATGTTTGTATGAATGTCTGTGCACACCAGAGGAAAACAATTCATTAATCTGTACATTCAAGCTGGGTTTATGAGAACAGCTTTTGCATGTACTGCATGTCCACAACTTCTAACATGTCGTAAAGGTAGAGGCTGAGACTGTGGAGAGAAGTGTGGAGAATCCACATGGCCTGGACTATCAGCATAACTGGCATTAGGTAACAACTGTTGAATAATTTTAAAAACACAATAACATTAAATGCAAAAAATATTTTTAAAAATGATCTTATTAAGAAAACCAACTTGTAAATTGGTTAGAGTATGTAACATAGAACTTTTATAATTATCAGAATTTTATTCCCAGCTCATAACTAAGATTTTTTCTTAGGTCTTAAGTAGACCTATACGACTATTTTAAAGATTAATTCTCAGAATTAATTTTTATACATACCAGCTTAGCTGATCATATCTGAATGACTGCTTTTAGTTGGTAAAGTTCAGTTTGTAAATGTTATTGGTGAGTTCCTTATTTATAGGCCTGCCATGATCAGGTGACGTGGCAATTAAGCACATCACATGATATAAATATGGCACCTGTGAACCGTGCCATCAGCCTTTATTATCTTCAGCGAAAGACTGCATGTCAGTTGTTTGTGTAAAGAAACAAAAAGACGCTCATTTCCTCACTATCTTTTCTCAAAATCTCAGAACATTTCTATCCCTTTAAAAAAAAAAAAAAAGGAACGAGCAAGAGAGAAGAATATGAGTGAGGGAATTCAGGAAGTGTGTTACGGCTTGCTCCCGTTTCATCACGGGGAATAGTGCACACTTTCTGAGTGAAGTGTTTAGGAGTGTAGCATGCGATGGCAGCCTCGAGAGTCTGCGCATGGTAATGCCTACATTAAGCAGCTCGGCTCGCAACTCGCCCTCTTCTCGGAAGCTGAAGCGAGTTGGGTTTCAGAGACTAGCGGATCGGGGCTGGCCGCTGGATTTTGGAGCTCGTGTCACGACTCCTCCTTCCTCTATGGAAAGCCAAAAGGGGAAAAAAAAGTTTTAAAAAAATAAAACACACACACAAAAATAATAGTAATAATTCCTCTCTGACTCCGAGGAGCCAAAAGGATGTGCTAAAAACTGAGAGCAGCATATAAAGAGCTGCTTGAAGTGATTACTAAGGTTGGATGACCCTTTTTCTCCTCAGTGAAAGTAAATCCCTCACACTGCAAAAACTCCCCTTTCTTCTAGAAGTGCATGACAAAATATCAGGCTTCTGGGGGAAAACCATGTATAAGCTGTATGTATAACCCCACGATGTTGGATTATTCGGCCATTGTGGGGAATGAACGGCATGGCTATTTAGCTATGCTGAAGGTGGAGGAGGCGCTTGCGAGCTACCTCTCTCCATAGACGGCAGGTAATTAGGGGGGCCGGCTTTGCCATCCAAACCACCGTGTAAGGCCACCGTGTGATTGGTGGGCAAGGCCTGCAGACAATGACAGTGTTGCAGGCCTACCAAGCAGACCTGCTGAGTGAGCTCGACATATGGCGGCATTCAGAGTGCATGTGCTAGTGCGAGGGAGACCCAGAAGGTGAGTATGGCAGCCCGTCAACCCCCGCAGACAGCCAGGGGAACCGGGCGGCCACAGTCGCGGCCTGCTACTAGGCCTTATCTGAGAATGGTCATAAAGGCCATGCAGGCAAAGAAGAGCAGTCCTGAGGGGCCATGGACGGACGTATCGGGGACATGAGGTTGTTAGAGTAGGTAGCCCCAGTGCTACTGTAGGGCCTCCCCTAGGCAAGACTGTCCCAAGTTTTCAGTGTTCTCTGGTCACAGGGCAACGAAAATCTGATGCTTTCCCTCCAATAGAATGTGGAATAGTTAACGTCACCAAAAGACCATCGGACAGTGTGGAAACTACTGCCAAATGTGTCTCCATGGGTTCTGTCTACTGTAGAAAAGGGTTACTGGGTCCAGTTTATAGCTCAACCCCCCGGTTCAGAGGTGTGCTCACCACAGTAGTCAGCACAGACCAGAGCCCGACGTTAGTGCAGGAAGTAAGATCCATCTTGGACAAAGGGGCCATAGAACATGTACCTCGTTCCCTGAGGGAGGGAGGTTTTTACAGCCGTTATTTCCTGATCCGCAAATAATAGGAGTATTCAGCCAATTTTAGATCTGCGTCATCTGAACTGTACTCTTCGGACATACAGGTTCAAGATGCTAACGCCCAAACTTATAGTTCCACAGATTCAGTTTGAGGACTGGTTTGTGACGATAGATCTAAAAGGTGCATATTTTCACATAGAAATATCGGTAACTTTATCCCCTTGCACCTTCACAAAGTGCATGGATGTCACTCTGGCTCCATTGTGACTCCAGGGCATCCGTGTACTAAACTACCTGGATGATTGGTTAATTCTAGCACGATCCAGGGAACTGGCGGTTCAACATCGAGATGGTGTTCTCGCCCACATGAAGAGCTTGGGGCTCAGGTTGAATCTCAGAACTTTTCTAGGGGTTGTAAGGATTCTACTACGATGAGGGCATTTCTATCCCCAACATGCGTAGGGTCAATCCTACCAACACTGAGCAAGATAAAGATGGATCTTGGGAGACTATTGGCGCTTATGGGCCTATTGCACAGGAGACCGTTCAGTGGTGGCTGAGAAGTTGGGGGTTTCGTCCAAGGACGAAACCTCAGAGAATAATCAGTGTCACGCAGCGATGCCTACATGCTCTGAGAATTTGAGTGTTCCCGCTTTCTAGCCTTGGGTCAAACTCTAGGGGTGTCTCCTTAGTGCAATGACCTCCCTCACGGGCTGGAGCGTGGTCTTAGAGAGCTGTCCAGCTCACGGTGTCCATATGGCGAGGTTTGGCCAAGCGGGATTGCATGTATTCGCCTCCGAGGAGACAACACACGGCCCGCTGTGATTCGCCCTCACTCTTCCCACACAATTAGGGCTGGACGCCATGGTGCACATGTGGCTGAGGTCACATCTGTACTCTGTTCCCCCCATCGCTCTGCTCGGACAAGTTCTAGCGAGAGTTCGCCAAGACAGTCTATGTCTGCTGCTAGTAGCACCTTATTGGCCAGCTCAAATATGGTTCTGAGAGATAATATTCCTGCAAGATGGCACTCCCTGAGAGATTCCCATCCACAGGGATCCACTGTAGACCCAGTGAACTGCGCAATAGCTACAGTCCTGGAGTTCTTACAAGAACATTTCTCAGCGGGGTGGGCTCCTTCTACAATCATGGTTTACGTGGCCACTATTTCGGCCAGCCACGCCCCTGTTGATGAAGCCTCTGTGGGGCAGCATCCTCTAACTTCGAGGTTTATGCGTGGTGTCAGGCGGCTGAGGCCCATCTGCAGGCCGCACATACATTCCTGGGACCTTTCTGTGGTCCTGGAAGGTCTGTCAGGGACCCCATTTGAGCCCTTAGGGTCAGCCTTCTGACTCTAAAGGTAGTTCTTCTGCTGGCCCTGGCATTTCTCAAGCGAGTAGGAGACCTACAAGCTCTCTCTGTTGCCCCTTCCTGCCTTGACTTTGCCCCTGGATTAGACAAGGCCTTCCTGTATCCTATGCCGGATTATATTCCTAAAGTGCCTACATCTGCTGCCCACCATGTGGTGTTGCAGGCTTTCTGCCCTCCTCTGTTCCTCACACCAGAACAAGAGAGAATGCACCTCCTGTGTCTAGTAAGGACTCTCTGTACTTATGTCCACCGCTCTGGCCAGCGGCGTAAGTTGGAGCAGCCGCTGGTCCGCTTTGGTGGCAACAGTAGAGGTGATGCTGTGTCAAAGCAGCGCATCTCTGATTGGATAGGAAGCGATCTTGATTGCTTATGAGGCGCGTGGTCTCGCTACGCCTCTGGGCATAAGGGCTCTTTCCACTAGGGCGGTCACCTCCGCAAAGGCTTTGTCCAAAGGGGTATCCTTACAGGATGTGTGTGCTGCTGCAGAGTGGTCTACACAACACATATTCATTCATTATTACAGCCTGGATTTTCATTCCACCCTGGGCTTGAGTGTCTTGCAGTGACCCTCGGGCTTGGGTCTTTTTGAACAGGCTGTACCCTCGGTATGACGGAGTGGGTATTCTCGTTCCCATAGCACAATAATACTAAACAAACAATATAACACTCGTAGGCAAACCACACAGACAATTTTGCAAATTATTCTACAGATATAAAATACAATATTAGGCAGGCATGACGTTACAGAGGATCATAGACCAGATACAGATTATCGACAAAACAGAGATAATCACTCAATTCTCAATTATAATTGTAAATTATACCCCAATGGGTTCGGGAATACACCGCATCAGGGAAGAATGAAAAACACTTACCCTGATTTGGAGTACTCACACTTCTGACACCAAATTGTTAGATTTCCATGTATCTCAGGAATCTCCAAATCTCAGATTATGTCTTCCAGACCTCCATCAGCCCTTTCAGCCTGTTCTATCATTACTTCTATTAACTTTTAGTTCTGTGCTGCTATGAGCTAGAAAGTGTGGTTTACCGCAGAGTTCAGGCACCTGGAGAGTCCGAATGAACACAAACACTGACACATATGAATGTTCACAGAGACTTCCAGTTTAGTCATTCAAAACAGAAGTATTTATACACATTGTACACATTGATAACAGCAGTCCGTGGACGGTTTCTACTGGTGCAGGTGCCAGCCAGATAGACAAAACAAAACACAGCATACTATGAAAATAAGTCTTTTCAAGAGAGAGAAAATACATGTGCCAGCTATAAGAAAGATGGCAGTTGATCAGCTTATTTAAAGAGGTAATTAAATGATATAAGGTAATTAAATGAATACATTCATCATAGGTATTTGATAGCAGTTCATAATATAAGAGAATTTCCTTTCAGTTATGCTAAACGCAATGTCGAAATTCCCTTTGAAAGGGAACAGCTGGGTTATGCATGTAACCCTGTTCCCTGAGAAGGGAACAAGACGTTGTGTAGCTTTGTCATACCAGGGCAGGCCTGTGAATTGCGTCTTCACTTCAGATAATAGAGGCTGATGGCGCGGTTCACAGGTGCCAAATTTATATCACGTTGACACGCTTAATTGCCACGTCACCTGATCATGGCAGGCCTATAAATAGGCATGATTTTACATAAGCTTCAGATACTGTTCATGTGCAAGAGGCGCTTCCCATAGTGTTATGCTAAACGCAACGTCTCGTTCCCTTCTCAGGGAACAGGGTTACAAGCATAACCCAGACGTTTGTCAACTTCTATAGGAAACTCATCAAGGGATTTAGCGGGGGGCACCTCACCCCTCACCTCCTTGTTAAAGAAGGAACACAATAAGATGAATTGGAACACCTCAGCAAACCAAGCAACTGAGTGCCTCAAGTAGGCTTTTACCTTGGTCCCCATAGCCCTCCAAGCACTTCATAGATGTGGACACCTCTGAAACAGGAGTGAGGGCCATCCTGTCACAGAGATCCACCCATGGCCTTCTTCTTCAAGAAAATTTCCCAAACTACAACATTGGGAACAGGGAGCTCATGGCTATGAAGCCAGGCTTGGTTGAATAGGTTAGGGTTACAGACCAAAAGAACCTAGACTAAAGTCAGCTAAAAGATTGAACTCTTACCAAGCATGCTAGGCCCTGTATTACACAAGGTTCCAATGTACCATATCCTACCGACAAGGTTCCAAGATCACAAATTCTGACTCTCTCTCCCATTTCTATTGACCCCCTCCTAGAGAAACCACAGAAGAGTGTATCAGGAGATAGATCAGGCGATTGAGAACACACCTGAGGAGATTTCCCACACAATGCCCAGACAGCATAAAATACAAGCATGATCACCTCAGAGACAAACTGATCAAGTGGGTTCAAACCTCCCAAGTTACTGGAACTTCTCCAGGGCAAATACTGCTGGCCCCATATGTTCCAAGACATCCTTAAGTTCATTTCGTCATTCTCCTCATGTGCCCAAGACAAAGCAACCCAAACCTTGCCCGTGGGCAAGCTACTCAATTCAATTCAGTTTTATTTGTATAGCATGTTTAACAGTGGACATTGTCCCAAAGCAGCTTTACAGAAATATATAAGGATTCGGGATATAGATTTTAAATGTATGAATTTATCCCTAATGAGCAGCCAGAGCCGACGGTGGTGAGGAAAAACTCCCTGAGACAATATGAGGAAGAAACCTTGAGAAGAACCAGACTCAAAAGGGAACCCATCTGACACCAGTTAGTGCGATTATAAGTAATTCCGTTATATAAATGTGTACTACATAGTCAAATAGTGCAATTGTGTAACCAGGACATTCATTATAGTTTTCACATTAAATCTGTTTTGTTGAACTTATCCACTGTTCACTCAGAATTTTGTTCATAGCAATTGTAGTCCTAAGCAATAGTAACATAATTGTTCAAATGAATTGAGGTCCAAAGCCATTTTCATGGTTTTTAAGTGGTACCATCCTCAGTAATCCTAATTATCTTCAGGCTGTCCATGTGGGGCCACAAGGGGTCAGGATCACTGGTATCTCAGGAGTAGCATGTGTAGCTTCCAAACATCCCAGTTCTGTCATGTTTCATGACACAACGGAGATAAGGACGGATGCAATCGCAGGTTAACAGATTTATTGAAGATAGACACAGGCAGGTAAATCCAAATTGTGAACAGAAACATAATCCAGAAACATGCAAAGGTCAGGCGATCGGCAAACAGGCATAAGGGGGCAAGGCAGGAATCAAGGTCGCGGTCACGGAAATACAGGGTCGAGACACAAAACAAGAAACATGAACAATAGCGCGGGACTGGGAGCGGAGAAACCAGCGTGACTTAAACAGACAAATCTAAACATGAAACATGACATGGACTATGACTAAGACTATGGTTAACTATGGAAAGGACTCTAAACTACTCTACTCTAATATATCTTCTCTATCTAATATTCTGAGCTATGTGCTGGGAGGCACGCGGTATATATACAAACCTAATCAACCTCGTAATGGCTGAGGGCAATTCAGACACACATGAAACCATAGCCAATGACAGAACAGGGAGGAGACATAACAAAACATAACAAATGCACGTGTCCCAATGTCACGATTGTCAACAAGGGAAAAGCGTGCACGTGCGCTCACATGCTCCACAGCGTGCTGCTTAAAGGGGAACTCGTGACAAGTTCACCACAACACTTTATGCCCGTGAGCACTCCAGATTTGCTTCTTTACCTAAGAAATAAAAACAAATATGTTTTCAGCCTGGACATAAACACTGAGACTGTGTTTGAGTCCCAAACACTAATTGGAAGGCTGTTCCATAACTGTGGGGCTTTGTAAGAGAAAGTCTCTTTCCCCTGCTGTAGCCTTCACTATTCCAGGTACCAACAAATAGCCTGCACCTTTTGATGGAAGTAGGCGTGGCAGATCATAAAAGACCAAAAGTTCAGGTACTGTGGTGCGAGACCATTCAGTGCTTTATAGGTCAGTAGTAGTATTTTATAATCAATATGAAATTTTACTGGGAGCCAGTGCAGTGTGGATAAGATCGGGGTGATGTGATATCTAAAATATTAAGTTAAATGAATTTAGTGATTTTAGTTATCCTGTGGTAATTTATTCAGGTATATTGTAAATATTTTTCAAGTAATTTTAACTCTTCTTTTTTAAACTAAAACTAAAACTAATTAATTAAATTTGTTATAAATTATGTTAGCCAAACATGCTTTACAGAAACAAATATTTCAGTTTCAATATGATGAACTGAAGTTAATCTAACATTCATTTATTTATCTTCAGTAAACACTTTATCCTGGTCAGGGTGGTGGAGTCTTATTCATCACTGTGTAACTTCATCCTGTCAAGCCAATGAGGATGCCTATTTTTTGTTTTCTTTTTAAAAATGTTTTGCAGTTAATAAAATACAATATTGTCAGTGCAATTTTGAAGATAATTTAAAATTTCAATTTTAAATAAAATTCAAATGTTATTTCTGTAGTGCTTTCAATGATAGACACAGAACAGTTTTATGGAAATCAGGATTTAGATTGAGATTTCATAGGATATTGACATAAGAACAACCAAATATCAATCATTATAATTATATAGTCATTATAATTGTCATTTTTAGATAATTAATTTATTGGAAGAAGTATATATGTGCCAAAGTGAGAATTTTTAGTTATTTATGAATTTATTTTGACAAATATAGGCATTCGATTATAACACAGTAGCATTAACATCAAGATGAAACTTAATTTCTGTGCATAAATTTACATAAATCAAAGTTTTAATAAAGTTGAGCTTCAATTCACAATGATTTTTCAGTGTTCAGATGTTTGAGACGTCATTGAGTGGGGTGGGTCACTTCAGTATGAAAAAAGGAAAAGATAAAACAAGTTTGTGCGTTGTTCTGTATAAACTGCTTTATTGCTCTCATTACAAGCATTTAGTGATAACCAAACAAAAAATCAGATACACAAAAAATACTTGTTTAATCTCGTACACATTTACTCTTTAACGTCAATTAAAAACAAAATTCGTACTGACCACATCAGTCACACCCAATTTCCGTCATCGAATTACGCACAATTTTATTGCAGCATTGTTTTCCACCACAAAAGGCACTTTGAGACATAAAGGGAACCAGAATTTGTTTGTGGCTGCAGTTTCAGTGACTGCTTTGCTGTGGTGCAGAAAAAGAGCTGCAGTCACACCCACCTTTATTCCTCTTCTACAATACACGCTTGCTTTCAGCTCCGAAAAACAAACTGTGTGCCATGATAATATCACGATAAATTTATCTAATTTATCTATTAATATTTATTTTAAATCTAAATGCTAATGAACTTAATTAGAGTTTAAGCAAAATCAGCATGGAGTCTAAAAACCTCAATTTAATTTAATGCTGATCTTATTTTAATCATCTTATCTTAATCATCATTTGCTTTCATTTTTTATTATATAGTAATTTGTCAGTATTGCTGTTTTTATAATAAGAGAAAAAAGCAACAAATAAAGAATATTAAATTGTATTACTACTGTAACTGCACTAAAAAACCTTCATTCATTTTATATAAATTAATATTATAATAATAGTGATCATTATTATTATTATTATTATTATTATTATTATTATCATTATTATTGTTATTATTATTATCACCATTATTTGTTGATTTATAGAGTGCTTTTCAAGATACTCAGACACTTAATATGTATATGTGTGTGTGTATATATATATATATATATTTTTTTTTTTTTAAACCTGTGTCACTTTCTGGTGGGCGACATGTTTATTATTATGAGAATTAGGAGATCCAACCTCAATCCGGACCGCAGAATCTTTCACCATCTTCTAGAAACAGCTAAAGACCCACCTCTTCTGTGAACACCTAACTAACCCCTGAAAATATATAAAAATAAATAAATAATAATAAAATAAAATAACCTTACACCTCTACTCTGCGCACTTTGCTAGTTCTGGAACTCAATTAATGGATCTTGTATGGTAGCACCACTTGTATTGTTCTCTGCTTGATATATTGCTTTGCTTGTATTTTCTCATTTCTAAGTCGCTTTGGATAAAAGCGTCTGCTAAATGAATAAATGTAAATGTAAATGCTGCTCTTTGTAATGGTTCTGTCACAAAATTGCATAATCGGCTTTAAAAAGGAAGGTTTATTACATATTTAAGTGTACAGTTATTTTTTAAAAAAAAAATACAATTGTGGATTGTTACAGTGATTATAAAATTCAGATGACAAAATGTCTGCTTTTTCAAAAAATAAATGCTTCAGAATATTTATTCTGTAATTAAAGATGTGAACTTTTGTTTTTATCAGAAACACATAGATTACCTTGTTAGAATGCTCCCCTATATGACTGACAGCCAGGTGATGTAGAAGAACTTGAAATTGGAGATGTGTCTAACAACAAATTCTCCACCTTTTCCTTTCAGATGAGCACTATTGTTTCCTGGAATGCAGTTCTTCAAGTCCTGCACTTTGCATTTAATTATGTGCTTAAACCGTTTTAAGCCTCATATTCTGTGATTGATAATAAAGGGGAATCGACTTTAACTCCAGAACATTCAGAGAGAGATAATGAGTTAATGAGATGATTCTTATCAGAATTAAGTAGAAGGAAGTTAATAATCATCACTGTCTAATGTCCTTTACACATTCCTCAACTTTATTAAGCTGCTATCTGTGCTCTGGCTTCGCTGAAACATACAACTGTGTATCATCAGCATAACAGTGGAAGTTAATTCCATGTTTATGAATAATTTGACCTAGAGGTAGCATATATAATGTAAAAAGCAGTGGGCCTAAAACAGAACCTTGTGGAACACCAGACTTAACCTCAGTATGCACAGAGAAGTCTCCATTTACATCTACGAACTGATAGCGATCAGTCTAATAATGCCCGAGGCAGGAGAGGACCGTTCCCTAAAATTTATGCAGATATATAGACAATTCTACTTTCTAGAAACGTTCACGCACCATTGTAGACTACCAGAACTGCAGTCAGCAAATGGCAGACTTTTGGCCCCTGGGGTGTGTGTGTGTGTGTGTGTGTGTGTGTGTGTGTGTGTGTGTGTGTGTGTGTGTGTGTGTGCGCTGGTTTTTATGGGGGAGGGTTTTATGCAAAAGAACATTTGACCTGTTTACATACCGACATTATGGGGACATGAGTCCTGCAACATAGTTGAATTTATCTAAGTGAGAGAAAATTAAGTTTACTCTAGTTTATTACAATTCTGAGAAATATTTTTATTGGAATCTTGAGGTTGGTGTAATTTGCTTTGCCTAATGAGGATAGTCCAATCCAGCTAGTTAACTATCCTTCTAAATATAGAATACTTACCTCTAAAATATAAGCAAATGTTTTTTTTACTGAATGAGGTGAAATGTAAATAAATTTTTGTATAGTACATTTGGTTTAATTAAAATTAATGAGAAATGTTGATGCTAGTGTTTGTTAATGATGGTGGTAATGATCATGCTAACGTGCACACTACTGCTGATCTTTAAATGATTTTTTCCCTGAACACAGTGTTGTAAAATGTGCCCTGTAGCTTTAAGATGGGATATTACTGGATGGATATGTTCAGATGGTTTTTTTTCTTCTCTTTTTGTATATGATTTGTGTTGTTGCTGTGGAGGAGTTATGTCAAGTTAATCACAATGTAAGTTAATTACTGCATGCTAGCAACCAAGAGAAGATGTTATTTTGTACACTGTGATGTACTGACCACTATTTTCATATAACACACATTACTTCGTTACTTTCAAGATTACCAAGTTGATTCCTGAAGGTACAAGCAAGGGAAAAGTGTGTTTTAAGGCCAGAGAAGGATCTTGAAGAAGCGGGATCTTGAAGAAGCAGATTTACTTTATGAGGGGCAGTTGATGGTTAGTTGGGCAGTGGTGGCTCAAGGGTTAAGGCTCTGATATACTGATCAGAAGGGTGGGGATTCAAGCCCCAGCACTGCCAAGATGCCAATGTTGGGCCTTTGAGCAAGGCTCTTAACCTTCTCTGCTCTATGGGTGCTGACACTGTGCTCTGACCCCAGCTTCCTAACAAGCTGGGATATGCAAAGGAACAATTTCAGTGTTCTTCAATATATATGTGACAAAATAAAGCTTAAGCTGACTGCTGAAGAGACATTTAGACAGTGGTTAGAACATCAAAAGTTGCAGCTTTAGGCAGTGGATCAGACCGCTTAGCTCTGCCAACAGCAGTCATTGGAACACCTACAAGTCAACAACTCTTGGAAGTAAGAGGAGAAGGTGGTGGAAGTGACTTACATGATTTTAAGCAATCATTAATGACAGAGGATGAAGTGGCTGGAAAAGACCTTTGGTGACAGATAAGATGTTCTTTAAAGAAAGGAGATCTGAATGAACACCATGGTAGGGTCAGGGTTTGGGGTTTTTCAGTCATGGCAGTGTCTACATCCCAGACATCACCAGATATCTCCAGGGGTTTGAAAGATCTTAAGTGTAATGAGTGTAATATATATATATGAATGTGTGTGACTGTGCCCTGCGATGGATTGGAACCCTGTCCAGGGTGTACCCACCTCGTGCCCGATGCTCCCTCGGATAGGCTCCAGTTTCCCCGTGACCCTGAAAACGATAAAGCGGTATATATATATATATATATATATATATATATATATATATATATATATATATATATATATATATATATATATATATATATTGTGGCGATAGGCCGGTAGCCGGCGCACAGGAAACAAAGATCGCTCCTCCCGCAACTGCCGCAGTGGCACAGAAGAGACAGTTCCGCTTCAGCGCCACCAAATGTTTTGGACGGCCAGAGAGCACGTGGCGGCGGGGCGGGGCCGCCGACACATCCACGGCTCGTGAATGGTGCACCGTGCGGAAGAATTCCACCATCAAGCAAGCGAGGGGAGAGTATAAAAGGGCGATATTCCACTCGCAGAAAGAGAGAAGTATCTCCGAACATGTGTGCAAATCTCTGGCGTGTTTTTTGCAGTTTTGCCGACGCGTGCATGTCTGTTAATCGCTGTTGTGTGTTTTTTCCGGGTTTCAGGTGACTCCGACGCGAATGACGGCTCCGCCCCGCCCCCTTGGCTGTAACCGCCGACGGCTGAGACCCTCACCACCCGATCGCCCGTCAACCGAGACACACGCACCCACACACGCACCCCCGCTCACCGATTGACTTGAATAAATCTCCCATAACACCGAAACAGCCTCCTGTGTGTCTGTGCTCCGCCCACCGCTGGCTAAAATCCCTACTATATATATATATATATATATATATATATATATATATATATATATATATATATATATAGGCAACTTACTGCACTCGATTTTTGAGTTTTGAGGCCAACTCAAACGCTTAAGTTTTGAGCAAAAACACCTACAGTTGTCCCAACTAATTATCTTTTGTTCAGATAATTTCTTTCACATATATAAAAACTTTAAATGTAAATTTTTACATACTAAGATGTATCAGTTACTAATTATATTGTTAAGACAACAAACAGCAAAGCAGTTCAATTGACATGTTTATTTTAAACAACAAAACAACACACACCTGAGGTAATAGCATCAGCATCAGCTGTCGTCAGAGAGATCAGTGACGAAAGCAAGCAAAAACACACAGAAGGCTCCTCTCATTGTTCATCTTATTTTCACCTGAACACTCCAATACGCATTTTTTCACAGCGACATGGCCATTTGGAATAAAGATTAGCACGATTCAGAAGAGGCCAGCTGTGCACAACATTATAGAAAAAAGCATTATGCCAACCAAGTGATGACATCTGGTGTGAGATCGAACTTGTTATATCAGAGGAGCCTTGCTTCTTTCTCAGACTATAGTTATAGAACTGAAACCAAGGCCAACTTCTGGAAAATAACCAACAAGACTCATTAAAACTATAACAAATTTCTCCAGCATCAGCACTAACATAACTGATTAAACACTAAGTTATCTGAAAAATCTGACTGTTTCAATAAATTATCTAGAAGCTGAATGATTGAAACATAAACAGATGTATTTTATGGGTCCTTCTATCTGTATATTCAGTTGGCTCAATTACAGGGAAGTGCTTCTTAAAATAGAGATTTCTCCTGTGATCAGTGTACAGTGTACCCTTTGCTTCAGTAGCCAATATTAGTGGGGTTTTTGTTTGTTTTTTTGTTTTGAAAAACTGCATCATTAATTTCTTGAATAACACAATCATCTATTTCAATATTATGTTCAGTTAGCACCTCTTTGATTTGTTGAAGGGAATGAAATTTTGAAAAATGCAGAATATCATTAAATTCTTCAACATTTTTCTGTAAAGCACTTTTAGGATCATGCAGTACTGTTTGCATGCGCAGAAAAAGAGATGTGATTTTATGTTCAAGAGTCTCAGTATCTACATACTCCTCCCTTCCACTGTCACTTGAATCTTGACTTGTACTGTGTTGTCTTATCCATCACGGGTTAGTAAGCATACCTAATAATCTCTCCCTCTCTTTACCTCCCTCTCCCTCTCTCCTTCTGTCGAGCCACACATGATATTATGGAAATTCCGGTGATCCTGACCCTTTCTGCTCTCCGGACCTGCCTGATCCATTCTGATGCCCTACCTCTGGATGGAGCTCTCATCAACTGGAGGCTACAGCCTGAAGATTGCTGAGGACAGTACCGCTTGAAGTACCATGGAAATGGTTTTGGACCTCAATTCCACATGAACGTTCTCGCAGTGGTTGCTGGGACTACGGTTGCTGCTAAGGCCTTGGGACTGCAATTACCTCATACAGTCTTTCACTCAAGTCTCCTTTAGTGAACAGTGGACTAGTTCAACAAAACAGACTTCATATAAAAAGCATAATGAACTTTCCTTTACTTTCACACTATCCGTTGTTACCCAGATGAGGACAGGTTCCCTTCTGAGTCTGGTTCCTCTCAAGGTTTCTTCCTCATATCATTTTAGGGAGTTTTTCTTCACCACCATCACCACTGCCTTGCTCAATAGGGATAAATTCACACACTTAACATCTGTATCCTGTTTTTATATATTTCTGTAAAGCTGCTTTGAGACAATGACCATTGTTAAAAACGCTACACAAATAAAACTGAATTGAATTGAATTTGTAATGTCTCTACCTCAACAATGATATCTACTGGTTGGTCAATAGCATGAGTCTCAACAGTGCAGGATTCATTTTCAGAATGCGCTCTTAAAACAGTTCTAATCTCCTTTGTATTCTTGTGCTTTCTAGTTCTGTGTGAAGTAAAGATTTTTAAATTGTTAGTTTTAAATGCAGTTAGTTTTAAATAGTTTTAAGGGGCAACACACAGTCTCTTGATTTTTTAAATGTTTTCCAAGATGAATAAAAAAGGTGCGTTGAGTACAAATTTCTCAAAATCCACATAAATCACAAAAAAAAGGTTGACGTCTCCTGCCTTTTTACAGTTCTGCAATGTGATCTGCTGAGTTGTGATTTTAATGCACCCGGTGTTTTGAAGATGCACACACAGTCACTGTAGTCACACAGTGACCTCCTCTTCCATGCCTCAATAGACCTTCTTGAGTTGAGCTGACAAAATTGCAAAACCTGCACTTCATGGAATGACTGTAAAGAGAATGAGAATTAAGAATAAAGCATTTATAGGTAAACAAATTAGTTGCTCTACATTTTGTGAGGGATATACAGTGCGCAAATGTAAAAATGCAATAATAATGTATTTAACACTGTTCAATGTGTGTGCATAACAAACCACTGTAAAATACATTTCAAGAATATTTTAACATTTTCTAGTGCCTTGTCTTGCAGATGCAACATAAAAGTAAGAAAGATAAGTTAGCAGGAAATAAAGAGAAATAAAACTGCCATATATACAGCTCATCTTAGTTCTCGTCAGAACAAGACTAGTTCAGAACAACACTAGTTCAAGACTTTATTAGATTTTCTATGTCTACTTTTCGATTGAGCACGCCACTGTCTCACCCCCAGGTCACCTCTCTTTCACTCTATACATGTCTTTGTATCGTCTGCTGCAGTAACCACAGTAGTGTTAGCTTTAATTGGGTGAGATGGAGTGATTTAATTAAAGCACAGGTCATGACATGTGGACAAGCCTCAACAAACTATTTCACTCAGTGCCCCATAATGTCAGGTCTTATTAATTTAAGAGAAACATTTTGTATAGAAGAAATTTTAAGTGAAATTTGTTTTGCTCAGAGCTATTTCTTTTTTATGCTTATAACACAAAGGAGAAGGTGGATCCCTTTAAACTATGCTTCACCTGGTTTGGCAAGGTGAGTCATCCTAATACTTAAAAACATGTGTGTGTGTGTGTGTGTGTGTGTGTGTGTGTGTGTGTGAGAGAGAGAGAGAGAGAGAGAGAGAGATTGAGAGAGATGGCAGTCTAGGGACATGTTTGTTTTTGGCAGCACACCCCTGGTTTACAAAGATCCTAATCTAGACATTCTATCTGAATTCTATGTTTTTTATATATGAAGCTAATATTATGTGCATGGATTAGGGACATTTGTACCTGAATCAATTAACCAATAACTCACTCTGAAAGTCAAATTGGATGATTCTAGGAAAAAGAAGGGCAAATAATGTCTATTTTGCACGAGTGCAGTGAGTGCATTTGTAACCATACCAGCGATTGTACATGTTTAAAATTATTTCTCATCTCCTTTATCCGAGGGCATGGCGGCTTAGTGGTTAGCATGTTTGCCTCACACTTCCAGAGTTGATTGTTCGAATGCCTCCTCCACCCTGTGTGTGTGGAGTTTGCACGTTCTCCCCCTGCTTCGGGGGTTTCCTCCATAGTCCAAATACATGCTCTGTAGGATGACTGGCAATTGTTTGTATTGTGTGAGCATGTGTGTGATTGTGCCCTGTGATGGGTTGGCCCCCTGTCCAGGGTGTCCTCCGCCTTGTGCCCCGAGTTATCTGGGATAGGCTCCAGGCTCCCAGCGACCCTGTGTAGGATAAGCGGTACAGAAAATGGTTGGATGGTTTGAGGAAACATTATCCTAGTCCATCCATCCATCCATTTTCTATACCGCTTATAACCTGGAGCCTATCCCAGTGAGCATGGTGCACAAGGCGGGGTACACCCTGGACGAGGTGCCTATCCATCACAGGGCACAAACACACACACATTCATACACCCATTCATACACTATGGACATTTTGGACATGCCAATCAGCCTACTATGCATGTCTTTGGACTGGGGGACGAAACCGGAGGAAACCCCCGCAGCACAGGGAGAACATACAAACTCCATACACACAGGGACACATTATCCAAGTGTGATTATTAAATGAACAGGCATGTAAAACTGCATCAAATTCTTTTCACAGTCCCAATCAGGTTATATATTCCAGTATATCTCTGAAATATTAAGGTCAATAGTGATTTTTCTCCCCTCGTAGTCATTTGGCTGAACACATAACATATTTTGGACTATTTAGCCACACCCACTCAAATTTATAAAAAATCTATTTTTGCAAACGAGTCCTAGGATTTTTGTCATATGTGCACAAAATTGATGTCAAATTAACAGAGTTTAATCCTCAATAATTATCAAAAACATGTTGAAATTTGCAAACAACATAGGCCCATGTTCTAATCAATCCTAAGAGGGCAGAGTTTCATTTACTAAAACTGCTGTAACTGAGGACTGGTTGTATATTTCTGAAAGGTATCATAAGGCCAATATTATGAGGAGATGACCTAAAAATTGTGGTTTGGGTGTCAATAGGGGGTGAAGTTAAGTTCAAATAATATATAAAATAAAGAAATTAGATAAAATTTGGTGCCCTGCATTCTTCTGCTAATCTGTAACTGTATTTTAATTTCCATTGGGTTACTTCTAAAACATGGCTGCCTTTAGCTGTTCAGCTTTCAGCAATCTATTACACAGTTTCAGACATTTCATACGTATGAAGTTTTGTGAGCAATTCTCACAAACCCTGATAAGTTTGTAAATCTATGGACGTTTTATTGTTCATTGTGACATGGCAAGAATGGGCCACTTGGGCATGATATTTGTTGAAAGTGCTTGGACCCCACAAATTGTCACTTTTTTTGTGTAGCCTCAAAAACACTGAGTACACTGAGAGCAGTTCAGTGATGATACAGCACATTTTATTACAGCACGAGGTACTACAGCTTCAACACATACAGGGTCGGGTGTACTGAGCCGTTTTACCTGTTTTCAGACATATATGTTAGTACCATGCATACAGTAACACAAAAAGTCAGTAGGGCTGTGCGATTTTTTTGGCAGATATTGCGATTTTGATTTCAATCACGATTTTGGCAAAATATTTCCTTGCTCACACGTTTTACATTCATAAATGCATTTCGGTGTCACATCATGTCTCTACAACAGACATGAGGCAAAATATATAGGAATATGGGTACTCAAACCACCAAAACAAAAAAACAACCCAGACAGAACAATCTCTCAAAAACAGAAACTAGAACAATGACAGAAATGAGCTGCTTTACTGGTTTAAAAGTTTTTTGCTAAGAAAACCAGCATGTGTACCATTTCACCATGTTTCCTCCTTGCTAAACATCCTCTCTGATGATGAGCTTGTAGCAAGAATACATAGATAGTTTTGTGCAAGCGCTGCTCAATCTTGGGAAGTTGATCTGATGTAGTTTCCAGCAAAGCAGAGGATCTTCCTCACTTTCAGTTGAGGGAGTAAGCAGGTAGCTGTTCACCTCAAAGGCAATGGCTTCTTCCAGTTGCAGAGATGCTGACACAGCTGAGACAGTCTTGAAGATGCTTCCCAAAGACTTTTTTGATTTTTTTCTGATGAAGGTAGATCAGTGTCCATGTTCTCCCTGCCTGTAGTGCTCTCAGAATTCATTGCATCCTATGAGATAATAGAAAAGACATATTACACTGTTTATCTAGTATAAAGGCATGACTGTCCCACTCAATTTACCCAAACAACCCACCTTGTGTGAAATCTCTTTCATATCAGATATCACCCTGGCCTTGATGTTTGGAAGTTTATCGACAGCAATGTAGTTTGTCTTGAATCTTGGATCTATGAATGATGCCATATCCAGCAGTTATTGGGTATCATCATCCTCATAGTTTTTATTGATGTAGTCAAGAATTTTGGATTTTATTGCCTTGATCAGGTCAGAATCCTCATCCTCCACAGCTAGTATCTTTGTTGAGTAGATGAAGAACTGGTTTAAGATATGACACACTGGCATAATCCTCGCCGGACAGTGCATCTGTGAACTCTTGAAGTGGACTCAGTGCTTTACTCACAGATTCAAGGACATCTGTGTTCTGCCATTGTGGCACCAGGTATCTTGTTTTATGGTCAGCTGAAAGGACCAGGAAATGCGAAGTTCATACTTAATTGCCCAGATGAGGACGGGTTCCCTTCTGAGTCTGGTTCCTCTCAAGGTTTCTTCCTCATATCATCAGTGTTTCCTCACCACTGTTGCCACTGGCTCGCTCAGTAGGGATAAATTCACACACTTAAATCTGTATATTTCTGTAAAGCTGCTTTGAGACAATGTTAAAAGCACTATACAAATAAAATTTAATTCAGTTGAATTGTGTTTTCTAAAAAATTTAATTTAAATTAAAAGTGTCATTACTTTGAACTTTTAAACAGGATATGAAATTTATGTTTATATTTAAAAGTCATCCTTGTTCTGTTTCTTATTAATAACATGATTATTAAAGGCGATTTTTACAGGGCTGTTTAGAATACTCTATTCTGATTGGTCAATAGCACCACCCAGTGGTCTATGTCTTTTCTATCGCTATCCTGTGCAAACAGAATGAGCTTTAGAAAGTTCAGAAAGTGTGTTACTCCCTGCTCTCATGTTATTACAGAGGGGGAGAGGCACATTTTTTGTGTGAAGGGTATGCGAGTGAAAAAAAAAAAAGGACGCTGCAGCGCGGTTTTGCTCCTGGACCTCTCGCTTCTCAGAACCTCAGGACTCTGTGTTGGCCCTGTCGGGTTAGCCAGCCGGCTCAGATCGTGGGGATCCTGTATGGACCTGGAGGGGGAATCGGAGATGAGCGCTGCTATATATATATATATATATGCACACACACAAACCTAATTCCGAAAAAGTTGGGACAGTGCAGAAAATGAAAAAAAAAAAAAAAAAAAAAATCGTTTGAAAGTTCAGTTCATTCTGTACTATATTGAAAACACATTATTAACACATTATTTGATGTGTTACTTTGTGAATTTAATTTATTTTTGAAAATATACACTCATTTAAAATCTGATGACTGTAACACACTCCAAAAAATTTGGGACAGTCAACTGTTCACCCCTGTGTAACATCAGCATTTCTTTTAATAACACTTATTAAGCATTTGGATGCTGAGTGAAGACACCAGTTGATTAAATTTAGCAAGCGGAATTTTCCCCATTCGTCCGTTATACATTTCTTTAGCTGCGTGACTGTACAGGGTCTTCGCTACCTTATGTACCTTATATACCTTCATAATGCACCACACGTTCTCAATGGGAGACAGGTCTGGACTGCAGCAGGCCATGCTCCTCCTCCTGCATTAAAAAAATGGTCGGGGCTGGACACCATGGTACACATGTGGCCGAGGTCACGTCTGTGCGCCTGTCCCCCGTTCGCTCTGGTCCGAGGCGAGAGTTTGCCAAGACCATGCTGTCTGTTGCTAGTAGCATCTGAATAGCCAGCTCAAATTTGGTTCTCTGAGATAATGGCACTCCCTGGGAGATTCCCATTCACAGAGATCTGTTGTCTCAATCCAGAGGGTTGATTTATCACCCTCGGCCAGAACTATGGAAATTGTGAGTTGATGATTATGGCTTAAAGCTCACGGAAATGAAAAATCAATTTTATTTTATTCCATGGACATTCAAAAGAATGTAGAAATAAATGTAAAATGTGGGCCCAGTGAAACCAATTTTATATATATATGAAAATTCTTGGCTGAAGCCGAAACCGAATATAATGAAAAACTTGGCCGAAAGCCGAAGGCCAAATACCGAACACGATTTTTCGCGTTTTTTCCATTTATTTTGCCATTTTTTTCACCATTGCATAAATTAAATAGTCAAAATGTGCTTTTTAATATTTTGTCTTGCTTTTCAAAGAAAAAAATCAATTACAAAAAATACAATTTCAAAATATTTATTTAACACTGAACATTTTTTTTCATTCCAGCAGGCATTGGCTACCAACAAGGCACAATATAACTTTAAATAAATAAATGAGTAAAATAAAAATATTTTGATGTGGTCATCTTTGATCGCCCCTTGAATAACCTATGTTAGGCCTATAACTGACTGCTGAAAGAATGTAACACTCTGTAGCCTACAACAAAAAAGTGCATTAAAAAGTGTATTGACAAGAGTGCAAAAAATGGTTATAATCGGTTATATACGGCTGATTATATTGGGGGATATATAAGGCTCGCGTCCCTGTACACATCGCGGAGTATTATAGTGGATATAGTATAGTTAGATACGTTGTTAATGTTATGTTCCTTGATAGATTTAGTTAGTTTAACCTACAGATTAGTTCATTTAGTCCCCGCAGGTTTTTCCGCTCCCAGTCCATAGTACTAGTTCATGTTTCTTGTTTTGTGTTTTGACCCTGTTTTCTGTGACCGCGACTTCGATTCCTGCTTTGCCCCATTTATGCCTGTTTGCCGATCGCCCGACCCTTTGCCTGTCTTGACTATGTTTTTTGGATTACGATTTGGATTTGTCTGCCTGCCCTTACCTGCTTCCGTACTCTACTCCCTTACGTCTCGCGATGTGACAGAATACTCCGGAACAGAAACAAAACAAACCCACGTGTCCACAGTAAACTTCCGTCAACATCCGAAGAGCACGTAGCTTGTGCACGTAGCTCGTGCATGCGCGCGCCCCCTCATCGAGGTTGTGACATTCGCGCATCTCACTCTGGTTGCTAGGCTATTTGGTCACGTCATCAAACACGTCATTGTTCGGTCATATTTATTCGGCCTTTTCACTTATTCGGCCGAACACCGAAAATGCTTTTTTTGCTATTTTTGGCCGAATAATTTCGGTTGCCGAACATTAGGTGCATCCCTAATATATACAGTATCTCACAAAAGTGAGTACACCCCTCACATTTTTGTAAATATTTGATTATATCTTTTCATGTGACAACACTGAAGAAATGACACTTTGCTACAACGTAAAGTAGTGAGTGTACAGCTTGTGTAACAGTGTAAATTTGCTGTCCCCTCAAAATAACTCAAAACACAGCCATTAATGTCTAAACCGCTGGCAACAAAAGTGAGTACACCCCTAAGTGAAAATGTCTGTACAAAAATGTGAGGGGTGTACTCACTTTTGTGAGATAATATATATATATATATATATATATATATATATATATATATATATATATATATATATATATATATATATATAAATCCTAATAGTGTGTCTTTTTTCAGTGTATTAGTCTGCATTCACAATAATACTGTTTTGAATATTAAGACACCACCACCCCCCCCCCCCCCACACACACACACACACATACACACAGTGAGTGTCATTGTTAGTTCTGTAATTTGCCTTCATTAGAACAGAATGTTAGTGAAGGATTGTGTGTTTTTCTATTAAACATATGTAGCAGATAAACAGTAAACTGTTCTGCAATAATCCTCTGTGTGTGTGTGTGACATACTTTATCAGTAGACATTTTCTGACCTCAGAGTGTTTGTGAAGAGGCTTGATGCCGCTGTGGGTTTCCAGGCGGACACGACATCATTCTGAGGTGTGATGAGATCAGATTCCAGCATGACCAAGAAACACTGATTTAATTTTCTTACTGTTGGACCTGGCATGTGATGAATTAACTCAGGTTTATAATTCAGTAAATAAGAAACACCAGTTTCTATTTCAGGCTTGTGTTGTGACCAGCCAATGATCTGCACAAATATTTGTTTATTATCTGTGAGTGTTAGGAAATAAAAGTGCAAGTGATATGGTAGAAGTAGTGAGAAACTAAAAATGGATAGAGTAAATACATATCATCCAATCAGAGTACAAAATACACAAAAGGACCGCTGACAGAACAGAAGTTTGTGTATAAGGAATTTGATCCGTTTCCAGCTGTGAGGAAGGCAATTCTATACCTTCTGTTAGGAAAAGAGAAACATCTGGATCTGATCACTGAGCTATGGAAGATGTCACCCCTGTCTAACTCAATGAAGAGGAGTCGCAGTTGCTTATCATGATATTTTAGGTGTCACACAAAAACCTGGACATGCAGTCGATGTATTTGAATTTATACTAAAATAACATAATCACAAAAAACAATTCTACCCAATTTATACTAAAATAATATACTAATTTATAATAAAATAATATCACAAAAAACAAGTCGACCCAGTTGTTTCCAATAATTATTTTCTTCATGAATTTGTGGATGACGTCTCAAACCCAGTTGTTATTTAATTCAGTTCAGTTTTATGTGTATAGCGTGTTTAACAGTGGACATTGTCCCAGAGCAGCATTACAGAAATATATAAATTCAGGATATAGATTTTAAATGTATGAATTTATCACTAATGAGCAGCCAGAGGCGACGGTGGTGAGGAAAAACTCCCTGAGACGATATGAGGAAGAAACCTTGAGAGGAACCAAACTCAAAAGGTAACCCGTCCTCATCTGGGTGACACCGGATAGTGCGATTATAAATAAACACACCCCTTCTATAAATGTGCTAATACTACATGCTCAAATAGTTTCAGGTGAAAGAATACAGTTAAAATCACCAGCGATTACGCTGTGTTATCACTGCCATTCAGTGAATTTACCAAAAAATTGTGTAAGGAATCATTAGATTGGATGGGGGGGTATATCCTTGGCATCCTTCCGTCTTCGGGAGATGATGGTGTAGCATCCGTTTTGGGTGAATTTATTTGAACCTTCTCGAGTGGCTGTACAAGCCAGCCCGTGAGTGGCAGTCCCGGTTGCAGTTGCCGCAGACAAATTGAGTCGCACGCTGTGCTGAAATTGCCGCGCCTTCCTCCTGTCTCTCTTGTCAGCAAGGTGCTTAAACCTGTCCTTCTCCGCTGGCAAAATGCCAGGCTGTACAGTTTTCAGCGCTGGATTTCCACAAACTAGGGTTGATGCCGCATAATCTCATGTCCTTCTTGCAGACATCTTTGAATCGCAGTTGGGGGCATCCAGTTAGCCGTGAACCCTCAGCCAGCTCACCATACAGAAGATCTTTGGGAATGCGACCTGGATCCATTCTTCTAACGTGGCCAAGCCAACTGAGACGCTTCTCACAGAGGACGGCTAACATGCTGCTCGTGTTGGCGCGTTCCAGAACTTCTGTATCAGGTACCCTGTCCTGCCACTGTACATGGAGGATGCGTCGCAGGCACCTCAGGTGAAAGCTGTTGAGCTTACTCTCATGCCTAGTGTAGGTTGTCCAAGTCTCACTACTGTAGAGGAGTGTGCTTAAAACGCAGGCCTGGTAGACACGCAGCTTTGTTTTCGCAGTAAGGTTGGAGTTTTGCCACACCCTGTGATTTAGTCTGGCCATAACTCCTGCAGCCTTGGCAATCCTACAGTTTACCTCTGCATCGGTGGAGAATGAAAAGGATATAGTCGGTAGGTGAAGCGCTCCACAACCTCCAGGTTGCATCCATCTATGGCAATGCTGGGAGGATGGTCTGTGCCCTGAGCCATGACGTTGGTCTTCTTAAGGCTAATGGTCAGCCCAAACTCCTTGCAGGCGTGGAAGAGGTGACTGACAAGCTGCTGTAAACCTTCCTCCGTATGTGAGATCAGGGCTGCATCGTCGGCGAAAAGCATCTCGTGTAGGAGTAATGCAACGACTTTGGTCTTGGCACGAAGGCGGGAGATGTTGAAGAGCTTGCCGTCAGACCTGGTGTGTATGTAGACTCCCTCACTGCAGTCTCTGAAGGCATATTGGAGGAGCATGGAAAAGAAGATAGCAAAAAGTGTGGGCGCAAATACACAAACTTGTTTCACTCCGCTGCTAACTGGAAAAGCGTCAGACGTTACACTGTTGAAGCAGACTGTGCTGTGCATGTCCTTGTGGAATTTGGTGATGACTGCCAGAAGTTGTGGTGGACATCCAATCTTCTTCGGTAGTTTGAAAAGTCCGCTCTGGCTAACCAGGTCAAACGCCTTGGTAAAATCAATGAAGGTGATAAATAGGGGAATCTGCTGCTCTTGACATTTCTCCTGAAGCTAGCGTAGTGAGAATATCATGTCTACGGTTGACTGGCCAGCTCGGAAGCCACACTGAGACTCTGGGTAGACTCGAGAGGCTAGGATCTGCAGACGTGTCAGGAGAACCCGAGCAAATATCTTTCCAATGACGCTCAGTAGGGAGATGTCCTGATAGCTGTTGCAATCACTACGGTCCCCTTTGTTTTTATATACCGTGACGATGTTTGCATCTCACATGTCATGCGGGATATATCCCTGTTCCTAACACAAGCATAAAAGTTCGTGCAGGGGCTGGAGTAGTACAGGTTTCCCGCTTTTCAAGATTTCTGACGGGATGCCGTCGCTCCCTGGAGCCTTACCACAGGCGAGGTGGTCGATGGCTGTTCTGAGCTGTTCCATGGTTGGCGTTGTGTCTAGCTCCTCCATGGGCGGTAGGTCTGGGATGGCATCCAGAGCAGTCTTTGTAACAACGTTCTGGGTTGAGTACAACTCAAGGTAATGCTCAACCCACCGTTGCAGTTGCTTCCCCTGATCTGTGATGACTTCTCCTGTCTTGGACTTGAGTGGGGCAGTCTTGATAATAGAGGGTCCAGTCGCCTTCTTGATGCCTTCGTACATCGCTCTTACATCCCCGGTATCGGCAGCTGCCTGTATACTGCTGCAGAGATTCAGCCAGTAGATGTTTGCGCAGTGGCGGGCAGTCTGCTGGGTGTTATTTCTAGCAACCCTAAGGGCTTCCAATGTGCTAGGGTTAGGCGCAGCCTTGTATGCCAGAAGAGTTTTCCTCTTCACATCGGTTACAGGCTCCATATCCTCCCAGTTGGCTTCGTACCAGTCGGCACTTTTCTGCTACTTCTTACCATAATCCTGAGTTCTTACCAATCGCTGAGTTGTACACAGCTTCACAGGTGTGTATCCATTTGGAGTCAATAGTACCATGAGGTGGCTTCTCAGTGAGCTTCCTGCAGCTTAATGATGTACCGCACAGATTTTTCTGGATTGTTTATACAGCAGGTGTTAATGCGAGGGCGACCTTTGTTCTTGGAATGGTTCAGTTTCTTTGGCAATACACGCACCTGGCTAGCCACGAGGGAGTGGTCGGTGTTGCAATCTGCACTGTGATAGCTGTGGGTGAGGAGAACGCTTGCAAGGTCCGCACGCCTGGTGATGACTAAATATAATTGGTGCCAATAGCGGGAGCATGGGTGCCTCCAAGACACCTTGTGAATCTCCTTACACTTGAAGAAGGTGTTTGTGATGCAGAGGCCATGGGAGCAGCACAATTCTAGCAGTCGCTGACCATTTTCGTTGATCTTTCCACATTCGTGAGAACCAAGGCAGGTGGGCTAGGCCTCATGATCAGCTCCCACCCTAGCGTTAAAGTCTCAAAGCAGATAAAGGCTTTCAGTACTGGGTATCCTGGAAAACACTACATGTAAGGCCTCGTAGAACTGGTCCTTTTCATCTGGAGTTGAGCATAGTGTCGGGGCGTACGCGCTGATGATGTTGGCTGGGCCAGAATCTGTAGACAAACGGAGGGAGAGGATTCTTTCTGTGCCTGATGAAGGTGGTTCAATGAAGGGTACAAGCAAGTTCTTCACAGCGAAGCCAACACCATGCTCACGTGATTCGTGCGAGGGCTTCCCTTGCCAAAAGAACGTGTAACTAGCTTCTCTTATAGTGCCGCTGTCAGCCAGTCGAGTTTCCTGAAGACAGGCCATGCCGACATTGAGTCTTAAGAGTTCCTTGTCAATGACAGCAGTCTGGCATGCGTCGTCGATATGCTGCAGATCAGCAGTGAGACCAGGACACATGGTCCTGATGTTCTAGCTTGCGAAGCGAAGAGCTGAAGTCTTGTTTTTTCCTTGCTGAATGGTGCTGAATTTATGGCCTACTTGTCGAGATGATTCTCTAAGCTCCACGCACCCAAGTGAAGCAGGCAAGCCATGGCGGGACAGCACCTTATTGACTGGGGGCTGCCCAGCTTGAGGTGGGCGGTAGCTGTCCAGTGAGATGCGATGATCTCTCCCACCGACAGAAGCGGCCCCTGGCGCCCGTTTCCTTTGCCAATCGGATGAGCTTAAAACCGGTGACTGCCGCTACCTGTGTTGTGTCGGCGCCTTGCGGTGTCGCTGGAGTGTCCTCTCCATTGGAGCTACAAAAGCCTGGACAGGGTGATATGGAGGATCAGCTGTTGCCCATGCAGCAGACCCCCCCTCTCCACGCAGCTGGTGGACCCAAGGGAATGACGAAAGCCGATACAACTTGGCACCAACAACATCGCAGGAGTTGCCGGGACAAGACTACATTTGGCCTTGAACTGCCTTCGGGACTCCGGCTCCTGATTTGACCTCGAGGTTTACTCCTGAAGCCTTTTCCATGCCTAGGATGGATGTAGCCGCAACGCAGCAGAGGTTTGAAGTTTCCTTCTTCTGTCAGCAATTGGTTTTAAGGCGCCAGTGACCCGCCTTTGCCCCTTCTCCTGTCTGTAAAAGGAGGTCCGTCAGGCTCAGAAAGTAAGCCACTCGAGCAGGCCAGGAGTTGGACTTGGTTGTCAGAGGCTATATGAGCCACACGCCATGGGAGCATTTTTTACATGATGGGAGCTCAACATTCATTAAGGTGATAGATTCCCTACTCAACCCCCCTTTAAGCAGCACATGAACGATCCAATAGCTGAGCTGTTATAGAAAATCAATCACCACCTTCCAATTCAACAACAGTGCTGTGGTATAGTCATATCATCAGATCCTCACTAATTTATTGCTGATATTTCATGCTTCATCAGCATATGTGTGTGTGTGTGTGTGTGTGTGTGCTTGTGGGCAGTTTGCGTGTGTGTGTTCTTGTTGTTTTGTATTATTTCTCTATAATTAAGTGTCACCACTTACTACATCATATGATGAGATGTGTAATTATTTAAAACCACAACATGACATCAGTGTGCTTTATTCTTTATATACCTCGAGCTGCTCTGCCATAAACACACAAACACACACACACACACACACACACAGACACGCGTACACACAGTTACGACCTGCTCTGAGGACTTACACACACACGGTGTAGTATTTACATTTTTATTCACATTGTATTCTGAATTTCTGTGTGATATAATAATTGTACTGACTGTTTCTGTGTGTGTGTGTGTACAGAAAATGATCTGTCTGTGGTGGATTATCTTCAAAACATTTTTTCTGCTGGTAAGATATAAAAGTCATATTTTTTGCAGTTTATTTCCATGTTAATGAGTTTTGTTTGTGTTTAGGTGAGGGGAGGAGCTTCATCAGGAAGTGCAGAGGTAAAACTAATGATAATAATTACAGTCTGAATGTGCTGTGTTATTAATCACTTATTAAACACTAATAATGTGATAAGTGCTTAAAGGTTAGTGGGTACTGGACCAGTCTTTGACTTTGTAGGCAAGTATCAGAGTTTTATATCTGATGCAGCAGCTACAGGAAGTCAGTGGAGGAAGTGTAGTAGTGTGGTGGTGTGGGAGAAGTTAGGAAGGTTGAAAACAAGTCAAACAGCTGCATCCTGGATCAGTTGCAGAGGTGGAATGGAGCTCAGAGGAAGACCTGCCAGGAGCGAGGAGCAGTAGTCCAGTCTCCAAATGACGAAAGACTGAACCAGCACCTGAGTGACTTGTGTGGATAGAAACGGACGGATCCTTCTGATGATGTAAAGAGACTCAGCATGAGCGTGTCAGATTAGCAATGTGAGAGGAAAAGGAGAAGCAATTTATTGTTACCCCAATGGAAGCTGTTCATCATTAAGGAGCATTTAAGGAAAATGTTAGAGTGTTTAATCAATCTGTGTGTGTGTGTGTGTGTGTGTGTGTGTGTGTTTAGGCTGCAGGTGGTCTGAATGGTGGAGCCGGACAAAATGCAGCTGGAGCTATGAACAGCATGGTTCTTCCACAGGTGTGTGTGTGTCTGTGGCCTTCATCCTGAAACATACAGTACTTTATAAACAGTGTGTAAATAATAAACAGCAGTATGAGGTTTGGGATGTTTTCAAGGTGAACAGGAGAACTGAACACTTTCCTGATAAACATTTCTCTCTTAGTGTAAGTGTTTAATGTATTGTGCATATATGTGTGTGTGTTTGGTCTTCACTGTTCACTGCTTTTCATGATGTGTACAAACCACAGCTCTAATGCCTCTCAGTTAAAAATATTTTTTAAATGAATATTAAATATATATTTCCTTTTATTTCAGTTGCTGCTTATTCAGCAGGTTCCTGCTCCCATTGGTGCAAATAATAAACAGGGATCAGGAGCTCCTGTGGTCTTTACAGTTCAGCAGCAGCAGGCTGGAGCCCCTAACCCTCAAGCACAGCCCAATCCGCCCGTGAGCACTTCAACATAGTATTATTTTTTTCTTACAAAACAAGACTACTGTTTTATATTCATCCTTTTTCCTGGTTAAATTTCTAGATGGGTCCAGTTTTAGCTTTACTGGCGCAAGAACTGAATGGAGTGAACGGACAACAAATTCAGGTAAAAGCATGAAGAAAGATGATTTACAACATTTACAACATTAGCATATATATATATATATATAATTTCTAATGTAAATACAGAAGTCTGTATTTTTAATGTGTTTTAAAGATATCTTGCAAAAGGGGGGCCTCGGTCAAATGTTAATGCCATTTGGGGGGCCTTGCCCTGGAAAAGTTTGGGAACCCCTGCACTATACTACTGCAATACATTCATTGTGTGTGTGTGTGCGTTTCTCAGTTGACGCCTGTTGTTGCTCTGAATGTCCAGCAGGGGGCAGCAGCAGGAAAAGCACGAGTGAAGGTGCAGTAATAACAATAATTTCAATTAAGGATGTGGTGTTTTAACGATGTATTACATAATAAATCAGATTATAAGAGGTGTATAATCTGCCGTGAGATTGCTGTGGAGGGTATGACAGATTAATGAATTAATCCGTGGATAATGCCATGTGGATACTATACATTTAAATTACTATATTTGTAGAAGAGTAATGACTGTTATCTGGTATCACTCAGAAGAGGGAGGGTTTTCCTGTGAGTCTGGTTCCTCTGAAGGATTCATGTCATCTCAGGGAACTTTTCCTTTGTAATGTTGCCTCTAACTTGCTCATTAGGGATCTAAATCCACATTTGGGTTTCAGTAAAGCTGTTTGTGACAATGCCCTATAAAAAAGCGCTATATAAATTCAATGGAATTGAATACGTAGTCATGTCTAGAAATGTATAAATAATCTGCAGTAAAGTGTGCTTTTATATCACTTTTGCAGCATTCAGTAAGTGACTGGCTCTCTACACACATGGTATAAACACACACACACACACACACACACACACCGAGAGAATGTGCGTTTATGCGTATCTCTCTCATCAGGTGAATGAAGTTCCTTTGAGTCCAGTTTCTCATAAACACTGAAATTGTGGTAATTTATTCTCACAAATCAAACATTAAAACTATTTTTAATCATTGGAAAGTTATAGTTTGCAAAACACGAGATTCCTTTTTAATTGCTTTTACACTCCACAGGTTCCAGAGGCTCTTCACATTCTTTAATCACTCAGCCATGTTAATGCCAAACCTCATCATGACCATCAAATGAATTAAAATAAATAAGATGTGAGAAATATGCATGTGGGTACCTAGTTTGTTTTGTTTGGATGTGAAACTGGGATTTGAACACATGACCTGCTGCCACCTGTCTCTCTCACCCTCATTCCCACTCACACAAATACACTTGCAGTTAATCCAAAACACAAAAGAGAAAATGCAGAAAATCTTTATTTTTTTTTCTTTTTGTTATACACAGTGAGAAAATGTGCGAGTTTAATGCAAAGTCCAAAAAAAGCTTTCATTCTGCACACACACACACAGTGTAACATGCCTGAGTAAAAGCAGAATAATTACTGCAACTTCAGATGCAACACACTGTGTGTGTGCGCGTGTGTGTGCGACAGAGACTGTATTAGTGTGCAAACACAGCTGTGCATCTTTTTCAATGTTTGTTTTACATGCAAATTAACTGATCAAATTAATCTCCGCCCAAAATCCTTACATCACCACTTAAAACTATATGGGTGTGTTCCGTCTCTCCTCTCCATCTTCAGCTCTTAACAATCCCTCCATCTCCTTCACTCACGAAGCGCTTTCTCCCCCTGCTGGACAAACATCAGTGTTACATCATAACATACACTCGCCCTCGCTCACTTCAACAACTCACTATGAAGTACATAACACTTAGGGCACTCAAGTGTGCAGTTAGTGTGTATAAGAACTGTTTAAATAGGAACACAAACCAGAATGTACACACACACACACACACACACACACACACTATATAATTATATAATATATATATATATATATATATATATATATATATATATATATATATATATATATATATATATATATATATATATATATATATATACACATATATACACACACACACACACACACACACACACACACACCCCCCTCTGTCCTGAGTTACCATGGTTACCATATGGGCATTTTATAGAATATGATGTGCAAACATTTACAAGCACAGCATTAATAATTAAAAAATTAGTGTATTGTCCTCAATAACACAGGGGAACAAGGCATATAAAGTAGAGTTGCACTGCGGTCATGTGACACTTTACAAATCCAAAATAAGTATTTTCCCTAATCATCAGAAGTCTAAGGTTCATTCTTTTTGCTCAGAACCCGTCTGAGAACTGGATTCATTCCACCGGACTGGGATTGATCTGCTGTTGATGTAAAACTGTGGCGTTATACGGTGATCTAATCATGTTTACAGTGAATCCGCCGCTTCTGAGGGGGCGGAGCTTACAGACAGACTGTAAGGTGTCTGAAAGTTTACACTCCCTACTCTCAGTACTTTACACCCCAAGGTACCCTCAATATGAAACTTACACGCTGCGACTCGAGCGCCAATATTTTAAACAATCAAGTCCTGGCGAACACATCTGCATATTGAATATGTAAATGAGACACACCTGGAGGGGCAGGCGTCTCTGAGCTGCTTGGTGATGACGGACTGCTGATGACAAACATCCACAAACGTCTCCATGATGGAGTGAGCATGAGGAACATCCAGGCTGATCTCCGGGAGTTCATCATACACACGCTGGAAGCCCTACACACACACACAGTTTACAATGTAGATTCTAAATTGTAATATTGTTAATAATAATAATAATAATAATAATAATAATATTATTAGGGATCCTTGCTGGAACCCTACTGTAATTATTAGGATTTTTCTTATTATTATTATTACTACACTTGGAGCCCTATGGTTTTTGTTAGGATTTTTCTTATTACTTTTCTCCACTAAAACTAATCGTGCAGACCTCAAATCTCTCGAATACCACAAGTACTACAGAGCGAGAACCATTTCTAGCTAATATGCATAACTTTTGTAGAAGAAAAAACAAACTGAACACACAAACCATGGCCACCTACAGCCAATCAGATTTCAGCAGGGATTTCAAACATAGCATTCTGAAGTATGTTAATGCATGTTTTTCTTTATTGTTCCATGTATCTTGCCAAGAACTGGCCACTCAGAGCACTATTCGCGAAAAGTGCTTGGACCCCACATATCACCACCTGCAGCTATATTCAATTTACCCGGTTCATCTGGTCCAGTGTGATGAGTCCAGTCTTCCAAAATGACTGCAGCAGTTTAACCATCGATTGAATCGCTGCATCTCCATTAGACTCCAACACCATCAACACAGCCTACACACACACACACACACACACACACACACACACACAACGATGCCTAAACAATAAAGTTTACACAATCTGGAAGACATTACCTCAGGTGTATTCGAACATGGGGCTCCCGGTGAGTCGCGCAAATGTTTCACATCTTCACATTCAACACCGCAGTCAGTTATACATCACAGACCAACTCTGAATATGTACAGCTTTCACAAACAAAGTGTTCCCTCCAGACCCACATGATCCGACAATCAGTTTATTTTCATACAATCACAAAATCACGGGCAGTCTAGAGTCTCTGTCTGGAGTGTGACAGTGAGCCCAGTACTTAAGTAAATGTTCCGGAGTTTCATCAAAAGATTTTAACAAGTAACTATTACAGATTTATAGTGGTGAAAATACACATTTTATTAATTCACTCTACTGGAGGTGTGTGTGTGTGGGTGTGTACCTCATAAACCAGCTCATGGTGGAAGTGTGGAACCTCAAGGTCACGTAGGCAATGATCTGCCTCCACCAGGTCGCCTGAGACTAGGTACTCTTTTAAAAGCAGATTCATCTACACACACACACAAAAATGTAGCTAAAGACTTTAAACTAGAAGTTATAACAACAGCGATCAAAATAGCCAACCTCCACTACCGTCAGCTGTCCAACTACAGGCCAATATAATAAAGCGCCTTTAAAAGCAGCTTCTCAAAGCGCTGTACACAAAATAAGCAGTACACAGAAAAAATAAAACATTGTAAAAGTTAATAAGACTAAACATTAATAATAATAAAAGTAGACATCAACAGTCAAATGCAAGCTTAAAAAAAAGTATGTCTTGAATTGAGCTTTAAAAAATGCCAAAGGTCTGAGCTTCCCTGAGTTCAGGAGGAAGAGCGTTCCACAGGGAAGGAGCAGAGACAGAAGTCGTCACCCATATTTTAAGTGTGTTTGTGGAACAGTTAACAGATTACACTGTGAGGAGCGTAGTCTGCGATTTGGGGTGTAAGGGATTAATAAAGCAGATTAGTAATGAGGAGCCAAGCCATGTAATGCTTTGTATGTCAGCATCATGATCTTAAAATGGACACGGAACCTGACCGGGAGCTAGTGCAAGGACTCCAGAACAGGAGTAATATGATCACATGACCTGGTCCCAGTCAGGATCCTGGAGGCAGAGTTTTGTCCGTATTGCAGTTTATTGATTGTTGATTTAGAAACTTAGGCTAAAACGGCGTTACAGTATTCCAGCCGAGTGACAACAAATGAGTTAATCAGCTTTTCAGCCACAGAGAAGTTTAGCATAGGGCGCAGTCTAGCTATATTTCTGAGGTGAAAAAAGGATGCTTTAACAGTGCTCCGAACAAAAAAAAAAAAAAAAATCAAATGTAAGGCTGCTGTCAAAAATTACTCCAAGGTTCCTCATCTTACTTTGAGTCTCTAGAACAGAGCCATCAACAAACGGAGACAGTGGAGCAGCTTTGAGAATTTGACAGGAGCCTATAAAGCATAACTTCGGTTTTCCCGCTGTACAAGCACAGAAAGTTATTGTTCATCCATGTTTTTAATCTCAGAAATACATTCAGAAAGAAAACAAACATCAAGGTTTTCACCAGATTTTGAGTGAATGTAGATTTGGTATCATCAGCTTAAAAGTGATAACGGAGGCCGAGCGATCGCAGCAGATGCCCAAGTGAAGATAGATAAATATTGAAGAGTAGAGGGCCTAAAACTGAACCCTGTGGAACACCAGTGAGCACAGAGCTAGTGTCAGACCTGTAACTACCCACAGAAATAAACTGGGAATGGTCAGTAAAATAGGATTTAAACCAGTTTAAAACTGTCCCAGACACACCAAAAACACTTTCAAGGCAGGTAAGTAAAAGACCATGATCCACAGTATCGAACGCAGCTCTAAGATCAAGAAGAATAAGAATGGATGTAGCTCCAGAATCAGAGGCAATCAATAAGTCATTGGTAACTTTGACCAACGCCATTTCAGTACTGTGAAATTTACGAAAACCTGACTGAAGGGATTCATAGAGGTTATTAATTGTAACATGATTACACAATTGAGAGGCAACAACACGCTCAAGTATTTTTGCCAAAAACAGAAGATTTGAAATGGGACAAAAATTGTTAAAATCATCCACTGCAGCATTTTCATTCTTTGGTACAGGTCTAACAGCAGCAGTCATTAGTACTGCTGGAACGACCCCAATCTCCAGTGATTCATTTATAATGCTGAGGGCAGCAGGGTACCAAACATCAAAGCACGATTTAAATAGGTTTGTGGGAATTGGATCCAGCAAGCAAGTGGTTGATTTCATGCTGGATACCTCCCTTGTGAGAGCCTCAGAATCAAGCAGTGAGAAATGAGTGAAAGAAACACCAGTGAACCCAGATGGATGAAGGAGTGAAGTGGCAGAGTCAGGTGTAACAGAAATTTCTTTGCGAACATTATCAATCTTAGAATTAAAAAACTGAAGAAAAGAATTACATAGCTGCTGAGAAACAAGCAAAGTGGTAACAGCATTAACTATCAAACCTCCCCTTTATATGCAAGGTCCTAGAAAAGTTAGCACAGCAGTTATGCTCATTCCTACATAGGAATTACAAATCATGAACACACACATCATTGCGTTATCACATTTCAGTGAGGATTTAGGTCTCATCAGTGTACTGACAGCACTGATTAAAGTAGTAAATCACAGTTAAAAAAACAAAACAAAACAAAACAAACAAACATAAAACCATCTTCCAAATCAGGGTCTCTCTCTCAGCACAGCTTCTGATACTATGGATCATAATCTTCTTCTAGACAGACAGCAGCTTAATAAAGTTGATGAATGTGTAAAGGACTGATAAGATATAAGTTCTTCTACTAGGATTATTATAACTACTGTAACTCCTGATGGTCTTTCAGTTACATCACATGAAGCAGTGAAAGACCCATGTGTGATTATTGACTTCAGTTCCTAAGATAAGAAATGTATATAATTATATTAATTTGTAGCCATACCCCTCATACCTCTTTGATAAGCAGCTTGACAGGTCTCTGGCCACCACCCACTCCCCACACGTTATCCAATCGGACAATCCCCCTCTTCATGGACAGCAAGACTGCTGCTCGGTCCAGAGCCGCCCTGAAACACACACACTTCCAGTTTTCTCCAATGCATTCTAATCCCCATCGTATAACTTGTATGTAATGGTATTAATACTACGCTCTGTTTAAAACACTACCCACAATGCACCAGTCCTATGTACAGAAAAAATACCCAGACCCATACCGAGCATTCTCACAGTCAACTTTTCCTCTGTACTGGTCAAGGAACTCCATGGGCAGGGCATGGTCAGCAATGGCTCGGGCAATAAACTGTCCCAGCATCTGAAAGTAGGGGGGGGGGGGACAATTGTGGGGAGAGAGCGTGAGCTCAACATACTCAGTCAGGTGTATCCAGCTGTGTGAATGAATGTGCGAGTGTGGGTGAACATTACCTGGGGGGCTTCAGGTGTATCCAGGATGAGCTCAGGCAGCTGTGTGAGCGTGTGGTTGAAGGCAGTCGTCATGTCGCCCTCGTTAAGGACTTGTTTTGCAATAAGATCAGACAACAGGCGGGATGTGAGCTCACGCTGACTGGCTTTGCACTCCAGAGACAAACACACAGCCAGAGACGGGAACACACACTGACGGGGTCCCAGGTTCAGGTTCTTCAGGAGCATCTAACACACATATTACTGTTAATACACATGCCCTATACACCTGCACCGTACCATACACCGTTAATTACAGCTGCACCGCGCCATACGCTGTTAAATACACCTGCACTGCAGTACTGGCCTGTATATACCCATACTTCCCTACATTATGTACATTTATGCAACTAAACCATGTTTAAACCGCCACATAAACTAAAGGAGAATTTCTCAAACAGTTCTAGAAAGATAGATAGATTTTTTTATTTCATATACACACACTATAGATAGATAGATAGATAGATAGATAGATATATATATATATATATATATATATATACACACACACACACACACACACCTCACCTCCACCTCTTTAGTGTCTCCATGTTCAAAGTACTCCTGTATGATGGGGTTCATGACCTTCTCCAGCTCTCCTTCCTCCAGTTCAGGAACCACTGTGGCATATACTGTGTCCCCCTACACAAACACACACAGTCTCATTGTTTAAGTCTAGGCTTAAAACGTATTTGTTTACTCACACCTACCCTGATTAGTCTCTCTATTATGCTAATTCCCAGTCCTAATAATCTTTTCTCTCCTCTCTCCTTCCGCAGAGCCACACACGATTTTATGGAGATACTAGAGATCCTGATCCTTTCTGATCTCCGGACCTGCCTGATCCGTTTCGGATGTCCTGCCTCTGGATGGAGCTCTAATCTACTCTAATTCCAGACTGCTGGGACTACGGCTGCTTCTATGGCCATACAGAATTCATATAAGTCAATAATGAACTTTTTCACATTATCTGTTGTTACCCAGATGAGGATGGGTTCCCTTCTGAGTCTGGTTCCTCTCAAGGTTTCTTCCTCTTAAAACATCTTAGGGAGTTTTTCCTTGCCACCGTCGCCACTCAGTGGCTTGCTCAGTTGGGATAAATTCACACCTTTAATATCTGTATACCGTGTTGATATTTCTGTAAAGCTGCTTTGAGACAATGTCTATTGTAAAAAGCGCTATACAAATAAAATTGAATTGAATCGAATTGAACACAGTATAATTGCAAGGTCTTGATAAATAGTGCTAGGGAGGTGTGTGTTTCACTCACCTGTGCAGACTCATCATAATTCGGATCTCTACAATCTGGTTCCTCCATCTCGTACACCAAACCAGCAGCTCCCCATACACCCTTCCCCCCTGCTCCACCTACACACACACACACACACACACACACACACACACACACACACACACACACAGAAGTGCAGTGACGTTTCAAAGTTACAAACATAGCCATAGTGTGACTTCACATTAAGATTTCTCTCTGATTTACTGCAACCAATCATCTGCACTGATCACGGAGACGTCACAAACGTACTAAAAATAGAAAGCACTACAATGTAGGCTCAGCGATCAGTCATTCAGTGTGTGTGTGGGTGTGTGTGTGCGCGTCAGCATTTGCACCGTAACTTACCTTTCTTGGGCAGTCCTCGTCCTTTCCCCATGCGGGACTTCCTGTCGTGTGTTTGCGTTTTTCCTTTAGGGCTGTGAGGGTCAGGCACGTCCCCGCCCACACACTCTGACAAAGAATCGCGGGTGGAGTCACGTGATGACGATGACTTCCTAAGGCGACGTTTAGCTTTTGCTTTGAGCCGGGCCTCATGAAGAGCCTTTTCCTGTGGAGTCCAGTTCCCATTTACCTCGCTGTCAATCAGCTCTTCATCATACACTGACTCCGCCTCCTCATCCAGCACCGCCACCACTGAGAACACACCTGTCCACACACATGAAACACACTGAGCCTGGCTTGACATCAGCCATGCCACAGTTAAAGTCACAGAGACCAGACTTTTTCCCCATTCTGATGTTTGATGTGAACATTACCTGAAGCTCTTGACCTATATCTGTATGATTTTTATGCATAGTAGTGCTGCTGCCACATGATTGGCTGATTGGATAACTGCATAAATGAGCAGGTGTACAGGTGTTCCTATTACACTGAACAGTGAGTATATGTAATATGCACTCCACACATCTTCATAATACAAGTACATTTACTCAGTTCTAGTAACATTAAAAACAAACAAGCAATAATATTGAATATTCCTCTCCTCTTTCTTCCCCTCCTTTTGTCTTCTCCTCCTTTTTCCACATCAATGTTCCACATAAATTCATTTGCAGAAATCTAATACAGAACCAATGTTCCATTCACACACACAGTATTCAATTGCATTGCATTCCAATCATTATATACATTTATTTAAAAACCGTCACGTCATTCTGCTTTCAGCGTTTCACTTTTTTTTAATAAAATGAAAATGAGACAAAAACAGGTTTTTTTTTGCCCAGTGGTTAATGTGAATAAACACACACACACACCACAGTTTGATAAGTTAGAGGACGTTTACCGCTGAATGTGCAAACACAGATAAGAGCTGATAGTGCATTAGTCTTTAAAATGGCCGTTTATTTCTGTGCTGAGAAAATAGCAGATGTTACAGATGTCTCATTCACACCAGACTCTGTATGGCCGCTCACAACTAAGCACAAACAGCTGCTTCATCATCATCTTATTATTTTTCTGTTTTGATTGTTGTAACAATGGGTGTGAGAAAGGAGATGTATACAAGAAAAAAATCTTTATTGTTATTTGTTAATAATAATAAAATAATAATTCTTTACTTATTGATCAGGGTTGTGTCTGCTTGCTTAGAAGAAAATGTTGTTACTGTTGTAAACAGCGAGCTGCAGGCTACATTCAGATAACGATTCTTTCTTTATATTTAATTCTTTACATTTGTTCATCTAGCAAACACTTTTATCCAAAGCAACTTACAAATGAGGAAATATAAGCAAAGCAATATATCAAGCAGAGAACAATACAAGTATTGCTACCATACACAATTTATAATTGAGTTCCAGAGAAGCAAAGTGCGAAGAGTAGACGTGTAAGTGCAGAAATAAAATAAATAAATAAATAAAAACACAAACAAACAGAGGTTGGACATTCATTCCACCACTGAGGGACAGTCAGTTTGAAGGTTCTGGAAAGGGACCTTGAGCCATGCCGAATAGGCACTATACCAGGAGTCAAGCGTTAACTAATGGCAGGTTGTGTGAGGGAACATAAACCTCAAGGAGAGAGAGTGTTGAGGTACGGAGGTTCTGTTCCAGACATCAAGGCCTTGAATTTGATGTGGGAAGCTACAGGAAGCCACTGGAGAGAGATGAAGAGGGGTGTAACATGGGTTCTTTTGGGCTGGTTGAGAACAAGGCATGTTGCTGCATTCTGAATCATCTGAAGGGGTTTGATGGAGCTGCTGGGAGACCCAGGAGTAATGCACTGCAGTAGTCCAGTTTTGAGATAAGAGTTAAGTCTAGAACAAATGGCTGAATTTGGAGAAAATAATTTTGCCTATTTTTTTCCTGCCTGTGTTTCTAAAGTCTACCAGTACTTATATAGCTCTTCATTTGATTTTGTTTGGTTTAAAGAAATGTTTTGACTAAACTGAGTTTATCCCCCATCATATTACAATCATGCAAATAGTGAAATCTGTGATGCCCCATTAGCCAAGGCCCCTTCTAATTTCATTACAAGTTTTGGGATATAACAATAATAATAATTATTATTGTGATGTTTTTATTGAATGTATTAATCAGTGGGAATTTACAGTGTCTTTGAAGCAATGTCTCACAGCCTTAATCCCAAAATCAGATAAGAAAACTATAACTTTCTGATAATTGGAGGTCCAAAAACTTTATTAAACTGACAGTAAATTACTTGCCAACAGGCTTAAGCTTTATGACACAATATATAATATAATGTAATCTCAAACACACAATGAGGGTTTATAAAGTAACGTCTTATTTCAAACAATATTGGTTTTTATCTTGGATATGTTGGACTTTTCAGATCTTACTCAGCCCTTATTCTTTTAACTTTTATAAAGCCTTTGTCTCAGGGGATCATAAATTAATTTATGAGGAGTTTAAACATTTTAGATTTAGAGAAAGGTTTATTCATGTTACAAACTTTATTTTAAAAAATTTAACAGCAGTGTCAGTAGCAAGTTTAACAACTCACATTTAGCATATCTATTCCAGAGCTAATGAGCAGAAAGGAATTTAAAAATAAAGATTATGATAGGGTTATTAACGTAACCATGTCATAATGCCAAATTTAAAAAAATCGCTAACTTAAAAAAACAAAGCTAGCTTAGCACATACGCTAGCGAGCTAAAGCGACAACCCAAGTTCCCCAAACTGCGCATGCGTCACACGCGTTACATTTAGTGCGCATGCCCAGCGGACTTCGGTCATCTTGTTTAGCTGAGAGATAACAGGAACGAATTAAAGAAACACCTACACGTGTCATTTTACAGACATTTACCAGACGATATTTAGAAATACATTCATCTATACTTCTCTCTCATTGCACTTTTTGTAACACAGCCTAACTATAACATTAATATTAGCCAACATTAGCTGCGTTGGCTTTACAAAAGGAGAGCACATGGCGGAGTAAGGAAGCGCGTTCGAGTCCCATCATTACCCAGTTCTGGATAAACACACTGGTAGAAGTTTTACATACACTTACACAGGACTCAGGGCGGATAAACACGGTGTAACACTGTGTGTGTGTGTGTGTGTGTGTGTGTGTAAACCCGCTTACCGTCGCGCTGAGCTGCGCAGTTCCCCGCCTCCACCTCCGCCGCCATTTAACTGCTGATTTAAAGCGTGTTTACACAAATACACTGATGCAGTGATTTATTCAGAAACGCCACGTGCTGAACTCTCGGTAATAAAAACACTGAATTCACATCAACGCTGAAACGCTGCGCTTCTGCTCCTTCCGTCCAAAAACCAAAACAAACCCTCAGTTTTAAAGCGCAACTAAAGTTTAACGTATCTGTAAATCCTCTGAGCGTTAACAATAATATGATTTATCTCGGTATTAAAGCTTTGCAGTAGTTGATTTCTGCAACTCTGAGTAAAGGTAAACACTGTTTATAACGCCACTGTCGGGTCACGTGACCAGGCTACAGGCGGGGGCGTGGCTTTCAGCCAATCAGATTTCACCAAGGGTTTAAAGGTGAAGTGATCCGTTTAACTCAGAATTTTCCAACTTCCCACATTAACTGAGTCGCATGAAGTCGGAACTAAAGTGAATACTCACTGTAATCCGTCTGAACAAACTGGAATCAGAGAGTAGTTTGTAGTGATGAAGCACTGAGGCTTTCCCCTGACTGTTCCGAGAAAAGATTAAAAGCTTCAGGAGGGTCGAAACAGCGCCATCTGGTGGTTCGTGAAAAATAAAGCAGCCAAAAGGTTGTGGAAGAAGTTCCGTCTGATGAAGCAGAAACCACACACTCCATAGATAGTTTCAGTGTTATGTGCACAAATGAAAGCTTAACACGTGTGTGTGTGTGTGTTGAATTTCTCCCTCTGATAAATTAATTTACCCATTAAAGTGTGGCAGTAAATGACATTATGAACTAATATAATTCAATATGATGTACACATACATGACTAACAGAGTTGCATATGGCAAGTATTTTGTCAGAAATTATTTGTATTCTTCATATTACTTGTAGCACTGGGTAAATAAAAATGTAATTGAATAAGTTTAATGGAAATCATTAAGTGACATGGACAAATCAATCCATTCATATAAAGTGTTGGAGTAAAATGTGAATAAGGACACAGTGTGATGGGATCTTCTGGGTATTAAATGTGTTTATTAGACTAGGAAGTTATGTGCTTGTGTAACTGTGGGAATGACAGAAAGGTGACACGGAGGTTTTTAACGATTTTTATTGAGAAATAAGGGGTGTTTGACAGTGTTGGGGCTGAGTCTATTTCTCCTCTTTGACAGTACTTTCCCTGCTTTAGAGCAACGTTTCCTAACCTTTTTTCAGTCACAGCACCCTTTGAAAATGTTAAACAATTTGTGTAGATAGTCAGATGGCACTAAATTCATGGAAAGGTTTTTAAAAAATAGTGATTTAGATTTGCTTTGTACATACAAAAGCTGAAGGTTTTTTGGGGGGTGCGCCATCTTTTCATTCATCACTATCTTCACAAATAAATACAATCACTACACTACACTGTCAGACATTCAGGACGTTTACATGGACAATAATCCGATATTAACCCGATACTCTGATTAAGAAACTAGCGATCATTGATGACCTTAATCTGATTAAAATCATACTCAAAGTAAACACAAACACAGTTAAGACGTGTGGAGTATTCCTGTTTTAGTCGCATTATCGACGTGCGTTACAGACATGTGCACACCTTAATCATACTTAACGTCGTGTGGGAGTTTTCACCGTGTTGTGCGACAGGATACGTACACACACGGCAGAGCCGTATTCTGTAAACAACAGCACAGCTGCGTCTGAAACCGCGTACTTACCTCCTATATACATGTATTTCGGCTATTATATAGTAGGCAAGTACGCGATTTCGGACGCAGCCCACGGCTTCAAGCATTCATCTATTTGCACGTATAGCATGACAATTAACTGCACTTGAAACAAATGAAATTAAGACCTGTGGAGTATTCCTATTTTAGTCGCATTATCGACATGTACACACCTTAATCACACTATTAACATCATGTGGGGAGTTTTGACCACATTGTGTGACAGGTACCCAAAACTGTATACGGTCCCATAACGAAGACGAACTGTATGTTGATACGTGAAATTCTGGAGGGAACGTCGGACGGCGTGGTGTGGGGATGTAATGACGTGTGACTTTAATCGATCTATGTTCTATAACGTGTAACACGGGAACATGAAAGGAGTATTCTAAAAGTGACTCATGTAAACACCTTAATCACAGTATTACCTTATTCAGAATAAGGTCAATAATTAGGTTACTGCTGTATATGTAGACATGGTCAGTAAACCTCATTCTTTTGGTTTTATACACAGTGACATTCACACTGATGGGTGGCCATACAGAGTGAACATTATATAATAACTTTCTTTTGTCTCTATACATAGAGACATTTACACTGATGGCAGAATATAATTATCACATGATTTTGTAAATGTGAGAAATAACATCTGCAGGAAGCTTTTTGCTGTCTACAGTAATTGCTAACATTTACAAAATGAACCTACAATAAATAATAAGTCTATTTAATGAAAGTAAAGGTCCATGTTTAATAAAAATCTTAATGAAATTAATAAAATAAAAATTGAGGCTCAATTTAATTTTTTACACGTTTTCATATTTATAGCCATATTTTTTTGTAATGTGACAAGTGATAATCTAAAAGTTTACAGGTGTTTCTATGATTCTTTGCTCCTTTTTCATACTGTGGATTTTAGTGAAGTTTACTGAAAACAAACAACAACAACAAACAATTCCTCCTCAGCATTGAGCAGCTCCACGCGAGATGCCATGTTTGTAAGCGTTGCTTTGGTTGTTCCGACAAACTACTACATCTCTCAGCTACTTCCTGTTGGTTTATAGGACGATTACTCAGGGTCGCCCCCTTTCGGTTTCAAAGAATATTACAACGGCGAGAGCCTCAAGTATAAACGCCTCGTCCGTCCGTTTGTGGAGGTGCGCGCGTAGTCAGTGGAGGCTCGCGCTGCGGAGCCAGGCGGAAGTATAAACAAGGCTTTAGCTCCATGAGGATGAAGTTGATGGTCCAGACGCATCTGGAGCTTTTCTTTGAAGAAATCTGTCCATATTCTACTACACACGCATCGTCACACACTAATTATTAGGATAAAACACACGCATACGTTACGCATAATGATGCTGACGTGCTGCTGACAGGTCAGCGGAGGGGGGAGGGGTCGAGGGGGAGGGAATTATTTCTTTATATGTAATGTATTATTATTATTATTATTGTTATGCGTGTGTGTCTGTATTATTATTTCTGTGGCTGTGTTATTATTTTAGACATCAGATATTTATCATCTATATGAAATGTTTTATACACATTTTAGCAATTTTTGAAGGATTTTTACACGGCACCCCTGCTCTCATCAGACGGAACCCAGGTTAGGAAACACTAGCTTAGAGATCTCTCACATGGTACAGAGGAGGCCGGTGTACAAGAAACTGCAATGCCAACGAGTATAAATTACCAAAACACAACCAAAAGTGCAAAAATCCACTAAGAAAAAAAAACAAAACAAAACAAAAACAATAATTCCATCCATCCACCTTCTATACCGCTTATCCTTTTCAGGGTCACGGGGAAACCTGGAGCCTATCCCAGGGAGCATCGGGCACAAGGCGGGATACACCCTGGACAGGGTGCCAATCCATGGCAGGGCACAATCACACACACACACTCATTCATACACTACGGACAGGCCAATCAGCCTACATGTCTTTGGACTGGGGGAGGAAACCGGAGTACCCAGACAAAAACAATAATTGTGACAAATAATTAGTGATGATTTAAATGTACCGTGTTAATTATCCGACTTTCAAAGTACAGTACTCCTCACAAGCCAACCACACACACAACGAGAGAGATTTCAATTATATTCTGCTGAAATGAACGAAATGACTCAAAACGAGATTCAAAGATCCGAGTCAATAAAATGATTCGAACTCCCATCACTAAAAGTAAGATCTGGGGTTCGAACAATCCGACACGCAAAACGAATCGTGCACGTGATTGGACAGAAAGTGAGGCTTCGTTTGTCGTCGATCACGTGACTCAGTGAAACCGATACAAAGCTTCATAGTAGTGATGGAAAGTTCGGATCATTTTACTGACTCGTATCTTTGAATCTCGTTCAGCAAAATGAACGAATCTTTTGTCGATTTATTTCGTTCATTTCAGCAGAATAAATTACAATGTTACACGTTAAATCCCCCCAACACGTCTAGTACTTACACAAACGTTGATCACATTTGGAATTAAAAAAAAGAAACTATAGGCTAATGCAGCCAAGGCCAAAATATGAGAAACAGAAATGATTAATATAATAGCTTAGCTGGTCTTCGGGCTATTGCAGTCTGTTAGTGCACCTCCTGATCCGAGTCGTTCTTTCTTTTGTCACGTCACATTTGTCACGTCTGTTCTCTGGAAACAGAAATGATTAGTTCACTTCTCGAGTCCTCCGGTTCGAGTCATTCGTTCATCCCGTGACATATAGTGAGATATTGAAAACTGTCACCAGGGGTCGCTGTTCAGCAAATGTTCGCACTTCTTGTGTCTAACATATTCTGACTATCTGCAGGCTTATCTTTATTCTTATAACTATTTACTGTAATTACCCAGTAATGGAGATCCTATAGTTTGTTCTTTACAAATGCATATTACTCAGACATGATACATAGGTTAGGGTCACTGAATTTGACAGGTCAACATTATAGCTACCGGAACATTTTACCCCTCTTTATTTCATAATAACCAACTATAATGTTTAATAAAGTGACTCACATGATGTGTCAGCTCCTCTTCTTTCAATTTTATGAAGCATATTGATCAAACATTGGTATATTTATAGCTAGTATACTGTAGGATTATCAAATGTGACAATGCATTTTAGGTTTAACAAAAACTTTATTTTAGCACTATAATGCCAACTATGTCTAATGTCCAGTACACTACTTAAGGTGATGTATAACAAATATGCTGGAATTATCTTTTAAACATCTTCGATAAATGATTCCTTAATTACAAATACATTTTCATTATATTTAAATTTCTGGCTAATATTTCAACTTCAAGAATATTTAGTCAACTCACGTGTGAAGTGAAATTTTACAGTGACTATTCCTTTGGATCTTTGAAAACAGACCTTTACATTTTCAAAGAAAATGCTGACTACATTTCTAAGAATGAGTATCCAGTGTCAGCAAAAAAGGGTGAGATTAGTTATCAGAAAAAGGGCAGCTAATTATGTTCAAGGTGAGTTTCTAATCATGTGTTCCCTCCACTTTTTATACATCTCATGAAAACTTAACTCAAATGTTTCAGTCACTGACACACTTAAAATATGGAACACAATGTTAATCTAATATGTAATAATTTAGTCTACAAACACCCTTAATCTAGCAGCTTAATATGGCCTGTACTAACATAGCAGCTAAAGCTACCTTTGGAATATGGAAGCAGGTGAGCTTGAAATAGCTCATGACCACCTCTGACCAGTTTCAACAGGTGTATGGTGATCTTAAACCAGTTACCACGTTCCAAATCAAAAGCTTCATAGTTTTTTTTTGGTAATCTGTACAAATCAGGGACCAATTATGACGAGGCTGCCCTGGGCACAGACCTGTCTAAAGTCCCCTGTAGGTTTAGTGCTTGTAACAGTCCAGTCTAGGTTAGGCCACACAGAGTAACCAGCTCTGGATTCAATGGAATTTGACCTTCAAATAAAGGAAGCCAGGAATAACACAACCAGGTTTGTGTTAAAAAGTTACATTACATTTATTAACTTAGCAGACGCTTTTATCCAAAGCGACTAACAAATGAGAAAAATACAAGCAAAGCGATATATCTAGCAGAGAACAATACAAGTAGTGCTACCATACAAGATCCATTAATTCAGTTCCAGAAGAAGCAAAGTGCACAGAGTAGAGGTGGAAAGTGCAAATATATAAGTTTTTTTTTGTTGTTTTTTTTTTAAAAAGGAGTTGGTTAGGTGTTCACGGAACAGGTGGGTCTTTAGCTGTTTTTTGAAGATGGTGAGAGATTCTGCGGTCCGGATTGAGATCGGAAGTTCATTCCACCACTGAGGAACAGTTAGTGTGGAGGTTCTGGAAAGGGACCTTGCCATGCTGAGTGGGAACTACTAAAACGTCGGTTGCTAATCGATCGCAGATTCCGTGAGGGAACATAGGCCTTCAGGAGAGAGTTGAGGTAGGAGGGTGCTGTTCCTGACAAGGTCTTGTAGGTGAGCATCAAGGCCTTGAATTTGATGCGGGCAGCTACAGGAAGCCAGTGGAGGGAGATGAAGAGGGGTGTGAGATGGGTTCTCTTGGGCTGGTTGAAGAGGAGGTGCGCTGCAGCATTCTGAATCATCTGAAGGGGTTTGATTGAGCTGGCTGGGAGACCTGAAAGCAGTAGTCCAGTTTAGAGATAACAAGAGCCTGGATTAGTAACCGGTAACCCGGGCCTGCTTAAATGAGGTAGGGTATGTGCCAGTAGAGAGGGATGTGTTAAAGATGTGTGTGAGTGCGGGTAATAGTGGGGGAGAGATGGACTGAAGAAGGTGAGAAGGGATAGGATCAAGAGGACAGGTTGTGGGACGGCTAGAGAGGAGGAGTTTAGAGACAGTCTCAGAGAGGAGAGAAGGAAGTCAGTTGGGAGTTACGTGGAGGAGGAGCCAGTCTACGCATGTCTGGGGTTGAGAACTGGTTCCTGATTGATGTAACCTTGTTGAAAAAAGAAAGTGGCAAAGTCATCTGCAGTGAGAGAGGTAGGGGAAGGGGGAGGAGAGGGACAGAGAAGAGAGGAAGAGGTTTTGAAGAGAATGCAGATGTTGGGAGAACTACCAATCTTCTCTTGGTAGTATGTGGCTTTAGCAGTGGAGGAGAGTAGTGTCTGGTACTTGGTTAGGTCATTTGGGTTGTTTGATTTGCGCCATTTCCTTTCAGATGCTCTTAGTTTGGCTCGGTTGTTACACAGAGCTTCTGAGAGCCAAGGGCTAGAGGGTGATGTGCGAGCAGGTTTGGAGGTTAGGGGGCATATGCTGTCAAGAGATGATGTCAAGGTGGAACATAGCATGTCTGTTGCTGTGTTTAAGTCAAGTGAGGAAAGTTGGCTATTGGAGGCAAGTAAGGTTGTGACAATGGAGGAGAAATGTGAGGGGGAAAGGGAGCAAAGATTGCGACAAAAAGAGATAGAGGGAGGAGACAGTGAAGAGGGTGAGGGGAGAGAAATAGAGAACTGGATAAAGAAATGGTCAGAGGTGTGGAGATAAGTAATGAGAAGATTGTGTGTGGTGCAATTACATGTGAGGATGAGGTCAAGCTGTTTGCCAGCTTTGTGGGTTGCTGGTGTGGTGAGCTGCTTGAGGTGTGCTTGAAGTTGTGGTATATTGTAACAATTATATACATACAACTGTAACATGAACCAGACACCAGACATACTTTCAGGGTGGGCCAAGGCCAAAATAATAAAAGGATTCTTGGTTTGGTAGCTAGTTTACCTGAAAGGAAAATAACAAAGGAAAACAAGTATCCTTCCCTAAATCAATAAGCCAGAAACAGAGACAGAAGAACCCCTCTCCCAAAAGAGATAGCAGCCACACCCCTATTGCCGGTGAACTGAGTACAAAATATATACAGTGGTGTATAGAATACACAAACAGATGCAGGGACAACCAAACTCACAGTCCAAAACAGGCAAGCATCAAAACCAGACCAGCAGTCAGAACACAGAATTCAAACAACTCACACAACAGCAGCTCACACCTCTTCCTCTTTAAATATGGTTGTCAATCAGTGATGTCATCCTGGGAGGTAGGAGCAAGGCAGGCTAGGGCAGGCTGGAAACTCTGGGAGGGTGTTCGGACCTGCACACAAAATAGGGCACAGCACACAAAAAAAACTTCCCATCCCAAAGATTAGTAAGTTGTAACAGGCTGTTTACACCTGTTCACTTCATACGTTTTCTCTTATCAGATATCTATCTGATTTGTTAAAACGGTTCCATTTACACTTGGCCACATAATGAGTTTCAGCTAAACGGATATGAATCCGATCTTCTATTCCCACTATAACATTGTGAGTGCAGTAGATTATGTACAATTTATGTTTCAGATAGATCCTGTAACATTTAACCTTATTTTGGGTATTGTGAATGAACATCATCATTGGATGCTCATGGTGAGACTTGAGAAACAAAGAATAGGTTTATTATCAACACATTTTAGCATAAAGATGATGATGGACCAAGAGTTCTAATGTGACAGTTCGGCGTGTTGGGGTGTGATTTGATTTGATCTATTATGCTCAATTTGCAATGGCGGTGCACACAGTTGCAGCGGCTCACGGCTCTCCTTTTCAGTGCTCTTTTTTGTTGTTTTTGTATTATTTCTTTATTACTTGTTTGTGCATTATCGGTTCTACGAACATTCGCTATACAAGTCAGAACTTTATGGATATTGGGGACCAACACCGAATACCTATTTCGAGAGTCTTTCATCACACGCACAACATCCCAGACGACATAGCGAGATTGCCGGGCTCTCCGTGGATTGTTGTCGGGTCCAGAAGGCGGCGCAGACGGAGGAGGGAGAGGAAGCAAAAGCGGGGATGCAGGTCCGGTGTTATGTTAAGGCTAAGAAAACAACCACACAAGCCACCTTTACCGGGCCTGTTTCTCTCCAATGCCAGATCCCTAGTGCATAAAATCGACAATTTGGAATTACAACTAGCTGGAAATCGCTACGTTCGTGATTGTTGTGTTTTGATTATTACTGAAACCTGGCTTCATCCGAGGATACCCGATGCTAGCATGCAGCTAGCACGTCGTACTATGCTCCGCTGGGACAGGACTGAGGACACCGGTAAGAGCAGAGGGGGGCTCTGTATGTATGTGCATGAGAATTGGTGTAATAACAGAACAATGATAGATAAACATTGTTCCCCTGACCTCGAGTACATGTCTGTAAGATGTCGGCCCTTTTTCCTACCGAGAGAGCTAACAGTAGTGATTATCACGGCTGTGTATATTCCACCCGACGCCAATGTGAACACGGCGCTCTCTCTCCTGTTGAACACCATAAACGAACAGCAGCGGGCTTACCCCGACGGTGTTCACATAATTGCAGGAGATTTTAATAAGGCGAACTTGAAGACTGTACTCCCTAAATTTTATCAACATGTTAAGTGTTTTACTAGACGGGCGAACACTCTGGATCATGTTTACTGCAACATTAAGCATGCGTATAGAGCCATACCTCTCCCCCACCTCGGCCAATCAGACCATCTCTCCCTCCTGCTCTCCCCTGCCTACACCCCCCTCAGACGCAGTGTCAAGACCACTATAAAGACTCTTACCACCTGGCCTGACGATGCATTCTGCAAACTACAGGACTGCTTCGAACAGACAGACTGGGATTTATTTGAACATCAAGAGCTAGAAACATTAACAGGAACGGTACTGGACTATATCAAGTTCTGTATCGGAAATGTGACTGTGGACAAAAACATTCGGGTTTTCCAAAACCAGAAACCTTGGATGACCAAACAGGTCCGCACACTCCTCAAATCCCACGACGCTGCCTTCAGGTCTGGTAATAGAGCTCTGTACAGAGCCGCTCGTGCCAACCTGAAAGGTGGTATTAAGGAAGCTAAGGCGGTCTATAAGAGGAGCATAGAGTCCCACCTGTCCAGCAAAAATAAACGGGAGGTGTGGCAGGGCATACAAAACATCACGAACTACAGAGGCCGTGATGCGACAACAGGAGACCTGAGTGCGATGCTGGCAGAAGAGCTAAATTGCTTCTTTGCTCGCTTTGAAACATCACAACAACAGCACTCATCTGCTCCAGCCTCACCTCCACCCTCATCTGGCTCCCTTACCAGTCCAGCCCTGCCTCCATCCCCTCCTGGTTCCTGCACCACTCTACTTACTGTGAGGGAACACGATGTTAGACGGATGTTTCTGGCAGTGAACCCCAGGAAAGCTGCTGGCCCAGATGGAGTACCTGGTAAGGTGCTCAGATCGTGTGCCCACCAGCTTGCCCACATCTTTACCAGAATCTTCAATCTCTCCCTGGCCCAAGCAGTCATCCCGTCCTGCCTAAAATCAGCCACAATCATTCCAGTGCCAAAGAAGTCGCCCACCACTAGCCTAAATGATTATCATCCTGTGGCCCTCACTCCAGTTATCATGAAGTGCTTTGAGAGATTGGTTCTTCAGCACATCAAGGACTACCTCCCCCCAGACTTCGATCCTTATCAGTTTGCATATTGCGCAAACAGATCCACAGAGGATGCTATCGCCGTAGCTGTCCACTCCGTGTTAAGACATCTAGAGCAGCAACAGAGCTACGTCCGGATGCTTTTTGTGGATTACAGTTTGGCTTTTAATACAATCATTCTGGACATTCTCATCACCAAATTGGTCACTCTTGGCCTCCCCCCCCCTCACATGTGCCTGGATAAAGGACTTTCTCACCAACCGGTCTCAGACAGTGAGACTCGGACCCCACCTCTCCTCCACTCGCACGTTGAGCACAGGTTCTCCACAGGGCTGTGTGCTGAGCCCCCTCCTGTACTGTCTCTACACATACGACTGTAGTCCAGTCCACAATAATAATCTTATCGTCAAGTTTGCTGACAACACCACAGTGGTCGGACTCATCTCAAAAGGAGATGAGGTAGCCTACAGAGAGGAAGTCCTGAACTTGGCAGCCTGGTGTTCAAAGAACAATCTGGCTCTAAACACTAAGAAAACCAAGGAGCTCATTGTAGACTTCAGGAAGCACAACACTGAGCTAGCCCCCCTTTTCATCAATGGTGAGTGTGTGGAGAGGGTCCACACCTTCCGGTTTCTTGGCGTCCTTATCTCTGCAGACATCTCCTGGACGGACAACATCACAGCGGTTATTAAGAAGGCTCAAACGTGGCTACACTTCCTGAGGGTTCTCAGGAAGTACAATCTGGACCCCAATCTGCTGCTGATCTTCTACCACTCGTCCGTCGAGAGCCTGCTGACATACTGTATCACGGTGTGGTACGGTAGCTGCACCGCGGCAGACAGGGAGAGGCTTCAGAGAGTAATAAGAGCAGCACAGAAGATCATTGGCTGCCCTCTCCCCTCCCTGATGGATATTTACACCTCCCGTTGCCTCAGCAGAGGAAAAACCATCATTAAGGACAGCTCTCACCCTGGCTCTGATCTGTTCAATCTGTTGCCCTCAGGGAGACGTTACAGGTGCATCAAAACAAGGACTAATAGATTTAAGAATAGTTTTTTCCCAAAAGCTATTAACATTCTAAACACATACATGTACTGATTTCACAGTATATGTATATAGTGTCTCAAAACTGTGCATTTCATAGTACCTCCCCCCTCCGCCCCAATATCTTGTTTATTTATCTTGTTTATTTATCTTATTTATCTTGTTTATTCTTCTTGTTTATTTTATGTACATGTTGGCACGGAACAAAAAGGAGTGGCTCTTAATTTCATTGTACATGTGTATAGTGACAATAAAAAAAAGGCATAAAAAAAAGGCATTAAACAAAAATATAGTGAAATACACTCATTTGTCAAGGATAGCACAATAAAATTAAAAACTTGTTTCCATTGCAGTCCTTGATGTACAGAACAAACTTCACTCCTAGTGACAGGTTACTTTGGCATTGCTTACTAAAATACAAAGTTTCCACATTTGCAAAATTTACAATCACAATTTAACCTCCAGACAATACACAATACAAATTCATCACTAAAACAACCTGTTTAATAACCAACTTTTGCCATTCGAACTAAAACCAACCATATTTGAAATACTTTTAATATCCAGAGGCAACTTATTCCACACTTGAGCCCCTGAGTATTTGAGTATTATATATATGAATGGCCTATGAACATACATAGTTTTAAAGCGATATAATGTAATATCCATGAGACTTTTCTAGTATTATAAAAATGTCTCTCACTTACTGTTGGATTTCCATGTATCCCAGGAATCTCAGATTATACCTGTCAGATCATCCGTTATGCCTTCCAGCCTGTTTTACCATAAACTTCTATTAACTTTTAGAAAGTGTGGTTTACCACAGAGAGTCAGGCGCTCCTGGAGAGTCCGAATGAACACACACACTGACACATATGAATGTTCACAGAGACTTCTCGTTTATTTCATGTAAAACAAGAGTATTTATACACATTGATAAGAAGCAGTGTGTGGACGGTTTCTACTGGTCCAGGTGTCAGACAGATTGAAACAAAACACACAGCACATAGTCATAATACAAAATAAGTCCTGTGTCATGTTGACACGGAAATACATAATAATATAATCAAGGATAGCAGTTGATCAGCTTATTTAAAGAGGTAATCAAATGAATACAAGGTAATTACATGAATATAGGTATTTGATAGCAGTTCATAATATAAGAGGGTGTATGTAAGAGGGTGTATGTTAACACGGACCACCAAGCTCTGCTCACACCCAAGTCAGTTGACCAAGTTCCGCTCGTGTCCAAGCCTGCTGACCAAGTTCTGCTCATGTCCAAGCCTGCTCACCCAGTTAACCAAGTTCCGCTCATGTCCAAGCCTGCTGACCAAGTTCTGCTCATGTCCAAGTCTGCTGACCTGATTGACCAAGTTCCGCTCATGTCCAAGCCTGCTGACCCAGTTGACCAAGTTCCGCTCATGTCCAAGCCTGCTGACCCAGTTGACCAAGTTCTGCCCACGCCCAAGTCTACCGACACGGCCGCCCAAGTTCTGCCCACGCCCAAGTCTACCGACACGGCCGACCAAGTTCTGCCCATGCCCGAGTCTACCGACCCGACCGACCTAGTTCTGCCCATGCCCGAGTCTACCGACCCGGCCGACCACGTTCTGTTCAAGCCCAAGTCTGCCGACACGGCCGACCACGTTCTGCTCAAGCCCGAGTCTGCCGACACGGACAGCCAAGTTCAGCTCACGCCCGAGTCTGCTGACACGGACAGCCAAGTTCTGCTCACGCCCCAGTCTGCTGACACGGACAGTCAAGTTCTGCTCACGCCCGAGTCCGCCGACACGGCCGGCCACGTTCTGCTCAAGCCCAAGACTCACATGGTGACCTCAGAGCCCCAGCCTGAGACCTACGAGGAGGTCTCAACTCCAGAGCTGCAGCCTGAGATTAACCTGGCGACCTCGGTGCCCCCATATGAGGTCGTCACTCTGCCTTTCTGCTCGGCTGTGGTCGTCGCTCTGCCGTCCTGTTCAGCCGGGGACGTTGCTCTGCTTTCCTGCTCCGCCGAGGACGTCGCTCCGCTTTCATGCTCCGACGAGGACGTCGCTCCGCATTCATGCTCCGACAAGGACGTCGCTCCGCTTTCCTGCTCCACCGAGGACGTCGCTCCACTTTCCTGCTCCGCCGAGGGCATTGCTCCGCTTTCATACTCCGACGAGGACGTCGCTCCGCTTTCATGCTCCGACGAGGACGTCGCGCCGCTTTCATGCTCCGACGAGGACGTCGCCCTGCTTTCCTGCTCCGACGAGGACGTCGCCCTGCTTCCCTGCTCCGTCGAGAACGTCGCTCTGCCTTCCTGTTTTGCCAAGAATGCCGTGCGGTCGCCTGGCTCTGCTTGGGACGTTCTGCCCAAGGGGCCGGGGCCGCCAATGAAGATGGATGTCTCGTGGCACTCCAGGAGGAGTGCTTTTGGGGGGGTTTCTGTCATGAGTCCCCCTTTGTGCAGCGCGCTGTGGAGCATGTGAGCGCGCGTGCACGAGCAGGTGCGCGAGCACCTGCTTCTCCCATGTGGACAGTTATGACATTTCGACACGTGCATCTGTTTATGTTTCTGTTATGTCTCCTCCCCGTCCTGTCATTGGTTGTGGTGTCACGAGTGTCTGTATTGCCCTCAGCTGTTAGCAGTTATGAGGTTGATCATGTCGGCATATATAACGCGTGCCTCCCAACACTCAACGCGGAAGATTAGAGTAAATAGATTAGATGATGTAGATGTAGATGTAGATGTAGATGTAGATATAGATGTAGATGTAGATGTGGTTCATTGTGAATGTCATAGCCCATGTCTTTGTTCATGTTTAGGTTCGTTAGTTTAGTTCACGCTGGTTTCTCCGCTACCGGTCCCTCGCTGTTGTTTATGTTTCTCGTTTTGTATATCGACCCTGTTTTCCGTGACCACGACCTTGATTCCTGCCTAGCCCTGAGTATGCCTGTTTGCCGATCACCTGAAAAAAAACCGTTCCAACTGCACTTGCATCCGTCCTATCTTCCTCTACGTCACGAAGCGTGACACCCTAGAGAAATATGTATTAAAATATATAGGAGCTCTTTTATTAATTATCTTGTGTACCATTTTTAGTTTAAAATATGCTACTCTGCTTTCTATAGGTAACCAATCAAGATGTCTAAAATGGGACATCAACATGTGTAAAACTACTAAAAACTAAAACCAACCTTATGAATGTATTTTGAGATTTCTGTAACCATACACGAGACAGATCAGACATCCATGAAATGCATGCGTATTCAAAATGACATTGCACTAAACATGATGCAATAATTTTCAATTTTGTTTATCCATAAAACTAACATCTAGCAAGAAATTTTGTTCTAACACTAACCTAAAGTTTTCATAGTCATACTAGCACCACTTAAATAATTGTCAAGGACACATCCAAGATCATTAACAGTGGTTTTGCTTGATATTACACAATCGCCTACCTTGATAAACATGTTAGGAACCTTGTTCAGTTTACATTTAGACCCAAATAATTTGGATTCTGTTTTACCTAAATGCAATGAGTTTATTTTCAAAGAACCAGCCTCTTATTTTACATAGCTCTTCACCCAATATCACTTCTATTTTGCTGACATCCTTGTCTGAAACTAGTAAAGCAGAGTTATCAGCATATAAAAACAAATTAGTCAAAAACTGCTTGCATACAATTTATGTATAGGAGGAATAAAAGGGGGCCTAAGACACTTCCCTGAGGAACTCCATTATTAATAATTGTTTCCTCAGAGAGAATCCCATCAAATTTCTACCCTTTGAACGCTCCCAGTTAAATAAGAGTTCAACCAGGCTATCACCATACCTGAAAAACCCATGGGAAGTATTGAATGATTCACTGTGTCAAAAGCTTTTTGGAGATCCAAGAGTACCATTCCACACATTTTACCTCCATCAATCTGCTTCTTTATCTGTTAAATAAAGTAAAGAAGTATCAGTCGAATAAGATCTTCTAAGACCCGATTGAAAAACATAAATGAAATCATTCTCACATACATACTGATACATCTGTTTGTACACAATCTTTTCCAGCATTTTTGAAGCCACAGTAAGAATGGAGACCGGATGATAATTTCCAGGATCATCTATTTCTTTTCTTGCATAATGGAATGACCTTATCTATCTTCATGTCAGATGGGACTATACCCTTTTATAAATAAAGATTCACAATAAATGTAACAGTTCTCTTAAATAAATAAATCTCTTAAAAATATAGCTGGAATACCGTCAAGCCCAGTTGACTTTGACACCCGAAGATCTTCTAACATATTAGAAATTTCATCTACTGTCACTTTAGTAAAAATGAAAGACTTAGTCAACTCTTTGTTTTTGATAAAAAATCTCTTGACAAAATCAATTCCATACATTCCCTTAGACAAAGGGAGCTCTTTGCAATTGATAAAAAAAAAAAAAAATTATTAGAAACTCTATGTTTATCAAATTCTATCTCCCCATCTATATCTTATCCTAATTGTGATGCAGTAAACTTCAATTTACTAATTGATTAGAATCTGTTCAGCATCTTCCACAAAGATTTAGGATTTAGGCATAATCCTCTGGTTTCTTAGTTCTCCTATGAGTCGAAAGAGCCTTATTCCTGCTTTTTAATAATTCCATAATTCCATAATTCCTGATTCATCCAAGGACTCAATCTCCACTTCACTCTCACCTGTCTAAGGTAGCCAACTCCATCCAATAGTTCAAATATTCAACTGTTGAGGTATTACAAATGTCATTACATTTAACTTTCTTAAGTTGATCTTTAAATATTTCAATGTTATATATTTTTTTAACAATCTAGACCATACTGTTTTATGATTAATACATTTTAATTTACTACGTTTCCTTGTACAGGAGATAATATAGGGATCGCTAATGCCGTTTTCTATTACTCCTTTCTGAGAAATATACTTTACATCAGACACCAGAATGAGGCCTATGGTACTTCCTTCCATTAGGTACTACCTTCCCAAAATCTAGTAGATCTGTTTATAATTTGGGTTAAATGAAATAACTTGCATAGTGACTGCAAAGCATTATAATTATCCCCTATTATTTTATGCATATCCGTATTAAAATCCCCCATAATAATACATTCTTTATCCAGAGCATTATAATTATTTAAAACAAACTCAAGTCCCTTGTAAAAGTCTTTTTGACTCGGTGGACGATAACAAACACCAAACTGTACTGGCTTAGTCACAGGTATTAACAAGTCCAAGATCAATAAGTCATGGTCAACATTAATATCTAAGACCTTAAAATTAATGTCCAATCTAATAAAAATATTAACAGCCCCTCCTTGTCTGTTGCGATCCTTCCTAATTACGTTATAATAATATAATCAACACTAATTGCATTGTCACTAATTGATGAATGTAACCTGTTTCTGCAAAAATCCCCACTTTACAATTCTTAAGTAACCCCCTTAATTAATCAATCTGTGGTAATAAACTCCTTACATTTAAAAGCACAAAATGTGAACTTTTTGTTCTTCACAAAGTATTGTGTGAGTGTTACCACCATATCAAGCCTTTGTATTTTGTTCCTGTGTTTCATGATTTGGATCTTGTCTATAATAAAGCTCTTATCTGCACTTGCATCTGTCCTAATCTCCATTTCGTGAGTCCATGAGGTACTGTTGGTATTAGTATTACAGTTTTTTAATTTACTTTAGTGCAATTTTCACAAGTATGTGAAAAATTTTAAAAACACTTAGTACAAAATTCCAACATGAAACAAAAGGAAACAAGGAACATAGAACAAAAGGTTCTATGGAGAAACAAAAACGGTTCTATATGTGCTTCATTGACTGGGTCCATGTTTACCTCTTTCAAATGTTCCTCTCTCTTGCGGGCTTGTCTACTCTATTCTACTCTAACTCACTCTATACTGTCCTCCCTCCAAGTGTAATGTTTTTATGAAGATTGACAGCAAGTTCAACTCCATTCACCATAGAGTCAGGAAATGTGTGTCCAATTCCAGTATTTATTGTATCATACAACTCTACAATGAAGAGTGAAACTAAAAAAACCAAAAAGATACAAACATCTCCAGAAACAAACATTACAATTTGTGGCACCAGCCATTATATCTTATTGTATGCAAACGATGTCCTTCTTTATTTAGGTAATCCGTTGCAGTCCATACCTAACATTTTAACTATCTTTGATAGCTTCGGCAAGATTTCCGGATACAGAATTAACTGGACAAAGTCTGCATTTCTTACACTGAATGATGCAATGAGAAGCACAGTACTACCCTCAGGTATACCAGTTGTTAAACAATTTAAGTATCAGTGCATTATGATTGGTGCTTCATTGCCATAAATAATTAAAACCAACTACGAGGGCATCCTGTCTAAAATTTCATGTAACCTGGATTATTGGTCATCACTCCCAAATTCTCTTAGATCATGCGTTTCCGTCATCAAAATGAATGTACTCCCCCGTATTAACTTTGTGAGCTCTATGTGGCTCTTACCTCCCCCTTCTTGTTTTTGGGAAAGGTGACAGAGCATAATTACCAAATTTGTCTGGAATAGCAAACACCCACGTCTTAAACTTTCCGTGATGCAACGAGAGGTTCACTGGTGGACATTCACTTTCTAATTTTAAGCTGTATCACTGGGCTTTTACATTGTGTCCCCTGGTCAGCTGGTATAATGATAAAATTTATGTATCTTGGCGTGCCCTGGAGGAGAATCTGGTTCTTCCTTTGAAGTTGGATGAAATCTTATTTGCTAATATCCCTCTTAACAAGTGTAAACTCCATTTTGGTCCTTTAGTGTCACATGTTCTATCGGTCTGGAGAGCAGCAGAAAAAGTTTGTGATATTCGTTCTAATTGGAATCCATACTCTCCTATCTTTAATAATGAGGGTCTGCTAATTGGAAACCACCCAATTAAGTCTGGCCAGTGTCGACAGTGGTACAACAAAGGGATTCACTCCTTGGGTGATATAATGGGCAACAAGGGCCTTTATACCTTTTGAACTTTCCATTCAATTTAACCTGCAAAGCTCTACCTTTTTTTTTACTTACAGTTGAGGGTAGCCATGAAGGCCTGTGGGGTAAATTGTATGGTTATATTCTGGAAAACACCTTTCCCCCAGCTTTGATTGGAATCCGGATCATCAACAAATCCATTTAAACTTTATTCATAGGACTTACATGACTTCACGTAAACTCTACAGTATGAAGCTTAAACCTGTTTGTACCTAAACCTACCTTAAACCTAATTGTACGCTGTGCTATACAGGGGTACTTTTTATCACATGATCTGGGAATGCCCTGGGGTTGCTAATTTTTGGAATATGGTTAAAGAAAATTTGTCAATTATATTAAATGTTTCGGTCCCTTTGTCCCATCTGTTTTTATTTTAAATGGTCTTTCTGATATCCAACTTAACAAAATTCAGACGCAAGTGTTTTTAGCTGGCTTGACAGCTGCAAAGAAAGTATTGGCAACGAGATGGAAGCCTCCACATTCTCTTAATAAGCAATATTGGGTGCTCACTTTGTAAGATGTGGTGTATCTTGAATTGTCCACTGCACACATTCATTGTGGAAGAGAGGACACCATTAGACTTTGGCCCAAACTTTGCAGAAGCTCAAAGGTTTACTGATTTGAATTAAGAAAATCTTTAATTTTTCTATGGGTATATGTTTCTTATGCATAATCTTGAGTTCATGTATAGACTTGTGTATATTTTCCAGCAAATTAAGTCTCGGTTATTCGCTTTGTGTGTTTCTGTCATTCACCCTTCACTGCAACTGACCAGTTTTAATTATCTTTATTATATATTTTTTGTTTATTATATGTACTTTCTTTTATTCATTTATTTACTTTACATTTGAAAATTTTTTCAGTTGTATTGATTTTGACTTACTGTTATAAGGCTGATTGTTTGTCTTCACCATTTTATATATTTAAACAATGACAAAACAATAATTTTACTTTAAATAATTGAGGGAAATAAAACTTTTTGTTTGACAAGATATGTGTTCCCTTTTAATAATTGCTGGGATCAAGTCATTTACACACGATGCCAGACAGGACATACAAGACTCACACCAATTTTTAATATCTGGAGAAAATCCACCAAAGTGCTCATCTTGTCAGAACCCACTATCCATTAAACATATTTTACTGGATTGTCTACACATCTGGATACCTCTATACATCTCGAGACTGGATATGAATCCAATTGAGATGGTGTGGTACGCTATGAAGGACTACATTCGGAAGAAAGCTAAACCAACAACAAAATCTGACTTGGTTGCTACCATAAATAAATTCTGGTTTGAAGAACTGACAGAAACAGCATTCAATAATTATATCAACAAACTGTTTAAAGTTGTTCCAGCCGTGGTTGAGCGTCAGGGTGGACACATTGGCATGTAGCAGATCATTTCAAAACTTTAAAACTTCCAAACATTCCACTTTCCTGTTTAAATTTGCTGAAAAAAAAAACAAAAAACCCAAATGTGACTTAACAATAATTTGGGATTGTATTTCGCTCCTACATTAAAGATTAAGCAAGTGTTTCAAAACTTTGAATAGGTAGTGTACTTAAAAAAAAACTTTATTTAACTTTACCGTTATTAAATAAACTTTGTTTGTTTTGATCAATGCATAAATGTGTGTAAAAAACACCCTTTAATTTTAATAAAATAAAATCATGGTGCAGTGAACGCTCACTCCCATGAAGCACTGAGAATGATGTAATGAAGTTGTTGTTCCTACACTCTCAAACTACTGAAATATTATATACCTTAATATTTTGCAATAAACATAAAATATATGATCAAATCATGTTTGATGTATGAAAACAAATGATGTGAATGTAGTTCAATTCAATCAAGTGGAACCGATGTACGAATTTGAATTAAGTAAATTCAGTGTTTTTTTTTATCATGTGATTTGTGTTGACATTAAACCATTTTTTTTAAAAAAAACAATAAAACAAGGAAAAGAAAACAAATCTAAGAAAAGAACAAAAGTTTCCGTTGGCAAGAAAGGAGAAGATGTAATTCATTCACTGTTACCTCGAGGAACTTTCTACAGTGAAAAAAACGCTAATTTTTTTTAAAAAAAAAACACTAAACTGATTTGAGGCTTAAACCCTGGTCACTGTCATACAAAGCCTGCAGATCACTTTATATACTGAAATCTTGTCATTAGAAACTTGTTTAAATTAGGTTTATCATAGGTTTTGATGAGAAAAAATTTTTTTTTATGTCAACCATTCGACCACACATTCCATTTTTATTATACTGTGTTCAGCTTCGAGTCCCGCCGGGGCCACGTGTGTGCGGAGTGTGCATTTTGTCCCCGTGCTGCGGGGGTTTCCTCCGGGTACTCCGGTTTCCTCCCCCAGTCCAAAGACATGCATGGTAGGCTGATTGGCGTGTCTAAAGTGTCCGTAGTGTATGAATGGGTGTGTGAGTGTGTATGTGATTGTGCCCTGTGATGGATTGGCACCCTGTCCAGGGTGTACCCCACCTAGTGCCCGATGCTCCCTGGGATAGGCTCCAGGTTCCCCGTGACCCTGAAAAGGAGTAAGCGGTAGAAGATGGATGGATGGATGGATGGATGGATGGATGGATGTGTTCAGCTACAGTGTGTTGTTCAATGTGCCACCTGGTGGTTATTGTGTGAAGTACAAAAAATGTATTTAAATTCTAAAAACTGTGCCTGCAGAATACCGCATGATCACACGTGACGAATTACATGAAAAAACACGCATTCTTACAGATCACATCTGTACTCTGTATATTGAACCCCAAGTTGCTCCTGATGGCAAGTTAGTGCCTTGCGTGGAAGCTCTGCTACCATTGGTGTGTGAGTGTGTGTGTGAATGGGTGAATGAGACACAGTGTAAAGCGTTTTGGATAAAAGCACTATATAAGTGCAGACCATTTACCAGTTACTTTGACAGTGGTCCAAGGGGCATTATTTGGGCTTTGAGTTTGTATGAAGTTCACAATTACACTTGCTTGGTCATCCTCTATTTCCAGTAAGCAGCCAGGTTAGGTTTGCTGTTGCCTGGAAGGTTTATAGTCATCGAATGTCAAAATGTCTCTGTGACAGCCAGTACATTGAGGTTGTTTCCTATCAACTCACTCAGGGGTCATAGTCTGTGATGGGGTAAGTATGTTTTCTTCCAACTGTGATCAAGAATACTGACTTGAGCACAAGTACCGAGTAAAACAGCCACAGCATAGCCATTTATGTTACATTTCAATAAGCACTTGTTTCCAATTAATTCTGATACTTTGTCTTGTGTTGTTACTGCCTCTTTAGATGTGTTGGGGCAGACTGCTGACTTTGTGTTTTAAGCCCCAATTGTAGTTTACTGTCATGACATGAAAAATCTGTGTATCTGTCTTATATATACTTTATGCTATTGGTGCAATTTATGCTGAATAATTGTGGTGAAATAAATAGGATTTTTATGTTATACTGACTTCTGTTAGAGGGGAAAAATCTACTTTTATTGTGGCAATGGAGCCATCTGAGGGGAAGTGAGTTGGGAGGATTACATGTTTTGGTCGGTCTGTTGCAAAAGAGAAACTTTTCTCCTTTTGGGATCTCTTTGTGGATAATTTAAAATTGAGGGATCCCCAAGAGAAGAGTTTTATATTTGATGTTGCTGGCCACTCTGCAAATGTTTTGATATCCCGGATTCCTTTTGCTCTTGGATATTTTTTGGTTTTCTGCCCGAGGACTGTGAACCTGATGGACTATTTATGTGGGTGAAACACCATCCATGGACTAGATGTTTGGAGACTATCCTTCTCTGTCTCTGGACCCTCAGATAAGTTCTGAATTATGATGTGGTGCTATGAAATGTAATGATATGGCGAATGTTATTCAGCTGATACTGGTTTCTGTGGGTTTTCTTCAAGCAGAGCTGTTGACTAGCATTTTATCTATCCCTCTACAGTTTTGCATTTAAGTGCAGTTTGAGTTAAACAAACTTTTGGAATGCTTTGAAAAGCTGGTCAGAGATTTCATCACCTATTCATTACCTGATACCCTGGACCCATTACCTGATACCCTGGACCCATTACCTGATACCATCCCAATCGCTCTACTGAGGATGCCATAACATGCATCTTATACACAGCCCTGAGGCATCTGGACATCAGGAAGGGAAAATATGTTAAAATGCTGTTTATTGACTACAATTCAGCATTTCAAACTAATTCCCTCAAAATTCACCACCAAATTGGAGGACCTGGGACTTAGACCTCAGCTATTAGCAAACTGCAGAACCCTGATGGACTGTTTATCATCGTCAAAGATTTCAATGATGCAAATCTCAAGTCAGTGCTCAGTAAATTCCATAAGCAAATGGACTTTGCAATGAGAGGGGTGAACGCACTGGATCTTGTTTATATAAACATCTCTGGCACATACCTGGCAGAGCCCTGCCCTCACCTCGGCTACTCAGACCACATCTCTGTTATGCCAACCCCAGCATACAGACCATTCATCAGATGCTGCAAAGTGGTTCTGAAGCAGGTGAAAACCTGGCCAGCAGGAGATGACAAAATGACTCTAGGTTTCCTGACTGATCTTACAATCCATCTGGATCATCTGTTTCATAACCAGCAAATTCCCAGAGGAAACTGGACCTCACACCCCATGAGTAACCATCTTGAATCCATGCAACTGGGTCATACCAAGTTGAATGATGGCAAAGGTGAGGATAGGGACAGGATATGTTTAAATTGTGGCAAAACTGAACTCTTCATGGGGCAAAGCCCCTTCCATAGCAAGACACCAGCCAAACAAAACCCTGATGAGAATACCAACATCTTCACCACTCGTCAATGGTAAGTACATTTCATTTACTTTCGGGGTGACTGACACCAGTCATTCACCCCGAAAGTACAAATCAAAATCTAAGATGTTGTCTCTTCTCTTTCAGCACTGATTGATTCGGGGGTAATTTCGTCAACCAAGCCACAGTGAACAGATTCAACATTTCCTTTACAACATCCTCTACACATCCACTCTATTTACAGAGGACCCATAGTAGACGGAATGATCACACACTGCACTCATTTACATTTATGCCCATATCCAGATTGACTTACATTTGAGCAATTGAGGGTTAAGGGCCTTTCTCAAGGACCCAACAGTGGTAGGTTGGCAGTGCTGAGGTTTGAACTCATGACCTTCTGATCAGTAGCGGTTAGTGGTCTTAACCACTGAGCTACCACTTCCATCTCCGCCACGTCAGCGTTGCACCTGGAGCACATACTGTATCATGTCTGGTGAATGTTACCTTGAAACACCTAATCATTTTAGGATTCCTTTGGATGCACCTACACAACCCATGGATCTCCTGGACTGAAATGAAAATCACTCACTTGTCATCTCATTGCCTCAGTCACTGCCTCAGTCACCATGCACCTTAGCTCTTGTTAGCTTCAACCACAGTGTAGAGCCCAGAAACTAATGCATCATTGAGCATCCCCACAGAATATCAGGATTTCAAGGTAGTCTTCAGTAAGACCAAAGCCAGTGGTCTGCCGTCACACCACCCCTATGACTGATGATTGAACGCCTTCCTGGGACCATTCCCCCTCAAAATCAAATATATCCACTCTCCATAACAGAACAACAAGCAATGGAGAAATATATTCAGTAAGCACAGCAATGGGGTATATTTACCCCTCCAAAGCTCCTATATTGGCAAGATTCTTCTTTGTAGAAAATGCCAGGGTGACTTTCAAACCTGTATTGATTACAGAGGACTGAACCAAGTCAAAGTAAAGAACATGGAGAAACCCATGTTCTCCATGTCCGACAAGTCTAAATCCCAGTGCACACTGTACGATGTTTAATAGTCCTTTGCAACTATTGCTTGTCAGACTGTACGAACATAATCCCCGCTGTAAGCTGTGTCAGACTGTAGGATCTCAGTTGTCATTAATGTTGGACTGTCAGAATTTAATCGGAATAAAAATTTGATCGCAATGGCCATTAATCGGTTGTCGAGGAACACGTCAAACTAGCAATCAAAGACTACAGATTTTGGCCTAGGATTATAGGAATCTTTTAGGATTCTCAAAATTTGACGACCAAATTGTGGCCAAAATCGTACAGTGTGAACCCAGCTTTAGAAGAACTTCTACAGAAACAGTTGTATACAAGGGGAGAAATGCGAGTTCCATGTGCACACAATTTCCTTCCTTGGATATATTATCAGCCCAGAGAGAGTAACCATGGACCAGACTAAAATTTCTGCTGTGACAGACAGTTATCAGGTTTGTGAATTTCTACTGACAATTCATTCAAAGCTTTAATTCCATTGCTCTCCTCTGACATCTCGCCTCTCCTCTCCTGTGTTATATTTCATCCCTTCTAAGCTGTCAAGGGCGGAGTAAAACACCTGGATATCCTCTAGTGTGTGCATCATGCAATGTCCTTCGTCAAAGTCACACAGGGAGCGTGACGCAGGATTTGTTATAAATACCTTCTCATCATGTCTCTCTGCTCCTTTTACACAAATCACCTCGTACCATGTTGGATCTCTTGTGCATTTTGGATCTGAGTGACCTATGGTCAGAGCTGCAGATAACCTGTCCTCTAAAGCTGGTGACAGGCTCCTGTCATCTCTTTATGGCTGCGGTGAGTGTGCCTGTTTTTTTTGTAGATGTTTTATTTTTGAGGAACTTATTTATAGATGATTTCAATTTATATATGATACAGAAATACCCACATAGACCTTCCACACAGAACATCAGTCTGTCTGCATCCCCTTGTGCTCTGAGTAAAAATAGGAAAATGTATCTCTGTTATAAAAGTTCACTGTTTAATCTGACCGAATCCTAAAGAGTTTTCAATGTAATGAAGAAATGCCTGTATAATCAAACACAATATATGTTGTGTCCTGAGGGTGTGCAAACTTTTTCACTCAGCTCAGTCTCTGTGTCAGTCACTGTGATTTGGTTTAAGCAGAATTTATGTAAAGTAGGACAAAAGGGACAGAGTGGTTTGCATAAGCTAATTTGCCTGAAGGAAGACAAATATGCAGCTAAGGTTATCACTAAATAGTAAAATGGCCTCTGAAGGTCACATAATAAAGTAAAAACATAACATTTATGGTTTACCTCCAAATTTCAACTTCCAGCTAATACACTACACCAACAATCATGCTATTAACACTTAATAAGGAGAAGTGTTTAGTGTCAAAGTCACAAAATTAAGGTGATGCAGTATTTGTTATATCAGCACGTGTTGTTTATGGTTTCCGTATCTCATGTAGCTAATTCATTTCTTCACACACCTTGTTGATCTAGTGTGGAAGGCATGTGTGTGTTTGTATGTGCATTATCTGGGAGCTACAACTAGGCTTTCAGATATGATTTATGGACTTCGGAAGATGTGTACATTGGTTAATTTGTTGTTTATACTTGTGTATTCATTTGGGGAATCCATGTCTGACTTCACTTTGTGTTTTTTTTCTTTTCTCTTACCCTTGCCAGTTGCACTCAGGAAGCACCTCTCAGATACACACCACATGTCCTACCCAAGCCTGGCAATATTATAATATTATATTATAATATTGTGTCTTTCTGTGGGATTCTTCTCTTGGAATGTAAAAAGGGCCCAGTTAAAATAGCAGGAGATTTTATTAATCTTGGCCCATATTCAGAGTTAAATGTGTGTTTCAGAACTTAGGCATAACTGCTTAAGCACTATTCAGAAGTTGCATGAGAGCTACGCACATGGGGCAGAGTTTTGTTAATTTGTTTTATTTATTTATAGATCTAATATTATTTATTGGACTTTCTTTAAATTTTGTTGATCACTTACTGTTTATTTATGGATCACATTTTATTTTTGATAACCAGATGTACCTCTGCTATATACATTGCCTTACAAAATCATTCAACGCCCTTATAGTCATAAGAAACCCTCTTGAGGTTTCTTCCTCATGTTGTTTCATGGAGTTTTTCCTTGCCATCGTTGACTCTGAATTGCTCATTAGTGTTTACATTTAGAAATTGCTCATTAAAAAGGTGAAATGGGCAGGGACATTAGCTGGGAAGTGTTTCTCATTTGTGAACAACATAAGTTTGGTCTTTTCTGGGTTTAGTTCAGTTCAGATTGTACTGAAGTAAAAAGGAAACTTCAGATTGCACAGTTGAGACTGGTTAATATGAAATGCAGATAAAAGCAGTGTTGTGTCATTTAATTTTAAAGAGCTGATGCTCAAAATTAATGAATTTTAAATGTTATTAGTTGTACATAAGAATATTACTAACTGTAAAATACTGTTTGCATAAGTATTGACTGCCAGAAATTTACACAGATGAACAATATTACTCTAATGAGGAGATAGTTGGCTTACAATTGGCCTCTACATGTAAACTATCTTTTTTAAAAGTTCTCCTTTCCTGGATAAATGCCACCCTTAATTCAAATACCATTGTTCAGACTGAATCTGAAGGAAAGCTGTAAAAATAAAGACCAAAGAGCATTCTAAGGAAATTAGAGGTAAAGTTATAAACCTGCACAAGCTAGGAAAAGATTACAATACCTGTGAGCACTGCTGGATCAATATGTTTAAGGTCTGCTGACAAATAATGAATTTTGACTTTGAAAATATACTTTAAGAACATATTGGTTCGCAACAAAAATACTGCAACAATCTAGAAAAGTGTAAATTGTCAGCCAGACCAATCTCATGACTTTTGAGGGGGTTGAATACTTTTGAAGCCACCTTAATCATCTGACTCGGTTTTAACAGAGATGTCTGTGTAATGAAGGAACACCTGTATAACCAAACACACTAAATGTTGTGACCTGAGGACAGGGACACAGGAAGGTGTTTTACATTTACGTCACACCCAAATTAATCAAATATTTTTTTTATTTTAACAGAGAATGTGTGTTGATTACAATGATTACCACAGCACGGTTTAAATTTGGAATCAGAAGTTGTTGATTAATTTACTGTAGCAGTACGGATCTGAATATTTACGTCTGTAACATTAATGATCAGGTTATTGGGTTCACTCTAATACGTTATTGTTTCTACAGTATAACAGCTCCTTCACATGGCTTGTCTGGTGGAAGCACCACATAAGCGATTAATAAATGTATTACAAATGTCATTATATTACAAAGAAAAGTTTGTAATAATTTCTTTTAAAAGAGAACATGTTGATTACAATTATTATACCACAGCACTGTGGTGCTCTCGAATCAGAAGGCGTTGATTTATTTTCTACAGCAGTACACATCCGATTATTTACTATAACATAAATTATAAGGCTAAAGCACTCATTCTAATACATGATTGCTCATATAACAACTCATTTCACATAGCATGTACAGGGCATGCTTCACATAATCTAATAATAAACAGATCAGAAACATGTAGTTTAATAAATAAAAACATGTACTCAATGATTCACTGAATTAATGAATCAACTGATGTTTTCTATTAGGAGATTTATTTAACATTTATTGAAGTACAGTATAGCACTTTGTATAATTCAGTAATTTTCCCAACACAGAATGTTACTATAATATGCTCAATTTTAAAGTATTTGTATAGCATATTTCTTTATTTGTTCATTGATATATTATTATTATTATTATTATTATTATTATTATTATTATTATTATTATGTTAGCAGTTGCAGCTACATTTGCAGTTAAAGGAATCCTGAATGTCAGGTTGCTGCAGCAGCTTCCTCATCACTCATACTTCCTGCGTCCTCGCCTGAGTGTGTTCACCCAACCACACTACTTCTACCCAAACTCTGATTTGGTTTAATCAAGGTTTTATTTAAAGTAGGACAAAGGTACAGACAGGTTTGCATAAGCCAATTTACATGAAGGAAGCAAATGAGCAGCTCAGTTTATTACCAAAGGGAAAAAATCATGTGTATTCTCCCTTTGTACCCATGCCTGTTGATCCTGTTTTGAATAGTTTGTGTTCTAGTTGCATCTGGTAATTCTTATTGATGTCTGCAGCAATTCCTTGCTGCTGTTTCTCACTTGTTTTTCTTGATTTACTCACAATCATCCTGCCCAGTCTGCAGCTGGTCTTTCTGGGCCAGCTTGTACATTGTGTCTTACAGAAGTCCTTCAGAGGAATAAAATTATGTATCTAATGTACCCAGGTGACCATGGACACCAAGCACATCACACAGGGAAACTGATTTTCTTACGCAAAGCAAAGTGTGTCTGCAACTTTTAGCCAGAATGTGCCAATGTGCCTATTGTCATGTTGGAAAAGCAGGAGGGCATGTGAGTGTCAGGAAGCCTGACATTATCCCTGTAGGGATTATACAGCATAATGCAGCTTAACATATACAAGATCAATTGTGCATTGGTCACTTAGTGCTAATTAGGAGCTAATTAAGTGTTAATAAAGAACATGTTGCACATCATTAAAAGAAGATTCCGTGGCAAACAGAGTTGACTTACACACCACCTGAGTCATTAAAGCATATCACCGTTTTACACAGTGCTACAATTTGTCTTAATTTCTGTGTTCAACATTGGCTTGCATGTTGCATATATTTTCATATTTAATATTTTTTCATATATATATATATATATATATATATATATATATATATATATATATATATATATATATATATAATAGCTAGTTCCATTAATATGAATTGACTGGGTTTCACAAAATGTTCATCAAACTGGTGTGTGTAATTAAAATAGCTACATAAATTATTTAAACTTCGTATATATAATTCATTTGTAAAAGTACAGTAACGTTTCGCAAATTTATGACTAGGGGCCGAACAATCAGGGTTACATTAGTTTGTCTTCTAATGCGTAAAAACACACTGTAGGACAATTTGGGTATGAATATTTTACAAAAATTACAGGATTTTCATTAATCCAAGATCTATCCAAGATGGCAGCATGGTAGCAGGCAGTGACCACTTTGGGGCTACAAATATTGTGTACATTACATGTAGCCTACACCAATTGGAAAATGTTTACCAGTGTGCATCGGAAACACTGGTGCACATGTCTGGCATCTATGCTAGGCTAAAGTCCAACCATTCTCCTCTTCAATGTTCGCTCCCTCAACAGTAAACTGAAAAAAATATTGAACATGCTAAGAAAAAGCAGTTCTCCAAGGCAAGGAAAGGCAAGGAATCAGCTGAAATCCATAAGTAATTATACCTCCTATCTGTGCAAATTAATATCAGCTGGGTTAGTAAATTGATGGTCTATAAAAAGGCTTTTAATTACCAAGGTGTCACACAAGAAACATCTCATGATGCATAAAAGCAAAGAGTTCTCCCAAGACCTTCACAACCTTATTGTTGCAAAACATTGATGGAATTGGATATAGACATATTTCAAAACTTCTGAATCCTCCTGTAAGCACCATTGAGGCCATTAACCACAAGTGGAAGCAACATCACTCCGTCATTAACCGGCCACACACAGGAGCTCCTCACTAGTTTTCTGAGCAGGGAGACAGAAGAATAATCAGAAGAGTAGTCCAAGCGCCAAGGACCACTCAGAAAGAGCTCCAGAAACACTTGGATTCAGCAGGTACCTCCAAGTGTTTCTGAAGCTCTTTCCGAGGGTCCTTGGCTCTTGGGCTACTCTTTTGATAATTCTTCTGTCTCTCTGGTCAGAAATCTTGTGAGGAGCTCATGTGCATGGCCGGTTGATGGATAAATTCCACCAGCATGTTGATTTTGCGACCCATGGAACAAACACGTTAGACCTTATTACACCAACATTTATGGTGCTTACAAGGCATCATCTGTGCCCTACCTGAATGACTACTTGCCTGTTGCACTCACACCTATCATCATGAAGTGCTTTGAGTGGCAAGTCATGAAATGCATAAAGAGCAGTTTTCCCACCACCCTGGACCATTTCAGTACGTCTACCATCCCAACTGCTCAACATAAGATGCTATTTCTGCTACCATCCACCTTACTCTGACCCATCTAGACAAAAATGACAACTATGTAAGGAACTATGTAAGGTTCATAGACTTCAGTATAGCATTCAAGACAATCATCCCACAACAGATGATAACAAAGCTTAGTCTGTTGGGTTTTACCACCTCCCTCTGCAACTGAATCCTGGATGCTCTGACTGGAGACCCCAGTCTGTTAGACCCCGGTCCACTGTAGAGACAACAACCTATCTCTTAATGTTACTATGAGACTAAGATGATTGTCGACTTCAGGAGAACCCAAGTGGACCACTCACCACAGCACATCAATGGACCATGTTTAGAGAAAGTCAAAAGCTCCAAGTTTCTTGGTGTTCACATGACAGAGGACCTCCCCTCTCACTCTCAATACCAACTAACCAGCCAAGAAGGCCCAATACCTTACAGCAGATTGTGAGAACAACTGAAAATATCATCGGGGTCTCTGTACCCACCATTGACATCTTATACACTTATATCACTACATCTTCAATGCCACCAGTATTGCAGACAACCCATCTCACCAGTCTTCATTATCTCAAGATACAGCGGACTCCAACAGACTCTGAAACAGTTTCTTCCCTGAGGCAGTCAGATTACTCAACAGCCTGCTTCCTCCAATGCTCACCTGGGCTAGTCAAACACCTAACCCAGTATGACCACATACCACTGCACTTTACAGTATAACTCTGCATCAGACACTACATGGAACACTAAACATAGTGCTGCTACCCAACCAGTAGTTTACAGTTTACAGTCAATGTCCTGTATCTATTGTCTTGTGCCTTTATTGTCTTGTGTATTTATTGCCTTGCTCTCATCCCACACTGTAGTGTATATGCACTTTATGTAGTCATGTGTACTGTTATGTGTTGCACCATGGTCCTGGAGAAATGACATTTCGTGCCAAATTATTCAAACTATATAGATGAATGACATTTAAAAACTCACTTGACTTCACTGCATATTTCTTGTGTAAGTCCTTGTACAATTTACAACTAAATCCATTTGTACCTAGATTGATAAATAAGGACCAGAATTGGTTTAGGGTCATTATTGTACTGGAATGTGCATTTTTTCCCCTTTATTATAATAAATTATTTCCTTTAAAAGGATATACATACTGATGCAAACAGGTTATTTTAATTTTTTTTTTCTTTTGTTGTTTTATTTGTTTCTATTTGTGTCACATCACAGCCTAACCACGACTCAGGTTCTCAGGAGGCTCCGTGAACTACAAACATGGCCGCTGAGGACTACACTTCCCAAACACGCATGCGAGCACTTTCCCTGGAGTTCTAACTGCACACACCTGCAACCACTCTCTCACACACTCACACACAGAATATAAGAGACTTTGGGAACTAAAGACTTTGCGAAGTAAACGTTCAGTAGACTTGCTCTTTGCCGTTATCCAAGCCATTTCATAGTGTGTTTTTAAAAAAAAAGTGACTTTGACCATTGTTTCCATCCCGACCTCGATTTCTGCCTTGCCTTGTTTTGTTTGCTTGCCTGATCGCCGACCACTAACTTTGCCTTTCCCTTTGGATTATATTGCTTTGATTCTGTATACTTGCAACTGCTTCCGTCTCCGCCTACAGATCATGACAGATTACTTTGCCTTCCTTATGGAAGCAGCAGGTAAAGCGTCAAGCCATTGACGGCCACGGGAGATTGATAAGCGACCAGCACCAGCAGCTAACCTAGCTGATTGTGCAGGTAAATTGGCTGGTTCAGACCGCAATGAGCCAGCTCTCAAGACTATGTTTCGCCAGGGATTAAACTCGCATGTAGTGACAGAGCTGGCCTGTCGCGACGACCAACTTACCCTCGACTCAGTCATTAACCTGGCTATCTGCCTAAATCGTCTGCTACAGAGCCGCCACACAGTACACAGCGAGGCTGATTTTGTTGTGCAAGGTGCCACCGCTGAGCCCATGCAGCTGGGGCATGTATGGCTCAACAAGGAGGAGAGAGAGAGGCGGCGTTGTGGGTTTCATTGCTTCTACTGGGTGAGGAGAGGCACCTCATCAAACAGTGCCCGTTCAAGCAGCGTCGTGGCCTTGAAGATAGCGGGACAGCTAAAGCGCATCAGCAAGGGGTGAGTTCATTTCCTTCAACCCAGAATGTATCTCAGCCTGCATTTGTGCTACCTGTCATAGTTGAGTACTCAGGGTTGGCTTGTATCTTAGAACTGCTGATTGACTCAGGAGCGGCGGGGAATGTCATTGATCAGAGCACTGTACAGCAGTACAACATCCCTGTTCGTCCACTAATTCAACCAAGAAAGATTCAGGCCATTGATGGAGCTCCGATTGGGAAGGGGTTCATCTCCCATTGCACAGAGCCACTCACCCTTCAAACCAGCGCGCTCCATCAGGAGAGCATAGTGTTCAATGTCACAGTGTCTGTCAGACAGCCAGTGATTCTAGGCCTCCCCTGGCTGGAACAACACAACCCAGTCATTTCATGGACTAACAAGGAGATCATGCACTGGACCACCCATTGCATAGCACACTGCCTACAGACACCAGTGATCTCACTGGCGGCCACCTCCATTGAAAGCCCGAATAAAACCGCTAAAGTCCACATTCCACCCGAATATCATGACCTCAGGGAGGCGTTTAGCAAGGACAACGCTAGCAGATTACCACCTCATCAACCCTACAACTGTGCCATATATCTGCTTCTGGGAACTACACCACCACGAGGAAGGGTGTATCCATTATCACAGACTGAGCAGAGAGCTATGGAGGAGTATACTCAGGAGGCACTGCAGCAAGGCTACATAAGACCATCTACATCCCCTACTTCAGCAGGATTTTTCTTTGTGCATAAGAAAGGAGGAGGGCTCAGGCCATCCATCAATTACAGGGGTCTTAATCAGTGCTGTATCAAGTATCGCTACCCACTTCCGTTGGTTCTGATCACCCTAGAACAACTCCGAGCTGCCACCATCTTCACTAAACTGGATCTCCGCAGTGCCTACAACCTGGTCCGTATCAGAGAGGGAGATGAGTGGAAAACAGGGTTCAGTAGCACCTCAGGCCACTATGAATATCTGATAATGCCATATGGGCTCTCTAGCGCCCCTCAGTCTTTCAGCGTCTGATCAATGACATCCAAAGGGACATGCTGGGATGTCCCATTATCACTTACATTGATGACATCCTATTCTACTCCAGTTTCCAGGAGGAACATGTCCACCATGTTCGGCAAGTACTTCAAAGATTACTCAAGCACCACATCTCGTTCCTGGGGTACTTCATCAAAGTGAGGGGGTCACCATGGACCAAGGAAAAGTGCAGGCAGGTCGATGCGTCCGAGACTGGCATAGGAGCTGTCCTCTTGCAACGTTTCGGAGAGAGACCCAAGCTTCATCCTGTGGCCTTCTTTTCCCAGAAACCGTCACCAGCAGAGTGTAATTATGATGTGGGTAATAGAGAACTATTAACTGTAAAATTAGCCCTGGTATAATGGCGGCATTGGTTGGAGGGGGCAACACACCCTTTCATCATTTTCACGGATCATAAGAACCTAGAGTACCTACGTACGGCCAAGCGTTTATCACCTCATCAAGCCCACTGGTCAATATTCTTCTCAAGGTTCCAGTTCACCCTGTCGTACAGACCCGGGTCCAAGAACACTAAGGCGGATGCTCTCTCTCATCTAGACAGCACTGAGGTTCAGCGGAACCACGAAGAATTCATTATTCCCCCATCCTGTATTGTCAGTTCCCTGGAGTGGGAGTTGGACCAAACCTTAGAGAGCATCCCCAGGTCACAGGTTCCTGCAGCATGCCCCTCGGGAAGACAATTTGTGCCCGAGCGGCACTGACAGGAACTTATTGTCTGGGCCCACATGGCTGTTGCCACAAGTCACCCAGGTGCACACCGCACTTACCATCTGTTGCGGGCTAAGTACTAGTGGTCAAATATGGCAAGGGAGGTTCACCGTGTAGTGTCTTCCTGCTCATCATGTGCCCAATGTAAGGTTCCACGGACACTACCGGCCGGCAAGCTCAATCCCCTACCCGTACCGGAATGCCCCTGGCCCCACATCTCCATTGATTTTGTCACAGACCTACCAGAATCCCAGGGAAACATGACCATTCTAGTGACGGTGGACCGATTTTCTGGTGGACCCAGAAAGCCGTTTCATAGTGTGTTTTGACAAAGTGACTTTGACCAGTGTTTCCATCCCCGACCTTGATTTCTGCCTTGCCTTGTTTTGTTTGTTTGCCTGATCGCCTGACCCCTGCCTGTTTCACGACCACAAACTTTGCCTTTCCCTTTGGATTATATTGCTTTGATTCTGTATACCTGCAACTGCTTCAGTCTCCACCTACGGATCGTGACGATTTGTTGTTTGCTGGTTGCTATTTTACATTAAAGGTGGGAAAAGATCTAACATGATTTATTTTGGTTAAATTTTTTTTACATCACAAAAATGGTTGATTATTAATGTGATTCAAAAAAAAATTTTAAGAACCATTTACATTTTTTTTATTCCATTTATATTTGAAAATCATTGTGTGATACTACATACTAACATCTTAATAATATTTTCAGTGGTTTCCACTCAACAACCTTCATCGACCACGTGTGTGCGTGCTGGGTCGTTCCCTTGTCCCTACCCACATCATCTGCATCACACACACAGGTCAAGATCCACAGGTGAGAATAACATGGTAAATACACAAATTTATTTTTACTTTAAATGATAATTTCTATAAACCCCACACAGTTGATTACATAATCCATTAATTAAACTAAAACCTGGATATCCTGTAGTCTGTGTGTGTGTGTGTGTGTGTGTGTGTGTGTGTGTGTGTGTGTTTACGTGTGCATGATGCCAAGACCATCAACAAAGTGGCCATGCCTTATAAATACCAACTCATCACATCGCTCTGGTCCTTTTACTCTACCCACCTCGTACCAAAGCAGGTAACAGACTTATATATTATCTTCATGGCAGTGGTTAGTGTATTCTTATACTTTTGAGGGCATGGAAACTATGGAGCTATTAGCTGAGTGGGGATACCTCTACTAGAGTTTTATCATCTAACTAACTAGCCTTGTTACTGTCACTACTGGTCTGTCTGGGAGTTCAGATGCTCAGTACGGCACTCACCTCTCTGTCTGTTAGCAAATGGTTTCTGAGGTTTTTCACAAAGCCGAGTGTTTCAGGACGTGCAGGCCTGTGAAGACAAGCAGTTAGCATGGTTTAATGGTTCTCCCTCACTATACCACACTCTACTCCATTGAATGAAATTGGCGGGATTCTGCTAACACACATACATTGGCCGATATTGGGCTTCATCCATTTCCCTGTATTTGTGATGAGTGAGACTGCCTTCTTTACCAGGTCTGCCCCTGAAAACCATGTGACCTAGTCCAGAATGCTGCTGGATGAATTGTGTACATTTTCCCCAAGTCACCCTTTTGCCTCATCACCCTTTTGTTGTGTTCCATCCACAGGTTTTGTGTAGCTGCTGCGTCAGATATAAAGCACCTACAAATACTTACAAACTCACCTACAAAGAAAAAAAAAAAAGACCAGTACCAGCTAATTTAAAGCACTTATCACACCCTGATCTGCACTAAACTCCCTCAGAGCCTCTAGCACTCTTCAACCCACTAGTTATCAAGATACAAGGAAAATCTATAAATGTTTCTCATTCACCAATTCACACATACACACTCACACAAGGCACTAACCTGTCACTGGGAGCAACTTGTGATTCAGTGTCATGCCCAGGGACATGTGGAGGCATGTGGGCTGGGAATCAAACCACTAACCCTGTGACCCACCTGAGCCACAGTCGCCCCAGGGTTAGATCAGGTGTAGACCTATAAGAACAGTCTTCTCTGTCCTGCACCCAGGTGGAGGAATGAGCTTCTCCTGTCTGTCTGAACAGTTCAATTCAATTCTGTTAATTGTATAGCGCTTTTAACAATGGTCATTGTCTCAAAGCAGCTTTACAGAAACATATTAACACAGGATACAAATGTTAAGTGTGTGAATTTATCCCTATTGAGCAAGCCGGTGGTGACAGTAGTGAGGAAAAACTACCAAAGATGATATGAAGATGAAACCTTGAGAGGAACCAGGCTCAGAAGGGAACCCGTCCTCATCTGGGTAACAACGGATAGTGTAAAAGTAAAGGAAAGTTCATTATGGTTTTAACATGAAGTCTGTTTGTTGAACTAGTCCACTGTTCACTAAAGGAGATCTGAGTGCAGAACTGCATGTGGTAATTGCAGTCCTAAGGCCATCACAGCAACCATAGTTCCAGCAACCACAGCTAGAATGTCCATGTAGAATTGTGGTCCAAAACCATTTCCATGGTACTTCAAGCGGCACTGTCCTCAGCAATCTCCAGGTCGCACTGCTTGGGATTGTCCTCAGTGGCAGAATGTAGCCTCCAGTTGATGAGAGCTCCATCCAGAGGTAGGTCATCAGGATGGATCAGGCAGGTCTGGAGAGCAGAAAGTGTCAGGATCACTGGCATCTCCATAAACTCATGTATGGCTCGACAGAAGGAGAGACGGAAAGGGAAGTAAAGAAAGGGAGAGATTTTTAGGTATGCTTACTATCCTGCGATGGATAAGACTGTGTAATTTGCATGAAAAAGAAAGTCTGTTCATGGTAAGCTTGAGTAAACAAATATGTTTCAGCCTGGTCTGAGTCCCAAACACTAATTGGAAGGCTATTCCATAACTGTGGGGCTTTGTAAGAAAAAGCTCTTCCCCCTGCTGTAGCCTTCACTATTCCAGGTACCAACAAATAGCCTGCACCTTTCGATAAAAGTAGGCGTGGTGGATCATAAAAGACCAAAAGTTCTCTTAGGTGCTGTGGTGCGAGACCATTCAGTGCTTTGTAAGTCAATAATAGTATTTTATAATCAATATGAAATTTTACTGGGAGCCAGTGCAGTGTGGATAAGATTGGGGTGATGTGGTTGTATCTTCTGGTTCTAGTAAGGACTCTTGCAGCTGCATTCTGGACTAACTGGAGTTTGTTTATGCTCCTACTGGAACATCCAGACAGTAAGACATTACAATAATCTAGTCTAGAGGTGATGAAAGCATGAACTAATTTTTCTGCATCATGTAGTTCCTGAACAGTTTAAACGTGTAACTGAGCTCATTTTAACTGATTCAGTAATGCCCAGTATTTAACCCATTAATGCATATGAAAAGCATTTGAACATATGTGTTACGCCACAGCGAACTCGCGGCTGCAGTTTACAACGTGCAGTGCCACCCAAGGACATGGCGGAAGAGGACTACACTTCCAAGCCATGCCCGCGCTCGAGTTCACCGGAGTTCTGATTATGAACACCTGCACTGCATCTAAAGTTATAAAAGGGCCTCGTTAACGCCAGCCGCTTGCGAAGTAACCGTTCAGCAGCCTCGTCTCTGTTCGTTTACCAAGCATTAACCTCATATACGTTTACCTGGTTGTCTATATTTGCTTGTCTTTAGATTACACTTCTGCCTACACCCCGTATAACCTGATTACCGATTATACTGACTCTGATCTCTGATCCGTGTTCCGTCTGTCGTCCACCCCACGTTATCTCAAACGCCAGTCCGCGTTTGTCTCTGCCTAAGTGTCGTAACAATATGATACATGCATCTGGGTTTGTGGTAAAAAACCAAGTCATAGAGACTATTTCGTCTCAAGTTTCTTGCCATCTGTCTATGAGAGTTTTATCACAGAGGACACACAAATTTAGTTTTGCACCCATCAACCAGAGAATATAATTTCATCTGGATGGGGCTCTTATTTTCAGTCGTGCCCAGCCCATTTCAGATTTCCATCCTATCTGTTTTGTAAAGTAAAAAAAGGAGGAGGAGGAGGAGGAGGTGGTGGTTTGCATTTAGTCATCAAGTCTAAAAGAAGATAAGATAGTAACTCAGTTAGTCAGATACTGCAGAACGTCTCTGAAAGACACTGAGATCTATAAAAGCTACAACACTGATAGTTTACCTCCTTCACATTTCGGGTAGGTTTCAGTACTTTACTGAAATACTTCAGTTATTTCAGGAAATGTGTTATAGAACTGGACATGTGGTATAATGAATGTTTTTAGTATATTTGTGTTCTTAAGAGCAGGGCTTTACAGAGATCTTTACTCCAGCAGGAGATTACAGTTAAAAAGAGACTCGTGGATTGAGGTTTTAGAACTTTAGGTTTTAGACTACAGCATAAGAATCAGATCCACTGATAAATTTACATTAGATAGTCTGATGCTGTGTGGTATCTCTATTTATATAACAGTTTTTAATTTGAGTTTAAAAATTTAAACAAAAAAAACATGTTTTGAGTTCGATGTCATTTACATTGTGCGTGCTGGTCATTTAAATTTATTTATTGTTTATTATTATTATTATTATTATTATTATTATTATTATTTTATGATCAGCATCCCACACTGACCCTATATCACAATACTGGGTGATCTATCATCACTTCAATTTTTCTCATTTTTGTCTTTTTTTGTTCTGTTTTTCCTTGTCATTTTCCTGACCTGTCTAACCCCTGTGAACATATAACCCCTGTCCCTCATTACATATCCAATTAACCAACCAACCAAACAAACAAACAAACTAACTAACAAATAAATAAATTGTCAATTTTTTTTTCCTCATCCCATCAAGGTGAGCAAAACTTGGTGTTATTATGATCTAAACTCACCATCACATTCTTCACCATTTGTTCTTTTCTTGAGTCCTTTTTTAAAATTTTTTTTTATCTCTGTTACAAAATATTAATGTGTCATTTTGCTGTTATTACCTGCAGTGACTGTGACACTGAATCCTGTTCCAAATGACACCACCTGAGGAATAATAATCTTTCACTAATTACATTATTAACTACAATGCATCTGCATTGATTTAGGTTTTAACTTCAGATAGCATCATGTGTAGTGATGTGGTATGTGCAGTTATCAGTTTTACTGGAGTCACTGTTTTAATCACATTTATTATTTCTTAGTGAGTTTCAACACTTCAGTGATGGAGCAGCATCTGTTCATATTCCTGTTTTTTACAGGTGAGGGAATTGTGTCAAGACTCAAGTTATTTATTTGTCATTTGCACAGTTACACTGAGTACACTAGGCAATGAAATACTTGGGACAAGGCTCCGATTTAAACATTACAAAGTGTAAAGACAGTACAAAGACTTATTTGACATAAACAAACACATTTGGACATTAAGGCTGAGCAGGGTGAGTTCAGTCCTTAATGATTTTGTGGGCCCTCCTCAAACAACGTGTTCGGTAAATGTCCTGTAAGACCTGGAGTTTGTTACCAGTGATGAGCTCTGCTGTTCTCATCACTCTCTGAAGATAGATGCAGGACAGGACATCTGTCTGATACAGGACATCTCTAGCAACATTACTTATAATATTTATAGGAGACACAGAACTAGATGTAGCTAGTTACAGATATATGAAGCTTATGTAGATGGTTTTATAAACAGAAATATAATGTAGCATTTCATGTTTTACACTCAGTAAAAAAATGGGGGAAAATCATACTAGAACATTTTAAAGTAATTAAAATAAAAAAGTCTGACACTGAGCTGACATTGCATAAACTTTTAAAACTCTCCTTCACAGGAGTCACCCCCCTCATCTTGTCTGTCTCTCGTAAGTACTATCTGATCCAACAGGGAAAGACCTGGAGTGATGCTCAGGCTTACTGCCGAGCCGAACACATTGACCTGGCTATCATTGAAAGTAATGATGACATGGTCCGACTTCAGAGTGAAATACTGAAACAACAATTCAGTTCCAGTGCTTGGATTGGACTGTACGACGACATCAACAGCTGGTACTGGTCCCTTGGACATGAGACACTGGGAAGTTGGAGACTGTGGAATTCAGGACAGCCTGACAACTGGGTGGCACAGGAATGGTGTGGTGCGGCAACTACGTCGGGTTGGTCTGATGTGCCATGTACAAGCAACTACCCCTTTGTGTGCTTTGATGGTAAGGAACAGCATTTGTTTTCTCATTAGAGAAGGATGTCCGTGTTCTCATTAAATTTAAATGTGCTCTAAAAATGATAAATACCACATCTTAATTGGGTCAACAGAAACAAACAACCGATCTTTTTAAACTTTTACATTTGGCACTTAGCAAATAGTGTACTGGAGTTAATAGTTTTAGAGTAACCTGTCTTTCTTCTAATTAAATTTTTATTATTATTATTTAATCCATTTAATTTGGTGTGAAGTCTGTTTGCTTAACACCCATACACATGGGTGAAAAACTAAGCCTTCTGTTTAGATGAGGCTGGTAAACGTTATATTTCCTGCTTCTGCGATTGCAGAGGTCTTTGTGAAAAGAAAGAATAGAAAAGAACTTCTCTTTACTTATGGAAAAAAAAACATTTTCTTTTCTGAGAAGATATTAGTTGGTGAATCGAGTAGCTGGTTGTCTTGTAGTCTTTGTTTTCCCTGCCACTGTTGTTTTGCCCGCTGTAATTTATTTTTTGTTGCATTTTTGTTTTTGTTCATGTAAAATCTGCCGCTCTTATTTGGCAAAGTAATTTCCTCTGCCACGGAGGATCCAAGTTTGATTCCCACGGTTGAGCACTCCATGCCTCACTTTATTCTGTCTGAGCTCTCATCTATAGGCCTTTCTGGTATTCCTGCCACACCATCTATTAATGCTGGTTGGTGGAACAGTGTGTTAGAACGTTTGTAACTGAAATCCTGAGAACCAGGTTTAAGCCCCACTAAGCACAAACTTCACTTCCGTCATTTTGACTAATCAAACTCTGCTATTGGGTCTATTCTTTGGGTGCTCTGCATGTGAGGGTTGTTAAGATGCTCATCCTGATCACAGGGCATCTTACAACCCCATTACAACTTATAATCAACAAATAATCATGTTGTTTTTATTCTCACAGACAGTAAAACTGGCAATCAGAGATACATTTACATCTCTAACACTAAGACGTGGTATGATGCTCAGGCTTACTGCAGAACGTATCATACGGATCTGGCCAGTGCTAGAAATGCAACAGAATACTCTCTTATACAGGGACTGGTCTCTGGGGTCACTTGGTTTGGTCTGATCAGAGACACCTGGAAGTGGATAGACAAAACCAACTTCTCTACAATCAGCTGGATCTCTGGAAAACCTGATAATGCCCTGGGGAATGAAAACTGTGGTTATTTAAATAACGGTCAGGCTGGTGATGCACAGTGCTCAGACATAATGCCTTTCTTCTGTTACAGAAGTGAGTTAAAGTTTTATTCAGTCTCATATTAATAAATTTAAACTGCTTTTAGAAAGTAAGTTTGTGTTCATGTTTGTGCTTGTATGTGTCTTTACATTCCTACATTCAGTAACCACAGGACAACAACAAATTGTAAGGGTGAAGGTGCGGTCCAATCAGGATGTGAACGATCCTGCAGTAAAGGCGGCCATCTTGGAGCAGGTGGGTCTCATCCTCCTCAAGTCTCCACTTATAATGTACATTCTCCTCCTCATTACTGCAGCCAGAGCCTGAGTCTTCATCAAACTCTGACATTTCTACACTGTACTGTAATCACAATCTGTTGTGCTCAGTATATGTAGCATTTTTACAGGTTTCACAGGGGATTAGTTCCTCTATCATGTATTATTGAGTAATTAAAGTCCTGTTTTCAGATCAAGCAGGAACTGAAGGATCATGGGATGGCAGAGAACATCACAGTGAAATGGAGAGAGCAACCAGATGCAAAGGTGTTTCACAAGGAGACTGAAAAAAACACTACAGGAAAAGAAGAACTCTAAGTCTTTATCTGTGTCTCAAATTGAAAATAGTTATTTTAGTGTGAGTAATATCAGGGCAGGGGTGGAAAAAGTACTGAGAAGTTATACTTAAGTGAAAGTGAAGATAATGTGTCGGTAACTTACTCAACTAAAAGTGGAAGTATCCAGACAAAAAAAAAAAAAGTAAAATGTTTCTACTTTTAAATATATTCGAAGAGTAAAATGTAAAAAAAATGTTTTTATATGATGAAATTAGATCAGTGACACATTCTCATATAAAAAGACATTTTTATTACTTATCTAAACCCGTTAAACCCGTTTGTTTGGTTTTGGTTGTTTTTTTTTAAATTACCCCATTTTGCCTAAAACATTATTCGATCTGTAAGTGTGCTGCACAGTTTACTAAAGAATTAATTAGAAGTAAAGTATCTCATAAACACCTGATATTTACTATTAGCCAATCCTTAAGTAACACACTGCAGTGTGGTGGATTATCTGTATTCACACACACACACACACACACACACACACACACACAGATAGATAGATATAGCACTAACTACATTGTGTAGAATGAGAAGGTCAGAGAACATGAAAAATTGGCATGAATGCAAGGTGTAAATAAATAAAATTACATTTAAAATTATGTTCTTGTTAGAGAATTAATATTAATTAATAATACTTAAAGTATAAATACGCCAAAAATCACACTTCAGTATAGTAAGAAAGTACAATTACTCAAATATTTTGCACCCCTGACTCTGGGAAGTTTAATGAGATGTAGTTCACTATTAAAGGGATGGTGAAGGATGATTTACACTAAGTTTTTATTTAAGTTTAATTCTAAGGTAATATTTGTATTTTTCATTTAACCCTCTACAATGTCTCTTTACCTCAAATGAAGCTAATCAGCTGAGCTGGGTTTTTTTGGGGTCTTTACATCTTTAGTGTTGCAGATACGATGCTAATGTAGCGAACATGTAATGAAAGTCTCTCACCCAAAATATTTTGTGTAAAAATCTTTATATGCTCACTTCTAATAAACTTTAGAGTAAGTAACAACTAAGTAATGTTTTCCTGTATATTAGCTACACTTATAATTTATATAACTCAGACAGACCTTTACTTCTTAATTTTACTGTTTTTAGAATTGTACTGATACAAAAAAATGTCAATTTCAGCATTGAAGACCAATTAAATAAAGAAAATGAGAAAAAGAAACAGTGTCCTGTAGTTCATGAAGAATTTAATGGTTAATTAACCCAAATGATGAAGAAGTTGCTTGCAATTCTTATTTTTTTTAAAGGAAGGATGGTTGGGAGACAGACACCTTTCTCTATAATTCCACACGTTTTAATACTAATTGTACATTCATCCAAAATAAGAGCTGAAATTTCACTTAAGTAAAATATGCAAGTCCAACAAAATGTACACAAGTAAATGGTAGCAGTTTAATGTTAAACTTCTTAAAAAGAAATAGGTACGTTTTCAAAATTGTAATAACATGGACATTGTATCAATATGTAAAAGCTACATATTTTACTTAAGTGGAAATTTCATTTTTGATTCAAATACATTGGACAATGTATAATTTTTTATACATTTCATTTTTCATATTTTTATAATTTCAGTGTATTATTATATAAGGATATGATCTATCTGTCTAAAGAGGTAGAAGGTATGGACACAGTGTGCCAGGGGTGGATAAAACCTGAATATAAAGCCATCAAGTACATCTCCTTACGTCAGGCAGCAGAGATGGTTGCGGTTGCAGCTGTGGTTTACATGAAGCAAGGTCACACTCAGAAAGAGGGAGAGATTCAGATGATCAGCAAACCATATAGACAAGACAAAATGCAGAAATCAAGGAACCAGAATAATGAGATAAACAACAACAAAAAAAAGGTTAATCAGCCACTGATACAGTATTACTTCACAACTGGCTGCATATAAATAGTCTTTATATGAGTGTTTATATAGGTGCAGGTGTGACTGGGACCAGGTGTGCATGATTAGAAGTCCAGTGACTGAGAACGGGTGAGTGATGGGAATCGTAGTCCGTGGCAACCAGGTTTGTAAGCAGCAAGGCATTCTGGGAACTGGAGTTTGCTGACATAACACCTTAAAATAACTGCCACATCTTATAACAAACCAGAGACATCACATTAATTAACACACTCAACAATAACGCTCAGGAGACCATATCAAGGCTTAACAATATAATCTTCTGAACCTCCAGAGACCAGGCACTGAAATGAGGATAAACATAAATGTCTTGTTTGTTTCTAATCCACAGTACATATATTCTCTTGATAATATCTTCAATTATGTCACTATACCACATAATAAATTAGTCTTCATATTACTGTATGATGAAATAGGCTGCTTTCGGTTCCTCTTCCTTTTCCAAAGTGAAGCAGCAAGGACCGAGTTATTTAGTCTAACTTAGTTTATGACAAAATAATTATTTAAGCTCAGCTGCATTAGAAGGGAACAGAAGGTAGCCAAGTGCATTTCAATAAGATATTATTCTTCTTGTTGTGTATGGGGAAATCACATGTTACAGGAATTTGTTCAGTAATATCCCATAAATACATGTTCACAATACGCTATATAAAACAGTTATTATAAAATTAAATACAAATTATTCTTTATATGACTGTATCATACATTTAAGTGAGACAGCATGGACTGAAAAACATTAAAAAGATTATTAAGAAGTCATCATGTCGCATCACCACAAGATGGCAGTGTGATTATGTCAGTTCTCCTGAAAGTTCTCAGTTCTCATGTTTTAAATCAGACAGGAAGGACATTAAAATGATTCTCTACTGAAGTGTTGCCTTAAAGATAGTAACAATAATAATGGTACAATAATACTAATAACATTAACGGTAACATAATTATTCATTATTAACATGCATAAGGAGGGGGAGGGGGAGGCAGTGGGGAGTGATCATCATTTGGGTTAGAGGACGACAAAAAGGGAGGGTACAATGCAGAGATGTGCTGGGTGATGGACTTGTAAATGGCCCAATATCGACCCTATTGAAGAAGGTGTTCAGCTCATTTGCCCTCATCCAACTGATTGCAGAGCAGTTTGTAGCCTGACACTTTCGTTATCCCATTCCATACCTCTTTCACCTTACACCTTTAAAGACTAACCTCCTATAGTCCTTATCCTGATCCAACTCATGCCATCCCAGTCACCAGCATTATTGAAGGCCCTCTCCTTCTTGTTTAGCAAGGCCTCCGGTTCACCAGTGTACCAAGTTTTGTTGTTGCAAAACTTTGGACAGACTTAGATGGCACAGCAGTGTCCACACAGAAGTTAGACCATCAATGTCCTCAGTGTGAAGTTCACTAAGAATGTCCCAGAAAGTTAGAAAGTTGTTTTAAGGCATCAAAGGCATATAGCCATATAAGTCCACTGGCTTAATTTCAATGGTGGGGCAACTGACATACTGTATGAATGTGGGCAGAGTAAAGGAGAGATTAGCATGATCAAAGCCCCAGAGCTAACAAACAGGGCTTGCGTGTGGCAAGGTCTGTAGTCCCCCCGTCATATTGTGGATGACATCACATGCAGAGACACCGACAGCAGGATGTAAACTACTAGCGTGATAACATGCAAAAATTCCCTGGATAGGTAGCAGGTTGCATGTTAACTACTAATAGCTCAATGTCCTGAGTACACAGTTGCTTTTTTACAGTAGTATGCCTTGGATTGCACCACTTACTGTTCATAAAAGCTTTACTGTTCACCAACCCACCTCCTCTCCACTTTCCACTCTCCCTGCGGATCCAGTCCACTCTCATCAAAGGGAAGATGTCAATGGTAGCGTTAGCACTGGGAATAAATCCATGTAGCCACACCCGGCTATCATGTCATGTGTGTGTCACATGCAAAAAGCAGCGATGAGATCATCAGGTCACCAAACCACAACCCCTCCCCACCATGACTATGCCTCGATATCCTGTCCATGAATATCACAAACAGGATTGGTGACAAAGCGCAGCCCTGGCGGAGACCAACCCCCACCTGGATCGAGTCCGACTTTTTGCCGAGCATCCGGACAAAGCTCTCGCTTTTGGAGTACAGCGACTGGATAGCCCTAAGAAGGGAACCCCCCACCCCATACTTCCTCAGCACCTCCCACAGTAAACCCCTGGGGACCTGGTCATATGCCTTCTCCAAATCCACAAAACACATGTAGACCGGATGGGCATACTCCCAGGCCCCCTCCAAGATGTTTGCAAGAGTAAGGAGCTGGTCCGTTGTTCCACGACCAGGACGGAATCTGCATTGTTCCTCTTCAATCCGAGGTTCGACTATTGGCCGAATCCTCCATTCCAGTACCCTGGAGTAGACTTTACCAGGGAGGCTGAGAATTGTGATACCCCTATAGTTGGCGCACACTCTCTGGTCCCCCTTTTTAAACAAGGGAACTACCACCCCGGTCTGCCACTACTTGGGCACTGTCCCCGACTTCCACGCAATGTTAAAGAGGTGTGTCCCAAGACATCCCCTCCACACCCAGAGCTTTCAGCATTTCTGGTTCCAGTTCCAGTTCCTTCCCCCACAGAGAGGTGATGTTCCACGTCCCCAGAGCCAGCCTTCGCCACCCGAGTCTGGTCCATCGAGGCCCCTGACCTTCACTGCCACCCATGTAGCAGCGCACCCAACACCCACGGTTCACCCCACGAGTGGTGGGCCCATAGGATGGAGAGGGGGGTGCCACGTTGCTTTTTTGGGCTTTGCCCGGCTGGGCTCCATGGCATACCCAGCCACCAGGTGCTCGCAGTCGGGCCCTCCCTCTGGGCCTGGCTCCAGACGGGGCCCCAGGCTTCCTCCGGGCAGGGTAACTCTTCCTCCCTTTGTTTTCTTCATGAGGGTGTCTTTGAACCATTCTTAGTCTGGCCCCTCCCCTGAGACCACTTTGCCTTGAGAGACCCTACCAGGAGCTCAAGGCTCCAGACAACACAGCCCTCAGGTTCTTAGGGACACACAAACCTCTCCACCACGGTAAGGTCACGGTTCCCGGATAGGTTTTCACGGAATTCAATTAAATTCAATTCAGTATTATTCATATAGCGGTTTTAACAATGGACATTGTCTCAAAGCAGCTTTACAGAAAAATATAAACAAAGGATACAGATTTTAAGTGTGTGATTTTATCCCTATTGAACAAGCCGATGGCAACGGTGGCAAGAAAAACTTCCGAAGATGATATGAGGAAGAAACCTTGAGAGGAACCCGACTCAGAAGGGAACCCATCCTCATCTGAGTAACGATGAATAGCCTGTGTGGATAGAAATGGATGAATCCTTCTGAAGTTGTAAAGAAGAAATCAGCATGAGCTTGTCAGATTAGCAATGTGAGAGAAGAACAGAAGGTGAGATCTGAGAGTTGCCCATGGAGATCACAGCATCCTGACATGGGAATACATCACCTGGGATGAACTGCATTTCCATTTTGCTGGGATTAAGTTTCAGCTGATGAGCTGCCATCCATGCTGAGATGTCTGCCAGACATGCTGAGATCTGAACAGAAACATGACTATCTGAGAGAGGAAAGGACAGTATAAGTTGAGTGTCATCCACATAGCAGTGGTATGAAAACCCATGTGAGGATTTGACCTCACCAAGAGATCAGGTATAGAGGGAGAAGAGGACCAAGTACTGATCCTTATGGGACACTATTGGATAGTCTGCATGGACCATATGTGGATCCCCTCCATGTCACCTGATATGACATAACCTCCAGTTATAGTAGGAAGCAAATCACTGTCAGGCTGTACCAGTAATTCCCAGTAATAACTCATAAGGACAGACAAGAGCGTCTTGTGGTTGACTGTGTCAAACACTGCTGAAAGTTTGAGCAGGATGAGGACTGTTGACAGTTTGGCTTATCTAGCAGCATTGGGCTTCACAGTGATGGCCACAAGAACAGTCTTTGGAAATGTGCCACTTTGAAGCCAGACTGAAAAAAAGAGATTTTTTCCTGCCAGGCTATATGCTGCAGTATCCCCAAATTTAAAGGCAGCATTTCAGGCCCTCAACAGTGAACAGACTTCCCCACTTAGCCACAGTTTCTGATTGGTGCGCCTCTTGATGGTTTTGACCACAGTCACATCGTCTGTGCATTCATCAATACAGCCAATAACGGACTCTGTGTATTTCAGTAACTGTGCCATGTGTTGCTGCCTCTCTATAAAGGTCCCACTGTGTGGTTTCAAAACAGTCTTGCAGTGGTGAAGTAGATTGTTATGGCCACACTTAATTTCTGTGACCGCTGGCTTGGCCTGTCTCACCCTGGGTCTGTATGCTGGAGTGAGAATAATGGCCAGGCGGTCAGAGTTGCCAATTTGTGGAAGCTTTATATGAGTTTTTAATATTTGTGTACACCAAGTCTAGTGTATGTTTCCCCCTGTTTGCAATATTCACATGCTGGTAGCATTTAGGCAGAACAGATTTAAGACTTGCCTGGTTAAAGTCTCCAGCAACAATGAAGAAAGTGTTGGGATGGTTCATCTGCTGCTCGCTGATGTTATTGTAGAGCTCTGACATTTCCTCCTTCCCGTTAGCACTTGGTGGAACATAGACAGTTGTTATAATGATTGCCATCAGCTCTCGCAGCATGTAGAAGGGTTAGCATTTTACCATCATCAGCTCTATATTGCAGAGAGCAATAAGCAGAAACCACCGCGTCATCTTGACACCACAATTTGTTGATGTAAATAGCCAGTTCACCTCCTCTTAGCTTGCCGGCTAGCGAGGCTACTCTGTCAAAAGGATCATATAAGCCCCTACAGCTGGATCGTGGTGGCCATGATGTTCGGATTTAATCATGTCTCTGCGAAAACGTAGACACCACAATCTTCACTGCATTACGAAGCTCTCCACAGTCTGAAGTAATCCAACTTATTGTCGATAAAGCAAACAATTGCCAGCATGAGTGCAGGTATGGCCAGCTTGGCTTGTGTGGACTAGCGGTTAGCCTGGCCCATACTTCATTGGTCGCACCGCCATTTTGGCCAGCAACATGTGTCTCAAGATGGGGAGGAGGTCTTGTGAGATGATCTGGAGCATTGTGGAAAAGATTGGATAAAATGGTCAGGTGGTAGGATTGCAGGACAATATGACTTGCAGGATCTGTTCTGTTGATAGATGAGATAAATGTGTCAGAGAAAGGGAAAAGGAATCCTGAGTGTTACATGTAGGAGTTGGGGCAGGAGTAAAGTTCTGCCAGATTTTTCCCATCATGAAAAGGTGGCTTCAGCAGTCAGGTGGGAAGGAAATGACAGCGTATTAAGAAGTGAAGAAAAGATATTTTGGAGCTTGAGAGGCTCTTGTGCAGAAGCTTCCAGCTTTTCCTTGTAGAAGGTAGTCTTAGCAGAAGTCAGATGAGAATTTGGACAGGAGAATGTGGTAAGAGATGAGATGTGTGTCAAGTTGTGATTTCTTCTACTTTCGCTCTACTGTTAATTTTATCTGTTTGCTGCACAACACATCTGATAATCAAGGAACAATGTGAGAAATCTACTTGAGTTTAGAAGATAGAGGGCAGAGAGGTCCATGGATGATAAAAGTGAGGAGAGGAAATTGTCTGTCAGTCACTGCAGCCATAGAGAGTTAAAGGAGGTAGGGCATGGAAGGGATCATAGGGTGCAGGTAGCTACAGAGGAAGGGGAGATAGAGTGGAGGTTTCAGAGCATGGGAGATATTGATAGTGTCAGGCAAGATAGGGAGGGTGACGGTGAAGCATACCAAATGATGATCAGAGATGTGAAGTGGGATAGCATTGATGTCTGTACCTGAAGATGGGTGACTGAACACTAGGTCCAGGACATTCCCTCCCTTGTTAGTGGGAGGGGCAGCTGTTGAATGTCAGGGAGAATGAATTCATAAGAGGAAGAAGGCAAGAGGACTGGAACTGTCAGATGGGAGGTTGATGTCTCCAAGAAGAGTGAGAAAGGTGCTCTTGGTAGGGAAAAGATTGAGGACCATGTCCATTTATTCAATAAAGTCTCCTAGGGAATCAGGAGGGTAGTAGATGACAATGATAAGAAAGTTGATCGGAGAGGTAACTGTAACTGCATGGAATTCGAAAGATGAGATGTTGAGATGAGAGAGGGAATGACGTGTGAAGCATCATCTCTGAGACAAAATCAAACCTGTATCGCCACCCCTGCCAGTTTCTTGGGGAGTGTGAGAGAAAGTATAAGCAGAGGACAGAGCAGCTGCTATTAGCATAGAGCAACATACATTTCTAAACAACACAACAGAATCATCAATACTAGTGGCATAAGGCTCACTCCAACAATCTCAAGTAGACAGTACACAAAGGTCAGAATCCTACCTTACCAGTAAAGAATAAATCCAACATAGAACAACTTAAAGCACACTGAAAAAAGATTTGAATATATTTTACATTAGGGTTGTAACAGTGTCACAGTTTCACTGTCAAAGTAACAAAATTAAGGTCAAAGTTCAAATTTATTTATATAGCATGTTTACACCATCACAGCTAGCAAGGTGGCACAGCTGGATATTGTCTAATGTCTAGAACACAGAAGGTAACCTGTCCACTAAAGATGGAGACAGACTCATCATATCTTCATGGCTGTAGTGAGTGTATTCTTATACTGTTAGAGACATTGGAAATACGACCTGAGGCTCTGTGAATACACACAACTAGCATGATATAGTGGTTCTCCTCACTATCCCATACTCTACTCTACTGTGCAGCAACACTACAGGAAATAACCTGGCCAAGTTGTGTTTTTATCTCGTCCCTGACTTCAACCTGCTGCTCTCTCTGAGAGTCAAGTCCACAAGCAGCTGAACTCCAACACAATGATAGGAGAGTGTGTTTGTGTCTTCCAAATGCATTCATTTATTTATTTGTGGATCTTGTTTTAATTCTTTGTGGATCTTGTTGTAATTATTTGTGGATTTCATTTTATTTTTGTGGAACTTGTGTTATTTTTAAATGATGCATAGATCTTCCACACTGTCTGTCTGCATCCCCGTGAGTGAAAAAAAAAGAAATTATAGATATGTTATATGGTAGACCATTTAATCATCTCGCTCAATTAAAACAGAGGTGTCGGTGTAATGAACACCTGTATAACCAAACACAATAAATGTTGTGTCCTGAGAACAGGGACACAGGAAGGTGTTTTACATTTACGTCACACCCAAATGAAAATCAAATATTTTTTCTTTTAACAGAGAATGTGGAACATAAATGATTAGCATAATGTGCTCATTCTAATATGTTATAAAGAGCCATATGTTTTTCATTAATAAATTCGCTGTGCTTTAAGAGGAGTAATATCTACAACATTCAAACTCAAAAACTGCTCAAAAATATTAAAGTTTGTGTAACTTTTTCTGTAAAATAACCAAATTTAAAGTATTTGTATAACATATTGTTTATGTATATATTATTATGTTAGCAGTTGTAGCTGCATTTGCAGTTAAAGAAATCCTGAATGTCAGGGGTTCTGCAGCAGCTTCCTCTGCACCCAGACTTCCTGCCTCCTTGCCTGAGAGTGTTCACCCCCCCACACTTCTACCCAAATCCTGATTTGGTTTAATCAAGGTTTTATGTAAAGTAGGACAAAGGTACAGAGAGGTTTGCATAAGCCATTTTGCCAGTTTTCCACATGGAGTTGTGTAATATAATTACAGTGGATATAAAAAAAGTCTACACATCCCTGTTAAAAGGTTTTTGTGATATAAAATATTAAACAAAGATTAGTCATGTCTTTTTCCACATTTAATGTTATATAGCAACCAACAAAATTCAAGTAAAAAACAAATGCATTAGGTGAAAAAAGAAAAAAAAAGACTTATAATAAACCGGTTGCATAAGTATGCACACCCCTTAACTAATACAGGTTTGTGCAGGTTTTGTGACAAAATAGATTGGTATATGGAGCTATCCATGATTTCCTCTATCTTGACTAGAGCTTTAGTCCCAGCTGAAGAGATACAGCCCCATAGCATGATGCTACCACAACCATGCTTCCCTGTGGTCTTTGAGTGATAAGTTGTCTTGTTGTCTTCCATCTAGCTACCGTACCCCACTTGTGAAGTATATGAGACGTTGTTGTCACATGCAGGGTGTGACCAGTACTTGCCAGATGTTACTGTAGTTTTCCTCTTCTCCTTTGGTCAGTTTTGTAGGGAATGTGGTGTCCAATCTCCTCCATTTGTTGATGATGGTCTTAATGGTGTTCCATTCTAATATTTTGGAAAATCTTTTGAACACCCTTTCCTGATCAATACCTTGGCACTATGACCTCCCGTATGTGCTTTGTAAGCTGTTTGTGGACCATGGCTTCAGCAGTCGGATAAAACCAAAAAAATGTTACGAAAATTGTACAGAAATAGCTGATCTTTATTTGGGGTTAATCAGGATTACTTCATTGATGACAGCTATATGATAATTACTTTTGAACATGAGTTTGTATGTGATTTCTGAGCACAGTCACATGCTCCATTATAATAGGGTGTGCACACTTATGCATCCAGGTCATTATGTTTATTTCCCCCCCATAAAAAGATTCTATTTGTTTTTCAGTAGGATTTTGCTGGTTGCTATATCACATTAAAGGTGGGAAAAGATGATAACATGATTTATCTTAATTTAATTTTTTACATTTAAAAATGGTCATTTAATACTGTGATAGTCATGCTGTATAAGACAAAACAAGATCATACCCATGAACATTTCAAACCGTACCACCTCTACTTCACCTAGTGGCCCACAGTAGTGGCAATAGATGAAACAGGTTCTGTTTAAGAACAACAGCTGTGTCATATAAAGACACCTGAAGGACATTTTCTACTGTCAACATATTTAAATTGAAAAGCTTATTGTTTATCACCAACCCGCTGAACACAGAGCTATCAAATTCAAAATTACCTTATTTTTTCCTTACAAAATTACATTTCTTCAGTTTAAACATTTGATTGTTTTCTATGTTCTATTGTGAATAACATATGGGTTTATGAGATTTGCAAATCATTGCATTCTGTTTTTATTTACACTGCTATTGTGACATCATGTATATATCAACCCTTAAAATAAGTGGAATCACAATACTACTGCAACATTTTACCAGAATAAAACACTGGTGTCACAGCTCAGACGTTGTTCAGCTGACATGCACATATCGCAGCTATTGGGAGTAGACCGACCATCGTGTTTCTGAATTTTTGGCAGAAATGTCCGGAAAATGTCCTTATTCCGGCCCCATTGAAAGTAATGGAAAAATGTGGACCCCCAAACTCCCACAGTGTCCATGACAGAGACATGAAAGATGTATCCGCGTTTTCGGCTTGGTCCAGAGAGTCAGGAAATCACATTTGGGAATGGATCCCATGTGCACGTCACATTGAATTTCCCGTCAGAATTCCCAATAGGCAGTAATGTGAAATGAGTCTACAGGAGCAACAGAGGGCATAAACTAATCACCAAATTAATATCATACATCACAACAATCAGATACATAAAAAAATGACGAGAATTGCATTATGGGTATTCCAATGATGTCACGTGCACCTTAACCCCTAAAATAAGTGGAATCACAAAACTACCTCAACAAAGACATGTGACATTTGAAAACGCTCGGCTCAGTGAGGAGAATTGCGGTATGGATATTCAGATTGCCATGAAACCTATTATATTAAAAACTCAAGTTACATTCATTACAGATACCGATATATGTCAATTACATATGCTTCAACAAACACATACACACATGCAGCTGCATGTCAGTGTCGAATTTTGCAAGCACCAGTCATATTTTCTTCCAAAAATGTAAATTCTAGTTCTTTCTCAAATTACACACTATAGACAATGTAATAAACATCTCCAGTCCTCTGTGGGTGTTTTTCCAGTCGTGCCCAGCCCATTTCAGATTTCCATCCTATCTGTTTTGTAAAGTAAAATAAGAAGAAGGAAGAGGAGGAGGTGGTTTGCATTTAGTCATCAAGTCTAAAAGAAGATAAGATAGTAACTCAGTTAGTCAGATACTCCAGAACATCTCTGAAAGACACTGAGATCTATAAAAGCTACAACACTGATAGTTTACCTCCTTCACATTTCAGGTATGTTTCAGTATTTTACTGAAATACTTCAGTTATTTCCTAAGACTTAATAAGGGAAATGTGTTATAGAGCTTGACATGTGGGATAATTAATGTTTTTAGTATATTTGTGTTCTTTAGAGCAGGGCTTTACAGAGATCTTTACTCCAGAAGGTGATTACACTTTAAAAGAGACTCATGGTTTGAGGTTTTAGAAACAGACTACAGCATAAGAATCAGATCCACTGATAAATTTACATTAGATAGTCTGATGTTGTGTGATATCTCTATTTACATAACACTTTTTAAATGGGTTTAAAATTTTACAGTGCTTTACATAGTAAAATTAAACATAGTAAACAGATTTAATTAAATTTACAGTGAAGCACCTATATTGCTGGTATGTACCTTGCAGTTCCAGTGCTTCCTGTATAAACAGAACCATTTCCTCTACACAATCATATATACTGATGTGTAGTGATGTGGTACTTGCAGTAATCACATTTCTTATTTCTTAGTGTGTTTCAACACATCAATGATGGAGCAGCGTCTGTTCATAATCCTGTTTTTCACAGGTGAGAGAGAGAGAGAGAGAGAGAGAGAGAGAGTTTGTGTGTGTGTGTGTGTGTGTGTGTGTGTTGTTTTTAAATAATGGCTTCACCTGATTTACAGAAAGGAAGCACTTGGTAGTCCTGTCTGATACAGGACATCTCTAGCAACATGAATTATAATATTTATAGGAGACACAGCACTAGATGTAACTAGTTACGGATATATGAAGTTCATTTAGATGTTTTTATAAACAGAAATAAAATTTTGTGTATCATGTCTTGAACTCAAGAAATTTTTTATCAATTTCTTATTGAAAAAATGTTTGATTAGTTAGAATTAACATTTCTGACATAGCTACCATTGCATAAACTTTTAAAACTCTCCTCCACAGGAGTCATCCCCTTCGTCCTGTCTGTCTCTCGTAAGTACTATCTGATCCAGCAGGGAAAGACCTGGAGTGATGCTCAGGCTTACTGCCGAGCCGAACACACTGACCTGGCTATCATCGAAAGTAATGATGACATGGTCCGACTTCAGAATGAAATTCAGAGACAACAATTCAGTTCCAGTGCTTGGATTGGACTGTACAATGACATAAACAGCTGGTACTGGTCCCTTGGACATGAGCCACTGGGTAGTATGAGACCGTGGGCTACAGGAGAGCCTGACAACTGGCTGGGACAGGAATGGTGTGGTGCGATAAATACTTGGGCTTGGTCTGATGGGTCATGTACAAAAACATTACCCGTTGTGTGCTTTGATGGTAAGGAACAGCATTTGTTTTGTCAGTAGAGAAGGTTGTCCTAATAAAATCATTGTCGACAGTCCCATAAGACCTGCATCTCCTATCTTGCACGGCGAGCATTATTGGTAGCACCCTATTTATGTACATGGGTGAAAAACTCAGTCTCTGATTCTTCTGTTTAGATGAGGCTAGTAAACATTATATTTCTTGGTTCTGTGTTTGCAGAGGTCTTTGTGAAAATAAGAAAATAACTTCTCTCTATCCATCCATCCATCCATCTATATTCTGTACCACTTATCCTACACAGGGTTGCAGGGAGCCTGGAGCCTATCCCAGGAGAATCAGGGCACAAGGTGGGGGACACCCTGGACGTGGTGTCAACCCACTACGGGGGACATTTCTCTCTATTTAAGAAAAATATCTATTTATTTATTTGATTTTCTGAGAAGATATTAGTTGGTGAATCGAGTAGCTGGTTGTCTTGTAGTCTTTGTTTTCCCTCTCATTGTTGTTTTGCCCTCTGTAATTTATTTTTTGTTGCGTTTTTGTTTGTGTTCCTGTAAAATCTGCCGCTCTTATTTGGCAAAGTAATTTCCTCTGCCACGGAGGATCTGAGTTTGATTCCCGCGGTTGAGCACTCCATTCCTCACTTTATTCTGTCTGAGCTCTCATCTATAGGCCTTTCTGGTATTCCTGCCACACCATCTGTTAATGCTGGCTGGTGGAACAGTGTGTTAGAGCGTTTGTAACTGAAATCCTGAGAACCAGGTTTAAGCCCCACTAAGCACAAACTTCACTTCCCTCATTTTGACTAATCAAACTCTGCTATTGGGTCTATTCTTTGGGTGCTCTGCATGTGAGGGTTGTTAAGATGCTCATCCTGATCACAGGGCATCTTACAACCCCATTACAACTTATAATCAACATATAATCATGTTGTTGTTTTTTCTCACAGACACTAAAACTGGCAATCAGAGATACATTTACATCTCTAACACTAAGACGTGGTATGATGCTCAGGCTTACTGCAAAATGCATCATACGGATCTGGCCAGTGCTAGAAATGCAACAGAAATCTCTGTTATACAGGGACTGGTCTCTGGTTGGACTTGGTTTGGTCTGATCAGAGACACCTGGAAGTGGATAGACAAAACCAACTTCTCTACCATCAGCTGGATCTCTGGAAAACCTGATAATGCCCTGAAGAATGAAAACTGTGGTTATTTAAATAATGGTCAGGCTGATGATGCACAGTGCTCAGACATAATGCCTTTCTTCTGTTACAGAAGTGAGTTAAAGTTTTATTCAGTCCCATATTAATAAATTTAAACTGCTTTTAGAAAGTAAGTTTGTGTTCATGTTTGTGCTTGAATGTGTCTTTACATTCCTACTTTCAGTAATTACAGGAAAACAACAAATCGTAAGGGTGAAGGTGCGGTCCAATCAGGATGTGAATGATCCTGCAGTAAATGCGGCCATCTTGGAGCAGGTGGGTCTCATCCTCCTCAAGACTCCACTTATAATGTACATTCTCCTCCTCATTACTGCAGCCAGATCCTGTGTCTTCATCAGACTCTGACACTTTTACACTGTACTGTAATCACAATCTGACTGTTGTGTTCAGTATCTGTAGCATTTTTACAGGGTTCACAGGGGATTAGTGCCTCTATCATGTATTATTGAGTAATTAAAGTCCTGTTTTTCAGATCAAGCAGGAACTGAAGGATCATGGGATGGCAGAGAACATCACAGTGAAATGGAGAGAGCAACCAGATGGAAAGGTGTTTCACAAGGAGACTGAAAAGAACACTACAGGAAAAGAAGAACTCTAAGTCTTTATCTGTGTCTCAAATTGAAAATAGTTATTTTAGTGTGAGTAATATCAGGGCAGGGGTGGAAAAAGTACTGAGAGGTTATACGTAGGTGAAAGTGAAGATAATGTGTCGGTTAAAAGTGGAAGTATCCAGACAAAAAAAAAGAAAGTAAAATGTTTCTACTTTTAAATATACTCACATATTAAAAAGTTTTTAAGAAATGTTTTTATATGATGAAATTAGATCGGTGTCACATTTTCATTAAATTTTTTTTTTATTATTACTTATCTAAACCCGTTAAACCCATTTGTTTTTTGTTTTTAAATTACCCCATTTTGCCTAAAACATTATTCGATCTGTAATTGTGCTGCACAGTTTACTAATTAATTAATCAGAAGTAAAGAATCCCACAAACACCTGATATTTACTATTAGCTAGGGTCACTCATCCTTAAATAACACACTGCAGTCTGGTGGATTATATGTATTCACTCACACACACACACACACACACACACACACACACACACAGAGAGAGAGATAGATATATAGATATAGCACTAACTACATTGTGTAGAATGAGAAGGTCAGAGAATGTGAAAAATTGGCATGATTGCAAGGTGTAAATAAATAAAATTATGTTCTTGTTATAGAATGTAATTAATAAGACTTAAGTAAAGTATAAATATACCAAAATCACACTTTAGTATAGTAAGGAAGTATAATTACTCAAGTATTTTCCACCCCTGACTCTGGGAAGTTTAATGAGAAGTAGTTCACTATTAAAGGGATGGTGAAGGATGATTTACACTAAGTTTTTATTTAAGTTTAATTCTAAGGTAATATTTGTATTTTTCATTTAGCTCTCTACAATGTCTCTTTACCTCAAATGAAGCTAATCAGCTGAGCTGTTTTTTGGGGGGGTCTTTACATCTTTAGCGTTGCAGATACGATGCTAATGTAGCTAACATGTAATGAAAGTCTCTCACCCAAAATATTTTGTGTAAAATCTTTATATACTCATTTCTAATAAAATTTAGAATAAGTAACAACTAATAAGTAATGTTTTCCTGTATATTAGCTACACTTATCATTTATATATCTCAGACAAACTATTACTTCTTAATGTTGCTGTTTTTAGAATTGGACTGATACAAAAAATGTCAATTTCAGCATTGTCAATCATCTGATTCTAGATCATATTTACACGAAGACCATTTAAATAAAGAAAATGAGAAAAAGAAAGAGAATTCTGTGTCCTGTAGTTCATGACAAATTTATTAATCTCATGGTTAATTAACCTGAATGATGAAGAAGCTGCATGCAATTCTTATTTTTTTAAAGGAAGGATGGTTTGGAGACAGACACCTGTCTCTATAATTCCACACGAGTTAATACTAATTGTACATTCATCCAAAATAAGAGCAGAATTTTCACTTAAGTAAAATATGCAAGTCGAACAAAATGTACACAGGTAAATGATAGCAGTTTAATGTTAAACTCCTTAAAAAGAAATAGGTACGTTTTCAAAATTGTAGTAACACGGACATTATATCAATATGTAAAAGCTACATTTTTTACTTAAGTGGAAATTTGACTTTTGATTCAAATACATTGGACCATGAATAATTTCTTCAGTATATTATTATATAATTATATGATCTATGTGTCTAAAGAGGTAGAAGGTATGGACACAGTGTGCCAGGGGTGGATAAAACCTCAATATAAAGCCATCAAGTACATCTCCTTACGTCAGGTAGCAGAGGTGGTTGCGGTTGGAGCTGTGGTTTATTAAATTCAAGCAAACAATCCAAAACATGAAGCAAGGTCACACTCAGAAAGAGGCAGAGATTCAGATGAGCAGCAAACCATATAGACAAGACAAAATGCAGAAATCATGGAACCAGGTAATAAACAAAGTCAGAACCAGAATAGCGAGATAAACAAAAAAAAAAGACTAGGTAAATCAGGCACTGATACAGTATTACTTCACAACTGGCTGAATATCCATAGTCTTTATATGACTGTTTATATATGAGGCTGCTTTCGGTTCCTCTTCCCTTTCCAAAGTGAAGCAGCAAGGACTGCGTAATTTTGTCTAACTTAGTTTAGGACAAAAAAATTATTTAAGCTCAGCTGCATTAGAAGGGAACAGAAGGTAGCCAAGTGCATTTCAATAAGATATTATTCTTCTTGTTGTGTATGTTGAAATCACACGTTACAGGGATTTGTTCAGTAATATCCCATAAATACATCTTCACGATATGTTATATAAAACAGTTACTATGAAATTAAATACAAATTACTCTTTATATGACTATATCATATATTTAAGTGAGAGCATGGACTGAAAAACATGATTAAGAAAAGATTATTATGACGTCATCATGTGGCATCACCACAAGATGGCAGTGTGATTATGTCAGTTCTCCTGACAGTTCTCATGTTTTAATTCAGACAGGAAGGACATTAAAAAGATTCTCTACTGAAGTGTTGCCTTAAAGATAGTAACAATAATAATGGTACAATAATACTAATAACATTAACGGTAACATAATTATTCATTATTAACATGCATAAGGAGGGGTAGACAGTGGGGAGTGATCATCATTTGGGTTAGAGGACGACAAAAAGGGAGGGTACAATGCAGAGATGTGCTGGGTGATGGACTTGTAAATGGCCCAATATCGACCCTATTGAAGAAGGTGTTCAGCTCATTTGCCCTCATCCAACTGACTGCAGAGCAGTTTGTAGCCTGACACTTTCGTTATCCCATTCCATACCTCTTTCACCTTACACCTTTAAAGACTAACCTCCTATAGTCCTTATCCTGATCCAACTCATGCCATCCCGGTCACCAGCATTATTGAAGGCCCTCTTCTTCTTGTTTAGCAAGGCCTTCGGTTCACCAGTGTACCAAGTTTTGTTGTTGCAAAACTTTGGACAAACTTAGATGACAGAGCAATGTCCACACAGAAGTTAGACTATCAATGTCCTCAGTATTAAGTTCACTAAGAATGTCCCAGAAAGTTGTTTCAAGGCATCAGAGGCGTATAGCCATATAAGCCCAGTGGCTTATTTTCAATGGTGGGGCAACTGAAATACTGTCTGAATGTGGGCAGAGTAAAGGAGAGATTAGCATGATCGAAGCCCCAGAGCTAACAAACAGGGCTTGCGTGTGGCAAGTCTGTAGTCCTCCCGTCATATTGTGGATGACATCACATGCAGAGACACCGACAGCAGGATGTAAACTACTATCGTGATAACATGCAAAAATTCCCTGGATAGGTAGCAGGTTGCATGTTAACTACTAACAGCTCAATGTCCTGAGTACACAGCTTTACTGTTCACCAACCCACCTCCTCTCCTCTTTCCACTCTCCCTGTGGATCCAATCCACTCTCATCAAAGGGAACACATCAATGCTAGCATTGGCACTGGGAATCAATCCATGTAGCCACACCCGGCTATCATGTCATGTGTGTGTGTCCTGCCAAGACCTTCAACAAAGTCACACAATGACCCTGACACAGAATATATTAGAAATACCTTCTCATCATGTTTCTCTGCTTCCTTTACACTACGCACCTTGTACAATGCTGTGTACAAATCTTGTGCATCTTGGATCTATGTGACCTATGGTCAGAGCTGCAGGTAACCTGTCCTCTATAGCTGGAGATCATATCTTCATGGCTGCAGTGACTGAGGTCTGTTTTTGATTTACTTGTGGGTGTTTTTGAGGAACTTCTGTTATTTGCAGATGATGTAACAGAAATTCTCACATAGACCTTCCACACAGAACATCTGTCTGTCTGCATCCTCTTGTGCTCTGAGTGAAAAAAGTAACATGTTGCTCAGTTATAGTGTTTTCAGTTTAATCATCTGGTTAATTTCTAAAGAGATTTCAATGTAGTGAAGAAATGCCTGTATAACTAGACACACTAAATGTTGTGTCCTGAGGGTGTGCAAACTTTTTCGCTCAGATCACTCTGTGTACCAGTCACTGTGATTCGGTTTAATCGGAGTTTATGTAAAGTAGGACAAAATGGACAGAGTGGATTGCATAAGCTAATTTGCCTAAAGTGTTACGGCCCAGTCTAGGTTAGGCCGCGCAGAGTAACCAGCTCGGGATTCAATGGAATTGACCTTTAAAAATGAGGGAGCCAGGAATAACAACACAAACAAGGTTGCTCAAAAAGGTTGTGGTATATTGTAAAACACAGAATTATATACATATAACTGTACAAGGAACCAAACCAGGCGTAACTTCAGGGTGGACCAAGGCCAAAATAATAGACAAAAAAATTCTATTGTTTAGCTAGCTAGCTTAACTAAAAGGAAAATAAAGAAAATACAAGTACTTCCCTAACTACCTAAGCCAAAAAACAGAGACAAAAGGACCCTGTCCCAAAAGAAATGGCAGCCACACCCCTACTGCCAGTGAATCAAGTGAACATTTATACAATGGTGGATACAATGCACATAAACAGGTACAGGGACAACCAAACTCAAAGTAAAAAAACCCAGGCAAAAGTCAAAAACCAGAACGGCAGTCAGAAAATAGCATACAAACAACACAGCCAAACACACTCTCTATCCACCAACGCATGTAACCACCTCCAACATCCCACACCATTCTCACCCCTCTTCCTCTTTAAATATGGCCACCATTTAGCGATGTCATCCTGGGAGGCAGGAGCAAGGCAGGCTAGGGAAGGCTGGAAACTCTGGGAGGGAGTTCAGACCTGCACACAAAACATGGCACAGCACACAAAAACTTCCCATCCCAAAGATAGCGGGTTGTAACAAAAGGAAGATACATAAATGTCTGAGTTTACCACTAAATAGAAAAAACGGCCTCTGAAGGTCACACAATAAAGTAAAAACAAAACATTTATGGCTTACCTCAAAATTTCTACTTCCTGCTAATACACTATACCAACACTCAAGCTATTAACACTTAATAAGGAGAAGTGTTTAGTGTCAAAGTCACAAAATGAAGGTGATGCAGAATTTGTTATAAATACCCACAAACGACTTCACAAGAGAGCAAGGGCAGAACGCCAACCTGAGACCCACGAGGTGGTCTTACCCACAGAGCTCCAGCCGGAGGTCAACATGGCGACCTCCTCCCCAGAGCTCCAACCTGAGACGCATGAGGTGGTCTCACCTGCAGAGCCCTAGCACGAGACCCACGAGGTGGTCTCAACTCCAGAGCCTCAGTTGGAAGTCAACATGGCGAACTTCTCCCCAGAGCCCTAGCATGAGACCCATGAGGTTGTCTCATCTCCAGAGCTCCAGATTAAAGTCAGCTTCCAGTCTGAGGGCGAAGAGACGGCTTCTCAAGCCAAGTTCCTGTCCGAGGTCGAAGAGACAACCTCTCAAGCCAAGTTTCTGTCAGAGGTCGAACAGAGAGCATGTCAATCCAAGTTTCTGTGAGAGGTCAAAGAGACGGCCTCCCAAGACATGTTCCTGTCCAAGGTCGATGAGATGGTCTCTCAAGCCAAGTTCCTGTCCCAGGTCGACGAGGTGACCTACCGTGCCAAATTCCAGTCTGAGATTGACGAGGTGACCTCCCATGCCAAGTTCCAGTCCACGGTCGCTGACACGGAAAACCAAGTTCTGCTCACGCCCAAGTCTGCTGACACGGCCAACCATGTTCTGCTCATGTTTGAGACTGACAACATAGCCAACCAAGCTCTGCGTACACCTAAGGTTGGTGACACAGCCAACCAAGTTATTCTCATGCTTAAGATCGACAACATGGCCAACCAAGTTCTCCTTATGCCTGAAGCCGACGTCACAACCAAGCAAGTTATGCTCATGCTCGAGATAGACGACATGGCCAACCAAGCTCTGCGTACACCTGAGTCTGCTGACACAGCCAACCAAGTTCAGCCTGCAGAGTCGATGGAGAATGACGGTCAGCCTCTCTGCGGAACTGAGGATGCTGCTCAGCATCCCTATACAGCTGAGGATGCCACTCAACCTCCTTGTTCAGCTGAGGAAGTTTCTTCGCCTCCCGTTGCAGCCAAGAGCTCCGTTTTGCTTCCCTACTTTGCCTCAGAAGTCACTATGCCAGGCTTCTCGACAGACGTTGCTCCGCCTTGCTGCTCCACTGAGGAGGTTGCTCTGCCTTCCTGCTCCGCTGAAGTCGCTCCACACTCAAGAAAGGCAGACGAGACGGCCCACCAAGTCAAGCACCTGTCTAAAGCTGACGACACAACTTCCCAAGCCTGGGTCTTGCCTAATGACCCCGGCGAACCGGCCCCAGCCTCATGTCTGCTCCTTGAGGAACCTGCTACTTGTCGGACAGTGCCTGCATTGGAACCCGAGGGGCTGCGAAGACATTGTGCCCAGCGGGCCAGGACCACCGGGGGAGGGAGTGTATTGCGCCCGTGTGGGGGCGTGTCATATCACAGCAAACCAGTGACTCCATTTCCCAGGATGCACCACGAACTACAAACATGGCGGAAGAGGACTACACTTCCCACACACAAGCACACGTTCACCTTCTCCAGAATTTTAACCACACACCCCTTTTACCAATCTCACACCCACTCACTCCACAGTATATAGAGACTGTTTCAGCACAATGACTTTGCGAAGTATTACGCTCAGTAGCCATAGTCTCTGTCGTGTACCAAGCCTTTATTCCTAGCTTTATGTTTCATGGTTTTGATCTGGTTCTCGTCCTCATTATTTGAGTCTTGTCTTAGTTTAGTTTATCTTGTTTGCTGATCGTCTGACCATTTGCCTGTTTTGACCACACTATTGTTTCATGATTTGGATTTGTCTGCCTATATATCCTATAATAAAACTCTTATCTGCATTTGCATCCGTCCTCAACCTCATTACTTGACAAAAATAGGCTGGAACAGACCCAGAGAAAAGATAATTGTTTACTACTGCTAAGATCCACATCGCTACACTATTAAAGATCTGTTTAAAAAAGTGAGTCAAGGGAAGAAGTTATGGGCTTTGAATAGGCCATAGAAATCGGCTCAAATGTATTTACGAACATTGTGCAGCTGGGAGTGTCCAAAGGATTATCTTTTGAAGGCACAATTGACTCTCTGATTGCTATCTTCTCCACAAAGTAATTCAGAAAAATTTTCACACAATGTGGAAGACACAGCAGGATAGGTATTGCCTATAGGACTTATGACAGAATTTAAGATTTTGTAGCGTTTCGCTACTAGTAGTAACCAGAGGGTTTCCTTCTCATTCGAGACTTTATTGAAGAACTGCAGGGTTACTGTTTTGGCCGTATCCCACGTCGTACATAACAGAAAAAAGCAAAATAGCTCGATGCTATCACTCGTCAACTCACTCTCTCCTCTCACTTCCCACTCTGAGCTATCTAGCCCCCTGACCCTGCTGAAACCCCGCCCCTTAAAGTGAACGAGGAACTAACAGCTAGAACTGCTTCTTATTAAACTAACACTGTTGAATAACATCACATTAGCTAGTGTCTTCTAGCATTTGTAATGACATTACAATATTTAACAGCGTTCTGGGTCTGTTTGAGTTCTGGGATATTACGTCGGCAATTTGACTTTACAGCTTCCACAACTTTTTGATATTTAATTAGAGATTTTTGTAAGATTTCAAAAGATACTTGTAGCTTGTTCTTTTTCCATCTACATTCTGCCTTCTGCAGGCTTGCCTTAATAACCTTAGTGTATTGCTGTTTAACCATGGTTCAAATTTGTTTTTATGATATTTCAGCTGTAGAGGGGCAACAGTATCTAAGATATTGTATATTAAACACATTAAAAGATATTGAATTAAACACTAAGAAACTCATCAACATTTTTGATGTGTGCAAGATGCTCAACAGAGTTCAAAGGACCAGCCTCACTAAACGCTACAGCAGATTTTTCTCCAGTGTCGGACCAATTGTTCGTGTCCATCATACAGGTCTAATGATTTTAGTATCATGATGAACAAGAGGAACAGTGAACGTTACCGGCTTGTGGTCTGAGAAACTTATTTGGATGTCAGAGATTGACAGGCCATGGGACAACACCAGTTCTAAAATATGGTCATGTGAGTGTGTTAGTTCTTTCACTAGTTGTTCAAATCCAAAAGCATCAGTAAGACAGACCCTAAGTCTTTGGCTAATGCATTAGAGGCACGTGCAGTGTTCAGTGATGGCCACAAGAACAGTCTTTGGAAATGTGCCACTTTGAAGCCAGACTGAAAAAAAGAGATTTTTTCCTGCCAGGCTATATGCTGCAGTATCCCCAAATTTAAAGGCAGCATTTCAGGCCCTCAACAGTGAACAGACTTCCCCACTTAGCCACGGTTTCTGATTGGTGCGCCTCTTGATGGTTTTGACCACAGTCACATCGTCTGTGCATTCATCAATACAGCCAATAACGGACTCTGTGTATTTCAGTAACTGTGCCATGTGTTGCTGCCTCTCTATAAAGGTCCCACTGTGTGGTTTCAAAACAGTCTTGCAGTGGTGAAGTAGATTGTTATGGCCACATTTAATTTCTGTGACCGCTGGCTTGGCCTGTCTCACCCTGGGTCTGTATGCTGGAGTGAGAATAATGGCCAGGCGGTCAGAGTTGCCAATTTGTGGAAGCTTTATATGAGTTTTTAATATTTGTGTACACCAAGTCTAGTGTATGTTTCCCCCTGTTTGCAATATTCACATGCTGGTAGCATTTAGGCAGAACAGATTTAAGACTTGCCTGGTTAAAGTCTCCAGCAACAATGAAGAAAGTGTTGGGATGGTTCATCTGCTGCTCGCTGATGTTATTGTAGAGCTCTGACATTTCCTCCTTCCCGTTAGCACTTGGTGGAACATAGACAGTTGTTATAATGATTGCCATCAGCTCTCGCAGCATGTAGAAGGGTTAGCATTTTACCATCATCAGCTCTATATTGCAGAGAGCAATAAGCAGAAACCACCACGGCATCTTGACACCACAATTTGTTGATGTAAATAGCCAGTTCACCTCCTCTTAGCTTGCCGGCTAGCGAGGCTACTCTGTCAAAAGGATCATATAAGCCCCTACAGCTGGATCGTGGTGGCCATGATGTTCGGATTTAATCATGTCTCTGCGAAAACGCAGACACCACAATCTTCACTGCATTACGAAGCTCTCCACAGTCTGAAGTAATCCAACTTATTGTCGATAAAGCAAACAATTGCCAGCATGAGTGCAGGTATGGCCAGCTTGTGTGGATTAGCGGTTAGCCTGGCCCATACTTCATTGGTCGCACCGCCATTTTGGCCAGCAACATGTGTCTCAAGATGGGGAGGAGGTCTTGTGAGATGATCTGGCGCATTGTGGAAAAGATTGGATAAAATGGTCAGGTGGTAGGATTGCAGGACAATATGACTTGCAGGATCTGTTCTGTTGATAGATGAGATAAATGTGTCAGAGAAAGGGAAAAGGAATCCTGAGTGTTACATGTAGGAGTTGGGGCAGGAGTAAAGTTCTGCCAGATTTTTCCCATCATGAAAAGGTGGCTTCAGCAGTCAGGTGGGAAGGAAATGACAGCGTATTAAGAAGTGAAGAAAAGATATTTTGGAGCTTGAGAGGCTCTTGTGCAGAAGCTTCCAGCTTTTCCTTGTAGAAGGTAGTCTTAGCAGAAGTCAGATGAGAATTTGGACAGGAGAATGTGGTAAGAGATGAGATCTGTGTCAAGTTGTGATTTCTTCTACTTTCTCTCTACTGTTAATTTTATCTGTTTGCTGCACAACACATCTGATAATCAAGGAACAATGTGAGAAATCTACTTGAGTTTAGAAGATAGAGGGCAGAGAGGTCCATGGATGATAAAAGTGAGGAGAGGAAATTGTCTGTCAGTCACTGCAGCCATAGAGAGTTAAAGGAGGTAGGGCATGGAAGGGATCATAGGGTGCAGGTAGCTACAGAGGAAGGGGAGATAGAGTGGAGGTTTCAGAGCATGGGAGATATTGATAGGGTCAGGCAAGATAGGGAGGGTGACGGTGAAGCATACCAAATGATGATCAGAGATGTGGAGTGGGATTGCATTGATGTCTGTACCTGAAGATGGGTGACTGAACACTAGGTCCAGGACATTCCCTCCCTTGTTTGTGGGAGGGGCAGCTGTTGAATGTCAGGGAGAATGAATTCATAAGAGGAAGAAGGCAAGAGGACTGGAACTGTCAGATGGGAGGTTGATGTCTCCAAGAAGAGTGAGAAAGGTGCTCTTGGTAGGGAAAAGATTGAGGACCATGTCCATTTATTCAATAAAGTCTCCTAGGGAATCAGGAGGGTAGTAGATGACAATGATAAGAAAGTTGATCGGAGAGGTAACTGTAACTGCATGGAATTCGAAAGATGAGATGTTGAGATGAGAGAGGGAATGACGTGTGAAGCATCATCTCTGAGACAAAATCAAACCTGTATCGCCACCCCTGCCAGTTTCTCGGGGAGTGTGAGAGAAAGTATAAGCAGAGGACAGAGCAGCTGCTATTAGCATAGAGCAACATACATTTCTAAACAACACAACAGAATCATCAGTACTAGTGGCATAAGGCTCACTCCAACAATCTCAAGTAGACAGTACACAAAGGTCAGAATCCTACCTTACCAGTAAAGAATAAATCCAACATAGAACAACTTAAAGCACACTGAAAAAAGATTTGAATATATTTTACATTAGGGTTGTAACAGTGTCACAGTTTCACTGTCAAAGTAACAAAATTAAGGTCAAAGTTCAAATTTATTTATATAGCATGTTTACACCATCACAGCTAGCAAGGTGGCACAGCTGGATATTGTCTAATGTCTAGAACACAGAAGGTAACCTGTCCACTAAAGATGGAGACAGACTCATCATATCTTCATGGCTGTAGTGAGTGTATTCTTATACTGTTAGAGACATTGGAAATATGACCTGAGGCTCTGTGAATACACACAACTAGCATGATATAGTGGTTCTCCTCACTATCCCATACTCTACTCTACTGTGCAGCAACACTACAGGAAATAACCTGGCCAAGTTGTGTTTTTATCTCGTCCCTGACTGCAACCTGCTGCTCTCTCTGAGAGTCAAGTCCACAAGCAGCTGAACTCCAACACAATGATAGGAGAGTGTGTTTGTGTCTTCCAAATGCATTCATTTATTTATTTGTGGATCTTGTTTTAATTCTTTGTGGATCTTGTTGTAATTATTTGTGGATTTCATTTTATTTTTGTGGAACTTGTGTTATTTTTAAATGATGCATAGATCTTCCACACTGTCTGTCTGCATCCCCGTGAGTGAAAAAAAAGAAATTATAGATATGTTATATAGTAGACCATTTAATCATCTCGCTCAATTAAAACAGAGGTGTCGGTGTAATGAACACCTGTATAACCAAACATAATAAATGTTGTGTCCTGAGAACAGGGACACAGGAAGGTGTTTTACATTTATGTCACACCCAAATGAAAATCAAATATTTTTTCTTTTAACAGAGAATGTGGAACATAAATGATTAGCATAATGTGCTCATTCTAATATATTATAAAGAGCCATATGTTTTTCATTAATAAATAAATAGAAATAATATCTACAACATTCAAACTCAAAAAACAACTCAAAAATACTAAAGTTTGTGTAACTTGTTTCTGTAAAATAACCAAATTTATAGTATTTGTATAACATATTGTTTATGTATATATTATTATGTTAGCAGTTAAATGGTAAATGGCACACTTATATAGCACTTTTATCCAAAGCGCTTTACACTGTGTCTCATTCACCCATTCACTCACACACCAATGGTAGCAGAGCTGCCATGCAAGGCGCTAACTTGCCATCGGGAGCAACTTGGGGTTCAGTGTCTTGCCCAAGGACACTTCGGCATGAGGAGTCATCCGGGCCGGGAAACGAACCGCCAACCTTATAATTAATGCACAACCTGCCCCCTCACCTCCGCCACAGCCGCCCCCTCACCTCCGCCACAGCCGCCCCCTCACCTCTGCCACAGCTGCCCCCTCACCTCCACCACAGCCGCCCCCTCACCTCCGCCACAGCCGCCCCCACTTGTAGCTGCATTTGCAGTTAAAGGAATCCTGAATGTCGGAGGTTCTGCAGCAGCTTCCTCTGCACCCAGACTTCCTGCCTCCTTGCCTGAGAGTGTTCACCCCCCCCCACTTCTACCCAAATCCTGATTTGGTTTAATCAAGGTTTTATGTAAAGTAGGACAAAGGTACAGAGAGGTTTGCATAAGCCATTTTGCCAGTTTTCCACATGGAGTTGTGTAATATAATTACAGTGGATATAAAAAAAAAGTCTACACATCCCTGTTAAAAGGTTTTTGTGATATAACATATTAAACAAAGATTAGTCATGTCACATCTTTTTCCACATTTAATGTTATATAGCAACCAACAAAATTCAAGTAAAAAACAAATGCATTAAGTGAAAAAAGAAAAAAAAAAAAGACTTATTATAACCTGGTTGCAAAGTATGCACACCCCTTCACTAACACAGGTTTGTGCAGGTTTTGTGACAAAATAGATTGCTATATGGAGCTATCCATGATTTCCTCTATCTTGACTAGAGCTTCAGTCCCAGCTGAAGAGATACAGCCCCATAGCATGATGCTGACACAACCATGCTTCCCTGTGGTCTTTGAGTGATAAGTTGTCTTGTTTTAGTACAATTATGCCCAAAAGGTTCTACTTTGGTCTCATCTGACCATAAGACATTTTGCCACATGTTTTGGGGTTATTTAGACAGGCATTTTTTGTGTGAGAAAGGGCTTCCATCTAGCTACTGTACCCCACTTGCCAGAGGTTACTGCAGTTTTCCTCTTCTCCTTTGGTCAGTTTTGGAGGGAATGTGGTGTCCCATCTCCTCCATTTGTTGATGATGGTCTTAACGGTGTTCCATAAAATCTTTTGAACACCCTCTCCTGATCAATACCTTGGCACTATGACATCCTGTATGTGCTTTGTAAGCTGTCTGTGGACCATGGCTTCAGCAGTTGGATGAAACCAAAAAAATGTTACGAAAATTGTACAGAAATAGCTGATCTTTATTTGGGGTTAGTCAGGATTACTTCATTGATGACAGCTGTATGATAATTACTTTTGAACATGAGTGTGAATGTGATTTCTGAGCACAGTCACATGCTCCATTATAATAGGGTGTGCACACTTATGCATCAGGTCATTATGTTTCTTTTTTTTTTTCCCCCCATAAAAAGTTTCTATTTGTTTTTCAGAAGGATTTTGCTGGTTGCTATATCATATTAAAGGTGGGAAAAGATGATAACATGATTTATCTCAATTTTCATTTTTTAGCCATGCTGTGTAAGACAAGACAAGATCATACCCGTGAACATTTCAAACTGTACCACCTCTACTTCACCTAGTGGCCCACAATAGAGGCAATAGATGAAACAGGTTCTGTTTAAGAACAACAGCTGTGTCACACAGAACAAAAACACCTGAAGGACATTTTCTTCTGTCAACATATTTAAATTGAAAAGCTTATTGTTAATTACCAACCCGCTGAACACAGAGCTATCAAATTCAAAATTACCTTATTTTTCCCTTACCATGATACATTTTTCAGTTTAAACATTTGATATGTTTTCTATGTTCTATTGTGAATGACATATGGGTTTATGAGATTTGCAAATCATTGCATTCTGTTCTTATTTACACTGCTATTGTGACATCATGTATATATCAACCCTTAAAACATGTGGAATCACAAAACTACTGCAACATTTTACCAGAATTAAACACGAGTGTCACAGTTCAGATGTCATTCAGCTGACATGCTCATATCGCAGCTTTTGGGAGTAGACCGACCATCGTGTTTCCAAATTTTTGGCAGAAATATCCGGAAAATGTCCTTATTCTGGCCCTATTGAAAGTAATGGGAAAATCTGGACACATTTACACCTCTAACATTAAGACGTGGTATGATGCTCAGGCTTACTGCAGAACGTATCATACGGATCTGGCCAGTGCCAGAAATGCAACAGAAAACTCTGTTATACAGGGACTGATCTCTGGAAGCACTTGGTTTGGTCTGATCAGAGACACCTGGAAGTGGATAGACAAAACCAACTTCTCTACCATCAGCTGGATCTCTGGACAACCTGATAATGCCCTGGAGAATGAAAACTGTGGTTATTTAAATAACGGTCAGGCTGGTGATGCACAGTGCTCAGACATAATGCCTTTCTTCTGTTACAGAAGTGAGTTAAAGATTTATTCAGTCTCATATTAATAAATTTAAACTGCTTTTAGAAATTAAGTTTGTGTTCATGTTTGTGCTTGTATGTGTCTTTACATTCCTACGTTCAGTAATCACAGGACAACAACAAATCGTAAAGGTGAAGGTGCGGTCCAATCAGGATGTGAACGATCCTGCAGTAAATGCGGCCATCTTGGAACAGGTGGGTCTCATCCTCCTCAAGACTCCACTTATAATGTACATTCTGCTCCTCATTACTGCAGCCAGATCCTGTGTCTTCATCAAACTCTGACACTTATACACTATACTGTAATCACAATCTGACTGTTGTGTTCAGTGTCTGTAGCATTTTTACAGGGTTCACAGGGGATTAGTGCCTCTATCATGTATTATTGAGTAATTAAAGTCCTGTTTTTCAGATCAAGCAGGAACTGAAGGATCATGGGATGGCAGAGAACATCACAGTGAAATGGAGAGAGCAACCAGATGGAAAGGTGTTTCACAAGGAGACTGAAAAGAACACTACAGGAAAAGAAGAACTCTAAGTCTTTATCTGTGTCTCAAATTGAAAATAGTTATTTTAGTGTGAGTAATATCAGGGCAGGGGTGGAAAAACTACTGAGAGGTTATACTTAACTTAGAGTGAAGATAATGTGTTAGTATCTTACTCAATTAAAAGTGGAAGTATCCAGCCAGAAAAAAAAAGAAAGTAAAATGTTTCTATTTTAAATATGGTTTTTAAAATATATCTTAAAAAGTAAAAGGAAAAAATGTTTTTAACTGATGAAATTAGATCGGTGTCACATTTTCATATAAAAATAATTTTTTATTACTTATCTAAACCTGTTAAAAGACGTTTGTTTAAAAAAAAAAAATTACCCCATTTTGCCTAAAACATTACTCGATCTGTAAGTGTGCTGCTCAGATGCTTCAGTAAAGCTGCACAGTTTACTAATGAATGAATCAGAAGTAAAGAATCTCACAAACACATGATATTTACTATTGGCCGGGGTCACTCATCCTTAAGTAACACACTGCAGTCTGGTGGATTATCTATATTCACTCACACACACACACACGCACACACACACGCACACACACACACACAGGGAGAGAAAGAGAGAGAGAGAGAGAGAGAGAGAGAGAGAGAGAGAGAGAGAGATAGCACTAACTACATTGTGTAGAATGAGAAGGTCAGAGAATGTGAAAAATTGGCTTGATTCTAGATCGCTGTTTTTGTACAATAATGGAATTGATTGGATGCTAAACTGAAATGATTAGTTGTTCAATTGAGTCACTGACTCATATATTGTGTAGAGTCACTGACTGGGTCAGAGAATAAGAGACCTGTGAGATTCGTTTAACAAATACTTTGAAGGTGTAAATAAATAAAATGACATTTAAAATGATGTTTTTGTTATAGAATTAATAGTAATTAATAAGACTTAAGTAAAGTATAAATACGCCAAAATCATACTTCAGTATAGTAAGGAAGTACAATTACTCAAGTATTTTCCACCCCTGACTCTGGGAAGTTTAATGAGATGTAGTTCACTATTAAAGGGATGGTGAAGAATAATTTACACTAAGTTTTTATTAAGTTTAATTCTAAGGTAATATTTGTATTTTTCATTTAGCTCTCTACAATGTCTCTTTACATCAAATGAAGCTAATCAGCTGAGCTGTTTTTTTGGGTCTTTATATCTTTAGTGTTGCAGATACGATGCTAATGTAACTAATCATTCTATACCTGATGAAGTAGAGTTCATAGACTATGTGATGTGAGAATAAGTGAATAATGTGCAGGATATTTCCCTCTGCTGAGTCTCTCCTGCTTTCTCCTGAGCTCCATCTGCAGGAGTTCCACTGTGTTCCTCGTTTCACTCACTGGGATCTATACCTCTGATGATGTCTGTAATGCTGCTCTGAAACAATCTCTACTATAAAAACCTCTATAAGAATACAACTCTATTCACAGCTCCACTATTCATCATGACACACATGCAATCACTTGTTTAACTAACATCAAACTGCTCACTATATAATGTGTGTGTTTTCCTGTGTATTAGCTGCACTAGTGATTTTAATGACCTTTCAGCATCTTTAATCATCTGATTCCAGAATGTATTTTCATGAAGACCATTTAAATAAAGAAAAGGAGAATAAGAAACAGGATTCTGTGTCCTGTAGTTCATGAAGAATTTATTAATCTCATGGTTAATTAACCTGAATGATGAAGAAGCTGCTTGCAATTCAACTGCAGTTTGCTGACATGACACCTTATAATAACTCCCACATCTTATTAAGCTGTGTAGGTTCCGTATTGTTAAAAATCTAGAAACAAACTTGAGACCTCACATTAATTAAAATCACTGAACAATAATGTTCTGGAGACCTGATCAGTGCTTAGCATTATGATCTTCTGAACCTCCAGGCACTTAAACAATAATACGGTAAATGGTAAATAGTCTGCACTTATATAGCGCTTTTATCCAAAGCGCTTTACACTGTGTCTCATTCATCCATTCACACACACACTCACACAACAATGGTAGCAGAGCTGCCATGCAAGGCGCTAACTTGCCATCGGGAGCAACTTGGGGTTCAGTGTCTTGCCCAAGGACACTTTGGTATGTGGAGTCACGTGGGCCGGGAATCGAACCGCCAACCCTACGATTAGTGGACAACTAATCAAAACAAATTATCTGCTAATTCTTAGTAAATTGCCTGGTGAGTGAAAAAGTTTATTTCAAACCCTGATTACAACACAGTAATAATGTAGTGTATGTGGTGTTTATTATATTATCTTTTAAACGGCTACCAACGGAGTGTGTGTGTGTGTGTGTGTGTGTGTGTGTGTGTTGTGAGGCATTATGTAGCTGTGCTGTCCCGGCCGATGGAAGAGTCCTCTGTCACAATTTCGTATGTTAATTATTATATAGGTTAATATCAAATTGAAAAATTACTTAAACATTCTATTTCAATTTATAATTAACAATTTTAATTGTTTAAAATACATCTTACCTACTGAGAAATCCATGGTGTCTGAAAGTTTTGAAGGAGAGATTGGAAACTCTTTTAATACTTTTCCTGTTTTCCAAAGATGTGAAAACTCTAAGGAGTGTTAGCCTTTTATAGACAGGGCATATTCGTGTATGCAGTTATGGGGGTGCATCTGAATGTATTGATCTATGTGAAGGACTACTGATATTAATTATTAACCTATGAACTAAATATGTATCAGCGTTATAGAACACACCAGATTCAGTTTTAAAGCATGCGTGTAATATAGACAATATTCATTTCGCTATGAACTTATTATTTAAACAGATTTATGCTTAGTCAACAGTTACTATCGACATTTGTAATGGAGGTTGGATGTTATATGTGTCTCAAAGAGGAGAAATAGATATAACTCACTTGAATGAGACAAACAGTAGTTAGCATTTCATCTTGTATTTACTGAAATGCCCGAAAAAGAGCGCTACCTCCTCCGCATACATGAAGACAAGTGGGGAACTGTATAACAATCAACTCAAGTCACACAAAATAAAAGGAAACAAAAAGAAATACAAGTTATGGTCTCAGTAGCATGGCTCCAGTGGCTGTGACCCGGGACCGAGAACTTGAAAAGTTCCGGAGATGGCCCGGAGATCATGGGCATGCAATATTGATTTTCGCCCTCGTCCCTTGCGCACAGAGATTCCTCACTGTAGTATGTAAAAATCAGAGCTTTTAAAAAAATATATGTAGTTAACAGCTGAACTCTGGGAAAATGGTGGAAGTTAAAATATATATAAACGTAAATTGCAGGATTTCTGAACATACGCCATTTTAATATCTTTGAGATTAGGCTATCCTATAACAATTTTCAAACTAACAAATTAGTCATTCATCAATATCTAAACAATGCTTTGAAAGATAGGATACCTATAAATTATAACTTGTCAAGCTATAAGCTTCTTATGATTTAAAGCAGCAGAGTGTCTACTGTGACTTTTTCTCCACAGGTAATTTGCATTTATGTTATTTGCACTGGGATGAACACACACCAGTCATTGCTAGAGTAGTGTGTGCAATTGTCAAATACTACACTGAGTGTGCCATAGATACCTGTCTCAGAAGCTGCATTGCTATCATCTGGGCTTATTGTTGTCACAAACAAGTCTGTAAGTTTGGCACATTTACTTCTGTCTAACTCTAATGCCTTTCTCTTCCTTAATTTGGCCTTTTCCTTTCCCCTTTTCTTTTTTTGCAGTCCATATTGCCATATTTGCTGTCTATAGTGACTGATGTTGTGGACAAATCAACCTTTTTAGCCTAAGTCAAAAACTTCAGAGACAGAGAGTTTAGTAGATCTCAAAAAGTAAATAAACTTTATTGAAAAGCAATAAAGTGTGACAGTCTACAGAAAGTCCAAATTATGCAAACACACACAGCCCCTTATATACCTTTCTCCACAGAGTATCCATCTCAGGCGGGGTTTTGCTTTTCCTTATTAAAAACAGACCAATCTTCTTTGCCACAATTAAATATTCATGTCTATGTTATCTTAAATTTGTGGAGCATGCGCAGTTAGTTGTTTTTTTTCTCAAAACGATTTCTTAAATCGTTTTTTTTTAAAAAAAAAAAAGGTTTCACACAGACTGAGTCCTGACCTTGATCCACACTCGCCTTTTTTAAGTCTTATCCTAGCTCGTTATTTGGTATCAGGCCTCAAAGTTATCTGCTTCTGTGGAGGAAGATACAGGCTGGTACAGAAAGAACAATTATTGTACAGTAAGACACAGAGTTCATCCAACTCAATACACACTCAGAATATAAATTGATCAAACATTGTTCTATGGATTTAGATTATGCTTCTAACTAATGATTATACATATAGATTCTGCTTTTTAACCAATATTGATCATTTGATTATGCTTAAGTAATAATTCTAAATGTTGGTTATACATATTGAATACACTTTATTAACATATCCAAATGTTAGTTACACATATTGATTACGCTTCATAAATATTTTCTATACTGACAACATCACAGAGTATTTAAGCATGAGAGGAGTGAAAGTAGGGTGACCATATTCTGTTTTTATGCTGCTACTGTCAAGCAACTGTTTGACGGCAAACGCAACAGTGCTCCACCTTCACGCATTCGCTGAGACTAATGAGACTGAAGTAGGCTAATGGTTGAGAGGAGTGAATTTGGCCAATAGTTGTTGCAAGCCTTTTATAATCAACCAATTGGTATGCGAGAAGGTGGGATTTACAGAGAGAAGTTAAAGCAATGCAAACATGTGCACACATGATGCAGTATTAGACCATAAACACATCATAATTTTCTCACATTTAGAAATCCTGGCCGGACGCTTTTTTAAGGTCTGAAAAAGAGGACGTATGTTTACCCTAGTGAAAGCCATTGGAAAGAGATGATGACTAGGATCAGATCATGGACTAATAGTTGTGTAATTGAAAAGACAGTATGAGTCAGAATGTGCATATTGGATTAAAATTTTAAGTGTAAGTGGGTACTGGCTTTCAAGCAGCCAAGTGAAATATTTGGCAGACCTACATGGGAATCTTGCAAGTAATAAGTGATTTCGACTGATTTTTTTTTTTTTTTCAAATATTTGGAAAATTAAGGACTTATTTTTTCCTCTTGTATGGTATCAACCACATATGAGTAATTTATTCAGCTCATGAGTGATCAAGTGCTCTCAGAGATTATTAGTGATGTTAAAATGGCCAAATATATTTTAAATCGGTGTTCAGAATCAAAATGTTTTTATTCATCAAATACAGGGTGTACAAAGAATTCTATTTGGTTTGGTGTCACACATAATACAGGACAGAAAATTAACCAAAAGTACAATACAATACAATACAATAAAATACATCTGTGCAAGAAGACAATGCAAAAAAAGTATAATGTGATATGTGGATACTGCTTATACAGACTCTGCCTCTTTAAGATACTCTTTTTATACCCAATCGTATTACTGACCTTTTGCCAATTAACTCCCAGCTGTTTAATTTTAGTAGCACTTACTTTTGCAGCCTTTTTTGAAACGTGTTGTGGCCATCAAATTCAAAATTACCTCATTTTTTCCTTAAAACATTTCCTCAGTTTACATTTATTCATTTATTCATTTAAACATTTTATGTTTTCTATGTTCTATTGTGAATAACATATAGGTTTATGACATTTGCAAATCATTGCATTCTTTTTTATTTATATTTTACAGAGCGTCCCAACTTTTTTGGAATTGGGGTTGTATCTGCACTCCCAATGGTGCACTGTAGCTTTAAATTGGAGTGTGTTGTTGCAGAGCTTTACCAAAATGGAAATGGAGGACAGAAATATTGTAGCTCTGTAGAAGAGGACCAGTGGCTGCTGTTTGTGTTTCTGTGCCATTTGAGAACCTGTTGGATGATTGTGCCCAGGAATCTGTGTGACTTTATATGTTGACTGTTGAGCAACTTATTTCTATAGGAACCTGTGGTGGATGCTTCCTTCTGAAGTCAATTATCATCTCCACAGTTTTTGCCAGGTTCAGATCTAAGTTGTTAGCATGACACCATACCACCAGACCTTTGATTCATCTTTCTCAATGAGCCAGACCAGGGTGGTATCATCTGCAAACTTGATGAGCTTGTTGGAGTCTCTCTCAGAATTTAGCATACACTAAATTCCAGGGGTTTTAGTACTGTAATGTAGAATAGGTGTTTCTGGAGGTATGGCGAAGACGCCTCCTTCCAAAAAAATTACGGTCCACCGAACATGCGCAGAATACTTGCGCGGCAATTCCTAGGACCAGTGATGCATGATGAAGGACAAAATAGTCATACCGATAACTATTTCTCCAATGTTTAAAAAAAATCTTGAATCTTGAAAAAAGACTTGAATCAACAGGTTCTTCAAACGTTTTTGTTGTCAACATTGCTCTTTCTGTGTAAATAAAGTTGTGTATGAAAGCGTGGATAATGATGATTTTGTTTTTAATAATGGGAAACAGCAGTGGAAACAATGCTGAGGTTAAAAACAACTAAGGTTTCACTGCAGATTTTTAGTTTGACATGATTGGACACGTAATAGAATTGATGTAAAATCAGTAAGACTTATTTAAGTGAAACAAGGATTTCATAACTGAATTATATTTTTCAAACTCGAAACCCCTGCGGTCATGGACAGGTATATGAAGATGTAGCAGAATCAATGTAAAAGGGTATTTGGCACGAAACCCCTGCAATCACAGACAGACAACTATCCACAGCAAATGGCTTTACTTCCCAAGCTGCGCATGATCGTTGACCTATGTAGATTCTTAAAATAGGCCACGCCTGCCTGATAATGCAATATCTGTTACGCTGTCCCGAAACCCCTGCAGAAAAGTGTGTGCCCTCAGAAGTTCAGCCATTGGTGTTCAGTGAATAAAGCAGAGGAGAAAGCATGCCATCTTGTGGAGCTCTAGTGTTGAGGAAGAGCAGGTCTAGAATGTGGTCACCATCTTGACATATTGCTTCCTATTGGACAGGAAATTAATAATCCAGCAGCAGACAGACGGAGATATGTAAAATTGCTTCAGTTTATCTGAAAGTAGGTCAGGGATGATATTATTGAAAGCAGAGCTAAAATCCACAAGCAAAATGCAGGCACAGGTGTGACAGCAGTCCAGATGGTGCAGGAAGTAGTGCAAAGCCAAGTTTATGGCATCATCCTTCAACTGCAGGGGATCTTGAAGAGCATCATTAATGTTCCTGAGGTGCTGTAAAATCAGTCTTTTGAAGTACTTCATGATTATGGATGTTAAATCAGCTGGTCTGTAATCATTTAAGCAGGAGATTGTCTGTTTATTGGGAAAATGAATGATGATAGAGATTTTGAAACAGCTTCACAGAGAACATCTAAGGACTCCTCTATTATTTTAAGGGAAATGCAGCTTAGCAGGTTTTGCTGTTGTGCAACTTATAAGCAATACACAGCCGCAGAATCCCACCCTTCTTCTTAGCCAATACTAAGCAGTACAGTGGTAGCTCGGTGGTTAAGGGTTTGGACAACTGATTGGAAGGTTGTGGGTTCAAATCCCAGGCAATGCCCATAACTCTCAGCTGCACCGTTGTAAAAATGTAATGTCCTTTCACATCTGGATAAGGGTGTCTGATAAACACAATGAATGAAGTTTTCCAACAGCTTATTAGACAGGGTGGGAAAATATGTTTAATCTCTGGGGGAGTTGGGGAAGAGTTCTAGTGAGAGAGTGGAAACCAATTCAGCTTGTTAGCTCTTTCTAGACTGCCCCCACAGGTTGTTGTTTTGCTTTGAAGCCAGGGATCTGCGTCATGCCAGCCCACACATCCTTTGTGTTGTTCTGCTGAAACCTGCCTTCCAGCTTCCTTCTGTAGGCTCCTATGTTCTCCCTCAGTCTCACCTTCAGCTCCTTCTGCATCATCCACATCTGTTCATTGTCCTTCCTGTAAGTCTGCTTCTATTATTTCAGTAGTTCCTTCAGGTGCTTGGTGCTCCAGGGTTTGTTATTAGGAAAACAAAGCACCTGCCTGACTGGAAATATTGTGTCCATGCAGAAATTGCTGAAAGTCCATTATGCAATCTGTCATGTTGTTAATGTCTTCTCAAGCTCGCTAACATAGGTCGGTGCTTGAAAGTTTGTGCACCCTTTAGAATTTTATTTTAAGTCATTCTACCAAAGAATGGTTAAAGAAGAAGAAAGTTAATGTTTTGGAATGGCCAAGTCAAAGTCATGACCTTAATCCAATAGAAATGGTGTGGAAGGACCTGAAGTAAGCAGGTCATGTGAGGAAACCCACCAACCTCCCAGAGATGAAGCTGTTCTGTACTGAGAAACGGGCTAAAATTCCTCCAAGTCGATGTGCAGGACTGATTAACAGTTACCCCAAACGTTTATCTGCAGTTATTGCTGCACAAGGGGGTCACACCACATACTGAAAGCAAAGGTTCACATACTATGCCACTCACAGATATATAATGTATTTTCCTCGATAAGTAAATGACCAAATATAATATTTTTATCTCATTTGTTTAATTGGATTCTCTTTATCTACCTTTAGGACTTGTGTGAAAATCTGATGTTATTTTAGGTCACATTTATGCAGAAATATAGAAAATTTACAAACTTTCAAACACCAATGTATATGGTACATTGTAGTTTGAGGCATACCAGATCAGCTACTTACAGTGCATCCGGAAAGTATTCACAGTACTTCACTTGTTCCACATTTTGTTATGTTACAGCCTTATTCCAAAATGGATTAAATTCATTATTTTCCTCAAAATTCTACAATACCCCATAATGACAACATGAAAGAAGTTTGTTTGAAATCTTTGCAAATTTATTAAAAATAAATAAGCAAAAAAAGCACATGTGCATATGTATTCACATATGTCGTTTCAATTTACCTATGGTAAATTCAGTTGATTGGACATGTTTTGGAAAGGCACAAACCTGTCTATATAAGGTCCCACAGTTAACAATACATGTCAGAGCACAAACCAAGCCAAAAAGTCCAAGGAATTGTCTGTAGACCTCAGAGACAGTATTGTATTGAGGCACAGATCTGGGGAAGGGTACAGAAATATTTCTGCAGCATTGACGGTCCCAACGAGCACAGTGGCCTCTATCATCCGTAAATGGAAGAAGTTTGGAACCACCAGCACTCTTCCTAGAGCTGGCCGCCCGGCCAAACTGTGCAATCGGAGGAGAAGGGCCTTAGTCAGGGAGGTGACCAAAAACCCGATGGTCACTCTGACAGAGCTCCAGCGTGTCTCTGTGGAGAGAGGAGAAATTTCCAGAAGAACACCCATCTCTGCAGCACTCCACCAATCAGGCCTGTATGGTAGAGTGGCCAGACAGAAGCCACAGCCTGCCTGGAGTTTGCCAAAAGGCACCTGAAGGACTCTCAGACAATGACAAACAAAATTCTCTGGTCTGATGAAACAAAGATTGAACTCTTTGGCCTGAATGGCAAGCGTCATGTCTGGAGGAAACCAGGTACCACTCATCACCTGCCCAATACCATCCCTACAGTGAAGCATGGTGGTGGCAGCATCATGCTGTGGGGATGTTTTTCAGCGGCAGGAACTGGGAGACTAGTCAGGATTGAGGGAAAGATGAATGCAGCAATGTACAGAGACATCCTTGATGAAAACCAGTTCCAGAGCGCTTTGGACCTCAGACTAGGGCGAAGGTTGGTCTTTCAACAGGATAATGACCATAAGCACACAGTCAAGATAACAAAGGAGTGGCTACAGGACAACTTTGTGAATGTCCTTGAGTGGCCCAGCCAAAGCCCAGACTTGAAACCCGATGAACAATGAAAATGGCTGTGCACCGACGTTCCCCATCCAACCTGATGGAGCTTGAGAGGTCCTGCAAAGAAGAATAGGAGAAACTGCCCAAAAATAGGTGTGCCAAGCTTGTAGCATCATACTCAAAAAGACTGGAGGCTGTAATTGGTGCCAAAGGTGCTTCAACAAAGTATTGAGCAAAGGCTGTGAATACGTATATACATGTGCTTTTTTTTTTTTTTTTTTTAATAAATTTGCAAAGATTTCAACCAAACTTATTTCACGTTGTCATTATGGGTTATTGTTTGTAGAATTTTGAGGAAAATAATCAATTTAATCCATTTTGGAATAAAGCTGTAACATTACAAAATGTGGAAAAAGTGAAGCGCTGTGAATACTTTCCGGATGCACTCTAGGTCAATTACAGCTCATCCTTCTTTTATATATCTGTCGTTCTTCTTTATTGAATAACTTGTCTTATTTGTTTCTAAGTACAAATTTTGGCTTAGATGATTACTGTGTGCATTAAGTCAGTAAGAAAAGTTTTCCAAACATTAGTTTTTCACCAAAAAAAAATTGTTACAGGAAGATGTATGTTAGTAAAGAAAGGAACACATTACATTACGAGTCACTTTCAAAACACATAATGAATGCTTTCAGGTTTTACCAGCAAAAAACAATATCTAGTGTCACCCAAATGTGGCAAATTTCCCAAGACACTTATAAATATATACTAGCCACAAGAACATGTACATATGTTGGGTAAGAGCAGTGAACAGTGGCAAATTAGCACTCTGAAAGGGCGCAGTGGCTTAGTGGTTAGCACATTTGCCTTTCACTACCAGGGTTAGGGGTTCAATTCCCACCCCTACCCTGTGTGTGTGGAGTTTGCATGTTCTCCCCATGCTGCGGGGGTTTCCTCCCCCAGTCCAAAGACATGCATGGTAGGTTGATTGGCATGCCCAAAATGGGCGTGTGAATGTGTCCCATGCTCCCTGGGATAGGCTCTAGGTTCCCTATGACCCTGAAGGAGAAGCAGGTGAAATGACTAAGCTTCACAAAATGTTAATTCAGTTGATGTGGGTAAATATAAAAAAATATGCACTGAGACAGTGCAAGGCATTTATAAAATCACAGTAACTCATAGCAAATTAGATTTGAACAAATTATGTTTACATTAATTTGTCTTTTATGCATATATTTACACAAACACACAAGTAGGATACAAACATTTTGCAGAACTTTCAGGTTTTTCATGAATACCAAATTATGTACATGCTCCTATACACAAATTGTGAATTAATCTATTCTTATCCAGCCTGATAAATGAGGCCCAGTGTGAGTGATGATGAAGTGTAAATGAGCAAAAAAAGTATTCTAATTATCAACGTTAACATTAATTTAAATTATCTTTATGTTTAGATCAAACATGTCTTATGTGTCTTATATGCCTTTGTTTCTTTCTGCCAAAATTGAAAGTGCTGTTTTGTTTTTTTATTTTTTTTAATACATTTCACATTTCTGAACCATAAAGGTTGGGAGGTATGGTAATACAGTATAATCAGAATAAACACCACTAGATACAGTGCATCTGGAAAGTATTCACAGCACTTCACTTTTCCCACATTTTGTTTTGTTTCAGCGTTATTCCAAAATGGATTAAATTCATTATTTTACTCAAAATTCTACAAACAATACCCCATAATGAAAACATGAAAGAAGTTTGTTTGAAGTCTTTGCAAATTTATTAAAAATAAAAAACAAAAAAAAAGCACATTTACATAAGTATTCAGAGCCTTTGCTCAATACTTTGTTGAAGCACCTTTTTGCACCAATTATTGCCTCAAGTCTTTTTGGGAATGATGCTACATGCTTGGCACACCTATTTTTGGGCAGGTTAAATAATTAATTTAATCCATTTTGGAATAAGGCTGTAACATAACAAAATGTGTGAAAAGTGAAACGCTGTGAATACTTTCCAGATGCACCGTATGAGGGAAGAATGATATTGTGTAGATTAAATTGTTATATCACACGAGCCTGGTCCTGTGAGCAGTGATATTTTAAGCAGGCTTCTTTCCTGTGTGAATGCCCTGATGTCTTCGGAAATTACTGCGGTCAATAAAACTCCTTCACTGTGAACAGTGATACGGCTTCTCTCCTGTGTGTATATGCTGGTGTCGTTGAAGCGCACCCTTCTGAATAAAACTCTTTCCACACAGTGAGCACACATACGGCTTCCTTCCTGTGTGAATGTGATGGTGTTGTTTGAGATAATCTTTGTGAGAGAAACTCTTCCCACACTCCGAGCAGTGATACGGTTTCTCTCCTGTATGGATGCGCTGGTGTAATTGAAGTTCATTTTTTTGAATAAAACTCTTCCCACAGTGCGAGCAGTGATGTGGCCTCTCTCCTGTGTGAATACGCTGGTGTCGTTGAAGATTACTCTGATGACTAAACCTTTTTCCACACTGTGAGCAGTGATACGGCTTTTCTCCTGTGTGAATGCGCTGGTGTAGTTGAAGATTATCCTGCTGAGTAAAACTCTTTCCACACTGTGTGCAGTGATAAGGTTTCTCTCCTGTGTGAACGCGCTGGTGTTGCTGGAAATGACTCTGTTGGGAGAAACTCTTTCCACACTGTGAGCATGGATACGGTTTCTCTCCTGTATGAATGCGCTGGTGTCGCTGGAAATGACTCTGTTGAGAGAAACTCTTTCCGCACTGTGTACAGTGATATGGTTTCTCTCCTGTGTGAACGCGCTGGTGTCGCTGTACGGAACTCTGATTAGTAAAACTCTTTCCGCACTGTGAGCAGGGATATGGTTTCTCTCCTGTGTGAACGCGCTGGTGTCGCTGGAAATGACTCTGTTTAGAGAAACTCTTTCCACACTCTGCGCAGTGATGCAGCTTCTCTCCTGTGTGAACGCGCTGGTGTTGTTGGAGATTAATCTGATCAGTAAAACACTTTCCACACTCTGAGCAGTGATACGGTTTCTCTCCTGTGTGAACGCGCTGGTGTTGTTGGAGTTTAATCTGATCAGTAAAACTCTTTCCACACTCTGAGCAGTGATGCAGCTTCTCTCCTGCGTGAATGGTAAATGGTGAATGGTCTGCACTTATATAGCACTTTTAAACATTAACAGTTCCACAAAGCGCTTTACACTGTTTCACATTCACCCATTCACACACACACACTCACACACCAATGGGACCAGAGCTACCATGCAAGGCACTAGCTTGCCACTGGGAGCAACTTGGTGTTCAGTGTCTTGCTCAAGGACACTTACATTCATTTATTGCATTTCACAGACTCCCTTATCCAGAGCGACTTACAGAAGTGCTTTGAAGTCTCTATTAATAAATAAACCCTGATACTGGTTCACTAGGTCATGGACTAAGAATATCATGAGTCTTAAAACTCTATTGGGAGGTAATATAGTAAGAATTTTTTTAAATGAAAAGTACTAATTTAAGTACTTTAGGAAGAGGTAGATCTTCAGACATTGTTTGAAGACCGCCAGTGACTCAGCTGTTCGGACATCTAGGGGAAATTCACTCCACCACCTAGGCACCAGAACAGAGAAGAGTCTTGATGCATGCCTTCCTTGTACCCTGATCGATGGTGGGACCAGTCTAGCGGTGATAGAGGTTTGGAGGGTGTGTGGTGGAGTGTGGGTTGTGATAAGTGATTTGAGGTAAATGGGTGCTCATCCATTTTTGGTTTTGTAGGCAAGTATTAGAGTTTTAAATCTGATCTGGCAGCTACAGGAAGCCAGTGGAGGAAGTGAAGTAATGTGGTAGTGTGGGAGAACTTGGGAAGGTTGAAAACAAGTCAAACAGCTACATTCTGGATCAATTGCAGAGGTTGAATGGCACTCACAGGAAGACTTGCCAGGAGTGAGGTGCAGTAGTCCAGTCTCGAAATGACAAGACACTGAACCAGCACCTGAGTGACTTGTGTGAGTCTGAGTAAATGGATGAATGTCCTGATGTTGTAAAGGAGAAATTGACATGAGCGTGTCAGATTAGCGATGTGAGAGGAAAAGGACAGTTGATTGTCCATGGTTACCCCAAGGTTGCGTGCAGTAACTGAAGGTGGGATCAAAGAGTTGTCCAGGGAGATCACAAGATCCTGATATGGTGATCACAAGTTTTATCTGATGAGCTGCCATCCATGATGAGATCTAAGCAGAAACAAGAGTATCTGAGGGAGGGAAGAAGAGGATGAGTTGAGTGTCATCCGCATAGCAGTGGTATGAGAACCCATGTGAAGATATGACCTCACCAAGAGATTGAGTATAGAGTGAGAACAGAAGACGACCAAGTAATGAGCCTTGTGTGACACCAGTGGAGAGCCTGCAGGGAGCAGATGGGTGGACAAGAGAGTCTTGTGGTTGACTGTGTCACACCTCAGCATGTGGAGTCATTTGGGCCGGGAATTGAACAGCCAACCCAATGATTAGTGGATAACCTGCTCTACCACCTGAGCCACAGCCACCCTGTTGTTGGAGATCATCCTTTCGATTAAAACTCTTTCCACAGTGCTGAATTTATTTCTGCATTTTGCTGGGAGAAGTGTCTGAACTGATAGTGTCAGATGATATCTCCTGACTATTGGAGCCTTTTGTGGGCATCTGAACCTCATATATAATTTCTCCTTCTTCTGCAGTCTTATATTACTCCTAGTGGCATCTTCTGATGTGTTTCTCAAGATAAATTTGAGATTTGAGAGGAAAGCGAGCACAAGGAGCAGGAGAAGATTTGCAACAGAGCTTCAGTTACTTCTGTAGAATTCAAAGTAAAAAATATTACAACCCCCAAAAAAAATAAAAAGTTGGGACACTGTGTAAAATGTAAATAAAAACAGAATGCAATAATTGGCAGTTGTCACAATCTCATCGGCAGATGGCGCTGTGGCGGCCATGTGCACGGAGAGTGGGAGGGCGCGTGCGTGCACGAACCAGAACGAGCACTTGCTCACGAGTTACATAGGAACCATGGACACTTTGTTTACAATGGACATGTGCGTTTGTTTCTGTTTTGTCTCCGCCTTGTTTAGTTATTGGTGGATATGCGAGGCACGTCTCAATTGTTACCAGCTGTCAGCGTTTAAGGAAAATGACATTAGTTATTTAAACCCCTCGCGTTGCTGCGCACTTCGCGCAGTATTAAAGGTTTAAAGGAGTTAATTGTGTAATGGTGCCACGCAGTAGTGTTTCCATGCCCTGCTCTCGTTTTATGTTTCACACCTCAGTTCTAGTTAGATGTGTAAATGTGTAATTGTGCTAAGCGGTAGTGTTTCCATGCCATGCTCTAGCTTCATGTTTCATCCCTCGGTACGTTTTATGTTTAGACCTTGTTTCCCGTTTTCTGGTACAATGACTTTAATTGTAAATAAAGACTTTCATCTGCACTTGCTTCCTGTTCGAGTCCATTTAGAGTCAGTTACGTAACAGTTCTCATAAACCAATATGTTATTCACATTAGAACATAGAGAACATATCAAATGTTTAAACTGAGTAAATGTACCATTTTATGAAGAAAAAAAGGTAATTTCTTGGTTGCAACACGTCTCAAAATATTTGGGATGGGGGTCCCAACTTTTTCACCCTTGTCCCTTGAACACAGATTTCTCCAGATTCTTGGAATCTTTTGATTATATTATGTACTGTGGATGATGAGATATTCATAGTCTTTGCAATTTTACGTTGAGGAACATTATTCTGAAATTGTTCATCAAATTGAAGATGTAAATTTTTGCAGATTGATGAACCTCTTCCCATCTTTACTTCTGAAAGACTGTGCCTGTCTAAGACCCTCTGCTTATACCCAATCATCTTACTGACTTGTTCCCAATTAACCACCAGATGTTTCTTTTTACTAACACTTACTTTTACAGCCTTTTGTTGCCCCGTCCCAACTTTTTTGTGTTGCGGCCAAAGACCAAAAAGGGGGTGAGGCAGTTCCTGGGGTTATATCGCAGGTTTGTGCCTAATTTTTCAGTCATCACCAGTCTGCTGGTGGTAGCTCAGTGATTAAGATGTTGCACTACTGATTGGAAGGTTGTAAGTTCAAATTGAAGCACCACCAAGCTGCCACTGCTGGCCTATGAGCAAAGCCCTTATCCCTTAAATACTCTGCTGTATAAATGAGAAAATGTAAGTCGTTCTGGATACGGGCATCTGCCAAATACCATAAATGTAAATGCTGACTGACCTCACTAAAAAGGGAGTGCCTGTTCTGGTCCAGTGAAACCATGTGGGGGCCTAATGTTGCATCCTCCTGACATTTCGCTACATTTTGTTTTACAGACTGACGCATCAGACAGAGAGCTGGGGGCCGTTTTCTTCCAGGTAGTGGAGGGGAAGGAGCTCTGGAATGTCTGGCCATCGAGTCCTCAAACTCTGGTACTACCAACTTGGGCACCCCTTTACCCTTTGTCCCAATCACACCCCGCTCCAATGGCTCCACTGCATGAAGTACGCCAATACACAGATCACTCTAACCCTAGATCCATTCTAGCCAATCGAATTCAAGGTGGTCCACAGTCCAGGGGCACAAATCGTGATGGCAGATTATCACTATCACCTTGCATCATGCCATCTAATGTCTTATTGCTTTATTACATGGCTACTGATGTACATTATAAACATTTTCCTGATTTGGGAAAGCCATTGGTGTTTCGAAACAGAATTTGCTTACTTAGTCACGTAAATTAGAAGACAATTAGAAGTTTGCCAGAAAGGTCCAATAGCCTCTGGTTATGTTCAAATTGCCATTTGTTGTAATGTATTGTGAATGAAAAATGACTTATTTTTCTATTATTTCAGTGTTTCCAGGGAACAGTAGTATAAACATGAATGCAAATATAGCGCTAAACAGATACAGATAGTGGTATTGTGTTAACCCTTAGTGTAAATAATAAAACCAAAAAGAAGCTGTGTTAGGAGGGTATTGTATTACTTTACACATCAGTGTAAAGTTCTGACCTCTTAAATAGGCATAGAAGCATCCAGTGTGCTTTGCATCACCTCTAGCAGTCAATACGAATGAAAAAAGAAATTCAATTCAATTCAGTTTTATTTGTATAGTGCTTTTAACAATGGACATTGTCGAAAAGCAGCTTTACAGAAATGTATCAAATTAATTCTTGTTTGGTAATTCTGTGTTCCTGTTGAGGAAAACCTCGAAGCACACAGCATCCTTGAACTCAACTCAGTTCAAGAAAGAATTTAACACAATTGAGATTTTAGCTTTACTGAAGATTTTAATCATAAAATTAGTTTTAAGACAAAATAAATATTGCAGAATCACTATGTATGAACCTTACCACTGAGAGAGCACTTTATATTCCAGAGCTGGGCAAATGTAGGGCCTACATCACTGGCATATTTCTCTTCATACCACACCAAGAGCTCTTGTCCTGGATTAATGGGTCGACAGCAACGGTACAGAATCCCTCCTCGATACTGAAACGCCACAAGATTTTGCTCGCCATCACTATGAGCACAATTCACATACCTGAGAGTTTGAGGTAAAATGGCAGAAAGGGAAACAAAGAAAAAAAAACCCATATTGTTCTTACATAATGCAATTTAAAAAATCAGCAACTTATTTATAGTTTTTTATTTATTAGGGTGGACTTTGGAAAATGTAAATGATCAAAAATAGTAACAGCAGCATCTATAGCAAATAGTGCAAACAATGCTTCTATTAAATAAAGGATTTTTTTTGCAAAAACGGTGGGGGGGGCACAGTAGCTTAGTGGGTAGCAGGTTTGCCTCGCACCTTCAGGGTTAGGGGTTCAAATCCTGCCTCCACCCTATGTTTGTGTGTGTGGAGTTTGCATGTTCTCCCCATGCTTCAAAGGTTTCCTCTGGGTACTCCGGTTTCCTCACATAGTCCAAAGGCATGTGTTGTAGTCTGACTGGCATCTCTAAATTGTCCACAGTGTGTGAATGTTTGTGTGATTGTGCCCTGCGATGGGTTGAGACCCAGTCCACCCTTACAAATCGCTCCAGTTATAATAAATGACAGGAATGACACTGCAAGTGCGCAAATACAGCATTTAATGACAATAAGAATATAATGACTTAAGGTTAGTGTTAACCCTAACCCTAACCCAACTCACACCAGTTTCTCCAACCCCTTGCAGACCGGGTAGCATTTTGGATATAAACATAAATTTCTGCTCGAGCATCACTGATGTGTGCCTGTTTATCTTGCAAAGCTACGCAAGCTCCACTTTGTAAAGTTTACAGGTTACAGTCTTCTTCATTGCACTTAATATAAAATGCACCCCTGCCTTAGAGGACTTGGGTCACACACTTTTTTCTGTCACTCAACGATTACATCTTCGTCTGATGGTGACTGAGGTCATGTTGTGCATCAAAGGTAGCGCTGACAAACAGTAAACTGAAGACATTCAGTTTTCATTTTCATTGACATGTATTGTCATGTCTCTGGGTATTCTGCTAAAGCTAGTGGCGTCGCATTACCTGCGTTTGCACCTATGCGATGAGCTCAGTCGTCAGCAAAGTGCTGCCTGTTTATCTTGCCGTTTATTTATTTATTTATTTATTTTTAGGGATGCACCGAATGTTCGGCAACCGAAATTATCCGGCCGAAAATAGCAAAAAAAGCACTTTAGGTGTTTGGCCAAATAAGTGAAAAGGCTTAATAAATTTGACCAAACAATGACGTGTTTGATGATGCAACCAAATAGCCTAGCAACCAGAGTGAGACGCGCGAAGCTTTAATTGCAGCAAACATGTCAGCAGCGTGGAAGTGTCAGAGAAAGATGTAAGAATGGCCGTTAAAGAAGTAGGCATATGTCTAGAACAATTATTCATTTGTTGTGGGTCCACCCACTTTTTTGCACTCTTGTCAATGCACATTTTTGTTGTAGGCTACAGAGTGTTACATTCTTTCAGTAGTCAGTTATAGGCCTAACATAGGCTATTCAAGGGGGGCTCAAAGATGATCACATAAAAATATTTTTATTTTACTAATTTATTTATTTAAAGTTATATTGTGCCTTGTTGGTAGCCTATGCCTGCTGGAATGAAAAAAAAATTCAGTGTTAAATAAATATTTAAAAATTGTAGTTTTTGTCATTGATTTTTTCTTTGAAAAGCAAGACAAAATACTAAAAAGCACATTTTGACTATGTAATTTATGCAATGGTGAAAAAAAATGGCAAAATAAATGGAAAAAACGTGTTCGGCCAAGTTTTTCATTAAATTCGGCTTCGGCCAAGAATTTTCATTTCGGTGCATCCCTATTTTTTTTAGCACACAGTGTTTGGGAGACGCTCAGGCTGTAGGAGGCCTTTATCAGGTTAAAACAGGCTGTGTTTTTCCTTTGTATTGGTTTAAACTTTTAAGTAGCATTTACAGATGTTGTAATATATAATTTTAAATATATATATATATATATAAAACAAACTTGCAATTTGAACATTCTGAAAATCACGAACATTAATTTGAATTAATCATGAAAATCACCTAGCAATATGTCAGAGATGCAGACTGTGAGAAAAAGGTAAACAATCTTCCAACAAATTAGAAATTGTAAAATTAAAGACTAAATAAAGACCCAACAAGCAGTGTATTCCTCACCTCATCCAGTTAGCATGCACCTCTCTCTTAGCATCTATGTATTTTTCACACTGCCGACTCGTGTATATCTGCAAAAAAAAGCCACGTTTACATTTTATCCATCAGCACATGAGCATATGATTATATGATCAATATCCTCTTCTAACAAAGTTTTTAATGTTTGTGGCCTCGAAAAGTCTCTGACGAATTTTCCAGCTGTGTGGTGCTTGTGAAATATATTATTCCAGTCTGGCTGGTGTCTTTAATTTCTCTTTATGTTTAATCATGAGGTAACTGTATACTGTGCTAGCAGTGAGTATCACAGCTTTGCACTAAACTTTATTTTGCTCAGTTCTAGGGGCACCACCATGAAGGTCTTTACATTTAGATATTCACTGGCTGCAGAAAGTGTTTGCAACAGAAGCAGCTACAAAAGCAAAAGATGAGGCATGGGAGGAGTTTGGAGAGGCCATGCAAAAAAAAAAATAAATTGTGGCCCCAAAAATGAAAACCATGGTAAACCATTCAGCACCACAGGAGGGGGAGACAAGATCATGCATAATCTTTGCTAAGCAAGAAGGGGTGACCTCCACTGGGGATATTGTTTTAAGGAAACAAAGGAAGGATCTTTGAGAAACTCCATAACCCAGTGGGCATTCCCCGCCTTCGGGAGGCAGTTTTGGAGTCCACTTCCAGGGCTGAAATTACTTTGGTGGTTGGAAATCTTCAAAGTGGCGAGGCTATAAGGATGGATGAGATCTGGTGAGAGCTGTTAAATGTACACTGGACAGGGCTGCAGTTGGAGATATGTGGGGCAGTGCCTTTAGACTAGCAAACTGAAAGAAACAGTGGTACCTTTTTTTTTTTAAAAGGTTACCTAATGGTGTGTTACAATTATAAGGTAATTAAAAAGACTAAAGACTATGGCAGGTCTGGAGAGGAGACTCAAGTCTGATAAGTGAACTTAAAATTCAGGAGAAACAATGCTGGTTCCACCCAGGCCATGGGACCAGTTCTTTACTCGTGTACAATTTTATGAAGAGTCAGGGGAGTACGCTAATACAATTTTGTATATGTTTTGTGAATTTTGAGGCCTACAATCATGTGACTCAACATTTATTGTGAGAAATACTGCAGGAGTATGAGGTATCTGGGTAGCAAATTTATGTGATGAGAGACTGCTGATTAGAGGTTGCTGGATTGTAGCACCTTTCTTGGGTGACATAAACTCCACACGAACACTACTGGGGGTCAGTATCAGTCTGTTCTCATCTGGATGACCCAACCACCTGCAAAGGTACTGGCTGACCTTCCTTTTAAAGCTCTCAACAGTTGTCAGAAAGTTATGATGCCCTTTCCAAGCTCATGGCACTCTGGTGATGCCAAACTTTAAAGGAGTGCCTAAGTCAACATTTTGTCATAGTCAGCTCCCTGTGTATTTATCAACATACAGTCAGGGGAAAAAGAAAATACACTCACCTTCAATTCTATTTTTTTTTTTTATTTCTCAGGGCCTAAATAACAATTGTGTGGTCCTCACCCACTTCTAAAAAACAAAATAAATAACCTCAGGTGGCAAAAAAAAAACACATTTAAATATGCATTAATTTTTTCTCCAAAAAATGAACCAACATTCAGAATCCAGGTGGGAAAAAATAAATACACCTTATAATTCAGTAACGTGTAGGACCACGTTTAGCAACAATAATGAAGTAAACACGTTTCAGTCTCTCACATTGTTTTGGAGAAATTTTAACCCACTCTTATTTACAACACTCAGTTCATTGATGTTCGAGGGCATTAGTTTATACACAGCTCTCTTAAGATCCCTGCTGCAGCATCTAAATGGGGCTCAGGTCTGGACTCAGACTTGGCCATTCCAACACATTGATTTTTTTTTTTTCTTCTTTCACCATTCAGATGTCGATTTGCTGATTTCAAGTTGCATGAACCAATTTCAGCCCAACTGAAACTACTGGACAGATGACGTCTCATTTGTCTCAAGAACATTCTGGTATAAAGTGGAGATCCTTGTTGTCTCAGTGACTGAAAGTTTCCCAGGACCTGTGGCTGCAAAACAAGTCCAAATCATCATCATCCCTCCACCACCATGCTATGGGGTGTTTCTGTTGATACGCTACGTTTGGTTTTTGCCAAACATGGTGCTGTGCATGATAACCAAACATCTACACCTTGGTCTCATCAGTTAGAAGTATATCGTTCCAGAACTTTTGTGGATTGTTCAGAGGCAATTTTGCAAACCTAATTCATGCTGCCATATTCGTTTTTAGAAAGAGGGGGCCTTTTCCTAGCCACCCTACCATATGTCTTCAGTCTATTTCTGATTGTACTGTTATGAATATAAACATTCACATGTGCTTCAGAGGCCTGAAGGTCACATGATGTAGGTCTTGGGTTTTTCTTTATATTTCTGAACAACATACGATCTGACTTTGGACTGAATTTGCCGAGATGGCCATTCAGACTTACAACTGTCTTGAAGGTTCTCCATTTGGACACAATCCTTCTCAGTGTAGAACGGTGAATGGTGAATTCAATTTGTTTGGAGATGGCATAAAAGTAGTCACACTTTTTAATAATTAACTAATCTTGTGTATGTCATTAGGAACACCTGGCTGCTAATTACTCTCCTAATGATTGTGGAAGTAAGAAGGGTGTATTTACTTTTTTTCCCAACAGGTTTTTGAATGGTGGTTTCTTTTTTTGAGGAAAAAAAGATTACACATTGGAAATTTATACTGCTTCGTGTTTTGTCACCTGAGGTTATTTTACATTACATTACATTTATTAATTTAGCAGACACTTTTATCCAAAGCGACTTACAAATGAGAATATACAGTATCTCACAAAAGTGAGTACACCCCTCACATTTTTGTAAATACTTGATTATATCTTTTCATGTGACAACACTGAAGAAATGACACTTTGCTACAATGTAAAGTAGTGAGTGTACAGCTTGTATAACAGTGTAAATTTGCTGTCCCCTCAAAATAACTGAACACAGCCATTAATGTCTAAACCGCTGGCAACAAAAGTGAGTACACCCCTAAGTGAAAATGTCCAAATTGGGCCCAAAGTGTCAATATTTTGTGTGGCCACCATTATTTTCCAGCACTGCCTTAACCCTCTTGGGCATGGAGTTCATCAGAGCTTCACAGGTTGCCACTGGAGTCCTCTTCCACTCCTCCATGATATCACAGAGCTGGTGGATGTTAGAGACCTTGTGCTCCTCCACCTTCCGTTTGAGGATGCCCCAAAGATGCTCAATAGGGATTAGGTCTGGAGATATGCTTGGCCAGTCCATCACTTTCACCCTCAGCTTCTTTAACAAGGCAGTGGTCATCTTGGAGGTGTGTTTGGGGTCATTATCATGCTGGAATACTGCCCTACGGCCCAGTCTCTGCTTCAGTATGTCACAGTACATGTTGGCATTCATGGTTCCCTCAATGAACTGTAGCTCCCCAGTGCCGGCAGCACACATGCAGCCCCAGACCATGACACTCTCACCACCATGCTTCACTGTAGGCAAGACACACTTGTCTTTGTACTCCTCACCTGGTTGCCACCACACACGCTTGACACCATCTGAACCAAATAAGTTTATCTTGGTCTCATCAGACCACAGGACAGTAATCCATGTCCTTAGTCTGCTTGTCTTCAGCAATCTGTTTGCGGGCTTTCTTGTGCATCATCTTTAAAAGAGGCTTCCTTCTGGGACAACAGCCATGCAGACCAATTTGTTGCAGTGTGCGGTGTATGGTCTGAGCACTGACAGGCTGACCCCCACCCCTTCAACCTGTGCAGCAATGCTGGTAGCATTCATACGTCTATTTCCCAAAGACAACCTCTGGATATGACGCTGAGCACAGGCACTCAACTTCTTTGGTCTCAAGGTTTCTTCCTCTTAAAACATCTTAGGGAGTTTTTCCTTGCCACCGTCGCCACTCAGTGGCTTGCTCAGTTGGGATAAATTCGCACCTTTAATATCTGTATACCATGTTGATATTTCTGTAAAGCTGCTTTGAGACAATGTCTATTGTAAAAAGCGCTATACAAATAAAATTGAATTGAATTGAATTGAATTTGGTCGACCATGGCGAGGCCTGTTCTGAGTGGAACCTGTCCTGTATGGTCTTGGCCACCGTGCTGCAACTCAGTGTCAGGGTCTTTGCCATCTTCTTATAGCCTCGGCCATCTTTATGTAGAGAAACAATTCTTTTTTTCAGATCCTCAGAGAGTTCTTTGCCATGAGGTGCCATGTTGAACTTCCAGTGACCAGTATGAGGGAGTGTGAGAGCGATGACACCAAATTTAACACACCTGCTCCCCATTCACACTTGAGACCTTGTAACACTAACAAGTCACATGACACCGGGGAGGGAAAATGGCTAATTGGGCCCAATTTGGACATTTTCACTTAGGGGTGTACTCACTTTTGTTGCCAGCAGTTTAGACATTAATGGCTGTGTGTTGAGTTATTTTGAGGGGACAGCAAATTTACACTGTTATACAAGCTGTACACTCACTACTTTACACTGTAGCAAAGTGTCATATCTTCAGTGTTGTCACATGAAAAGATATAATCAAATATTTACAAAAATGTGAGGGGTGTACTCACTTTTGTGAGACACTATACAAGCAAAGCGATATATCAAGCGGAGAACAATACAAGTAGTGCTACCATACAAGATCTTTTAATTGAGTGTGCAGAGAAGAGGTGTAAGTGCCAGAGTAATTTTTTTCTTTTCTTTTCTTTTTTATTTAAAAGGATAATGTGGGGTTGGCGTTTTAGGGGTTAGCTGGGTGTTCAGGGAAGAGGTGGGTCTTGAGCTGTTTTTTGAAGACAGTGACAGATTCCGGATTGAGGTTGGAAGTTCATTCCACCACTGAGGGCCAGTTAGTGTGAAGGTTCTGGAAAGGGATCTTGAGCCACGCTGAGTAGGCACTACTAAGCGTCGGTCATTAATTGATCGCAGATTGCGTGAGGGGAAGTAAGCCTTCAGGAGAGAGTTGAGGTAGGAGGTGCTATTCTAGACAAGGTCTTGGTGAGCATCAAGGCCTTGAATTTGATACGGGCAGGTACAGGAAGCCAGTGGAGGGAGATGAAGAGGGGTGTGACATGGGTCCTTTTGGGCTGGTTGAAGACGAGACGTGCTGCTGCGTTCTGAATCATCTTAAGTGTTATTTGTTTACAGAAGTTGATGAGGACCAAACAATGGTTATTTAGGCCCTGATAAATAAAAACATAGAATTGAAGGAGAGTGTGCTTCCTTTTTCCCATGACTTTATGCACATGTGCATGAAGAAGAACATTACCACAATTCTGGCTGTGTTTAGTAAGGTTAATCTAGCCCATTTACCGCAGCAAAGAGGTGGAACTGCCTTTTTAGTGTAAAGCTAATAATAACTACATTTCTTAAATTAAAAAAAAAAATCTTTTAGGCAACAGTCCTCACATCAAGTCCACACATTCAGATTCCGGCAGTTCATTTAAGCAAATCAGTCAGTAAAATGTTCTCTAGGTTTTAAGTGCTAGTAAGTTTGAGGAAGATGAAAGCGTGTTTAAAGTGTCTCCACATATCACTGGCAACAAGAAACTGGAATTGATTTGAATGAACATTTATCCAGTAGTGAGTAGAAAAATGTAGAAGGTAACATTATCCCCATAATTTCACCAGTGTGGTGAATTCTATCCAAAATTTTGAATAATATCCAAATATTAAATGTTTATTTATTTGTTTATAAATGAATATTAACTTACCACCCAAGAGTAGACACTGTTCATGGCTTCCTCTCTGTCTACCAGCTCTCCCTGGTAGGGTCCGTAATGTGCACCTACTGGAACAGTCTCCCCCTTATTAAACACTCCCAGGCCTGCGTCAGGAATACCGGACTTCTGAATCTCCAGCCCAGGAGGAAGAGTTTGTCTGGCTCGGTCAGCGACCCCCATGGGAACAGGACTATCAGCGATGAACAGCGCCAGACCATGGACCTCACACTTACTAAAGAAGACGGATTTGCAAACCTCACAATCTGGAAAGAGAGAAAAGCATGGGGAGAAATGATGCCCCAAATGTTTTTAATTAGTTTTATATTGTTAATTATTTTTAAAAGTGCAATTTACACATACATGTTAAACTATTTTACCCAGCAAAATGTTCCAGATTTCTCAGCAATGTCAAATGACACAGAAAAAAGATGCAAACATTAACAACAATAAAATCTGAGCAGGCAGAAAGAAATGTAGGTATCCATTTAGGTATGCATGTAGGTAGGTAGGTAGGTAGGGGTGTGCTTTATTAATCCCCAGAGGGGAAATTAAGGTGACTCCCTTCAGGACCTTAGTGCACTACATAATACGTAGGGAGAATAGTCAGTGAGAGAGTTACTGGGCTCCAGACTGGACTCTAAAGTATCCTAATGTCTTACAGAGGAAGTCTTTAACATCAGCTTCTTCCTCTTTAATGGAGACAACTTCAGGTATGATGTGGAAGCTGTTTCCATGGTTACTGATGCTCAGCTCCAGTGTCTCTTTCTTCACACTGCCTTCTGTTCCTCCATCTTTAGTCTCTGTTTTCATCTCCTCACACAGCTAAAGATCAAACAACAAAAACATTTATTCAGCAAACAACATCCACAATGTTTATAAATCTCTTTATATCCGTACAGACTCTAGTTCGCTAATATCAAACAGTTTTAGATTTTTCAGTCCTGATTAAATATCATTACGTTATGAGTGATTTGCAAGACAGACAGTAACCGACAGAAGACTGGTCACACTTTAACATCATGATATTAATTTCTCACACACATCATCATTCAGCTTTACCTGTGATCGAGCAGGATCAAGAGCTGGAGACTTCCTGGAAGAGTGCAGTCTGTTTCCTGCTGAACTTTTATTTAACTTCCTTGACCTAGAAAAATATCATTTATACATGACTGTAATTCTTAACATTATTTTTTATCAGACAAGTGACAGTGAGAATGAGAGTGTAAAAATGAGACTTGTCTGCTTGTCCAATCATGTTCCATCTTTAACAGAAGTGGTCCAGGTTATTGTCTCCAGTCTGATCAGATGCAGGAACACTGGCTGTGTTTAAATGTAAAGTCTGAATTAAATCATTTACTTAACTAATTTAATTTAATCCTAATGAACTGTTTATGCATACCATAAACGCAACAGTCTGTAAACGGCGATCATTTATATGCACATTACATAATAAAAATCAAAGCTCTCTGTGTACGGGGAGCAAGATTTAGTGCCAACGTTATCAGTACCATGTATTTAACCTATATAAAACATATTAACCCATTTAAAATGCATTAGTATTTACATGTCCATTAATAAAAACAGTACAGTTATGTTGGTTAAAACCAAATAATTTGTACTTTTTTAAAAATGGTGAAGCATAATAAAATAATATTTCTTTAAGTATATTTATTACAATATTAATACCTAAAATTAAATTAGGTATTAATGAGCCAAAACATTATAACCACTCACAGATGAAGGGAATAATGTTGACTATCTAGTAATAACGACACGTTAAAGCTCTGTGCTATATTAGACAGTAAGTAACAGTCAGTTCCTGTGATATTCTGGACAATGTTCTGCTGGGAAACCCTAAGGCCATGTATTCATGTCACCATTGTAAAAAATATCGATTCTCTGATTTTAATCAATCTTCAATTTAACTAAATGATATAGACTCAGGAAATCCCTGAATCGATTCTTAATGCGCGTTTTACTTGAGAGGATGTGAATATTATCTGTAGTTCACCTCTCATCCTGAAAATGTCACCATCTTTCATGTTTTGAATTTTGAAAACGGTTTTATTTCTTAAACATGTTTCAAGTTGTTAATGAATTTCACTGTTGCACATTTACAATGTTTTTTTTATTATTATTTACAGTAATGTGCAGTTTTGTGTTTACCCTGTATGCACATATTTACGATTTCTTGTTACAATGTTTGTTACTCAAAGTAAAAAGTAATTAAAGATAATTGTGTGGGCCCTATTGTTAATGTAAATGTGTATTTCAGAAATATAGCTAAGTAGGAGGGTTTCGGTACCAGCATTTATATTAAAACATAGATGTCTGCAAAACTAACATTTTAAATATTGATAATTAATCAATATTGAATCGAATCGCCAAATTGGTCGCAGTGCAAAGCCCTAGTGTTCGCAAGAAATTTGGTATTCATGAAAATCCTGTACATTCGGAAAAACGTTTGAATCCTATCCTGAGTGTGTGTAAATTTATGCATAAGAAGACTGACTAATGAAAACCTCAACTGAACAACTTCAAATCATATAATCTGCATGGATTACTGTACAATTGTTTATGTTTATTACGCTCACAGCATTTAGCGACTAATAGAAGAGCTTTGGAATCAAAAACACATCCTCGGGCTAGTTAACTAGGTCAGGGACTAAGAGAACATTTTGTGAAATTTTATTGGCATTAATTAATTAATATGAAAAATAAAGAAAGTGAGCCCAAACCCATAAGTCAACACAAATAAAACTAATCATTTAATTATGGCAAAAGAAGTGGAGGTGTATAAAGGGAGGACGGGCCGGTCCGTCTGCGCAGAGCCGTGAGCCGTAAACAAACGACTCAGCTGATGGAAGATTTAGCGCTCACTTTTTATTATTAACTATTATATATTATTACATATTTTTTATTGACATAGAAACGAGTCAAAATACTTCTGCATTTTAACCTTTACTCTGATCGTTCATTTCGTGTAAAATGTTATTAAATGTCTTACTGTTCTAAATAAAAAATTGTAACAATTTAATTGTTTTATTAACTTAAAATCACTGTCCCACCTTATCTGAAAATACTCTTACAGTGAAAAGCAGCGCCTAAAAGTGCTCAAATGTTCAAATCATTGTCACATTAAAGCTATAATGAAATATTATTGTTCCTAATGTTTTGGCCTCTTGGTGTTTACAGGGAGAATGGCTAAAGCGCACACAGCTTCAGTTAAACTCACCTCCGGGTTTAAAGCAGAAAGGAGTTTTAAATCCTCACGGAAACGCGCTTTTTAAATTTCATTATAAACTCACAATCTCAGATAAAAAGAGTTTATTGTCAGGCAACGGAGATGTTCAGGAGAGAAACCTTTCCTTCTTCAGTGTTTTCTGGAGGTTGGAGACGCCGCTATCTGGCGCCTTACCGCCACCACCTGGACAGGAGTGGAGTTTCAGGGTAGAATATAATGAACTGTAATAAAAATCCAAAAGACCTTCTAATCAGTTTTGATATATTTTGGTTTCTGAGTCTCTGGTACATTATTAGAATGAAAACAGCAGAAGGGTCTCTACGTGTTATCTGTAACTCCCACTGATATCCACACACGTGGATAAGGACTGAAGCATTATTCTGTTATTCTCTCATAGGCATTTCTTAATAAGCATTATTCTCTCTCACACTATCATACTCTCTCACACACTATCAAACTCTCTCACACTGTCATGCTCTCTCTCACACTATCATACTCTCTCACACACTATCATACTCTCTCACAATATCATACTCTCTCACACTATCATACTCTCTCACACACTATCAAACTCTCTCACACTATCCTACTCTCTCACACTATCATACTCTCTCACACACTATCATACTCTCTCTCACACTTTCATACTCTCTCACACTATCATACTCTCTCACACACTATCATACTCTCTCACACTATCATACTCTCTCACACACTATCATACTCTCTCACAATATCATACTCTCTCACACTATCATACTCTCTCACACTATCATACTCTCTCACACACTATCAAACTCTCTCACACTATCATACTCTCTCACACACTATCATACTCTCACACACTATCATACTCTCTCTCACACTTTCATACTCTCTCACACTATCATACTCTCTCACACACTATCATACTCTCTCACAATATCATACTCTCTCTCACGCTATCATACTCTCTCACAATATCATACTCTCTCTCACGCTATCATACTCGCTCACACTATCATACTCTCTCTCACACTTTCATACTCTCTCACACTATCATACTCTCTCACACACTATCATACTCTCTCACAATATCATACTCTCTCTCACACTATCATACTCTCTCACAATATCATACTCTCTCTCACGCTATCATACTCGCTCACACTATCATACTCTCTCTCACGCTATCATACTCTCTCACACTATCATACTCTCTCTCACGCTATCATACTCTCTCACACTATGATGACGATGATGATAATGATCATGACGATGATGATGATGATAGTGATGACGACGATGATGATGATGATGATGATGACGATGAGATTACGATGACGATGATGATGACGATGATGATGATGACGATGATGATGATGATGATGATGATGACGACAATGACGATGATGATGATGATGACGATGATGACGATGATGATGATGATGAAGATGATGATGATGATGATGATGACGATGATGATGATGACGATGATGACAATGATGACGATGACGATGATGATGATGACGACGATGATGATGACGACAATGATGACGATGATGACAATGACGATCATGATGACGCTGATGATGACGATGATGATGACGATGATGATGTTTATGACGATGATGACAATGACGATGATGACGACGATAATGATGACAATGATGATTTATTCATTTATTATGTTCTTAAGACCGATTCTCTGTCCTGCATAATTATCTTTTTCAGCGAATCATCGTCCGTTTTTTTTTCTGGGTTGAAACTAGGTTATAATTAGGTATTTTATTTACTTATTCTATGTATTAGAATATTATAATCATTATGTCATTTATTTCACGTGTTATTTATTTATTTATTATTATATTATTACTATTTTTTGTTTTTTGTTTAAGTGTTTGGGATAGGTTATGATTAGGTTGTGATTATATTGTAGGTAGGTTATAAGTAGGTTAGTGCTAGGATTAGGTTACAATTAGGTTATTTATTTATTTATTTATGCTGATTAGTTTGTGGTTTGAGATAGGTTATATATTGGTTGTGATTGTATTGTAGTTAGGTTATAAATAGATTAGGGTTAGGATTAGGTTTAAATTAGGTTATTTATTTAGTTATTTATTTATAATGATTAGTTTACGGTGTGGGATAGGTTATGATATGATTATAATTGTGTTGTAGTTAGTTTATGATTAGGTTAGATTACGGTTATGGTAGTGTTTGATTATGACACGGTTAGGGTTAAGTTATTTATTTATGTGGATTAAACTATAATCCCTGGTTCAGGCTGTGTTGGGGGGAATTGGACAAGACTACGTCGGTAGTTGGTTGGTTGTTTCTTCCATAACGCTGGGTTCTCACATGTCGGTGTTATGTTGAGATAAGTTACCGGCAGGTTTTATCCTGCATGTCGGAATGATAGGTTAAGCAGAATAAAGAATGGACTACCTGTCTGGGCAGTACATTCGCCATGCCTGTCTGGGCTTGTCTCTGCTCACCTATCCAACAGTCTCCCTATCCCCTGATTAAAGGGGTAAGAGATTGGACAGGTGTGGTCAATGGACACGATCGTCATCAAAGCTCATGTTCCACCAATTCAGTTGGAAGTGGTATTTAGTTGTCTGTGGTTAAGATGTTACTCATGATTGAGGCTTTGCTGATGATATTGGACTGTAGTAATTCTACCGGAAGTTGGGCTTTCTTCTTTTATCTGCAGTTGAGTGTAGAAGCTATTTAGCTCTAGGTTGTTACTCCTGAGTGAGGCTTTGTTGACGATATTTGGCTATAATTTTACCTGAAGTTGGGCTTTCTTCTTCTATCCATAGTTGAGTGTAGAAGTCGTTTAGGTCTAGGTTATTGCTCCTGAGTGAGGCTTTGCTGATGATATTTGGCTATAATTTTACCTGAAGTTGGGCTTTCTTCTTTTATTCGCAGTTGAGTGTAGAAGACTAAGATCTAAGTGATTACTCCTGAGTGAGGCTTTTGCTGGTGATATTTGGCTGGAATTCCACCTGAAGTTGGGCTTTCTTCTATATCTGTAGTTGAGTGTAGAAGTCATTTGGGCCTAAGTTGTTACTCCTGATTCAGGCTTTGATGATGGTCTCGGCCGTGATTTTATGATTAATTTATTTATTTTATGCGGGTTAGGCACGTCTGGTTAGGCGTTTTACATTTACATTTACATTTATTCACTTAGCAGACGCTTTTATCCAAAGCGACTTACAAATGAGAAAGATACAAGCAAAGCGATATATCAAGCAGAGAACAATACAAGTAGTGCTACCATACAAGATCCATTAATTGAATTCCAGAAGAAGCAAAGTGCAGAGTAGAGGTGTAAGTGCAATTTATTTATAATTTTTAAAAAATATTTATTTATTTCTTTTATTATGAGTTGGCTAGGTGTTCGTGGAAGAGGTGGGTCTTTAGCTGTTTTTCGAAGATGGTGAGAGATTCTGCGGTCCGGATTGAGATTGGAAGTGCATTCCACCACTGAGGAACAGTTAGTGTGAAGGTTCTGGAAAGGGACCTCGCGCCACACTGAGTTGGAACTGCTAAACGTCGGTCGCTAATCGATCGCAGATTGCGAGAGGGAATGTAGGCCTTCAGGAGAGAGTTGAGGTAGGAGGGTGCTGTTCCTGACAAGGTCTTGTAGGTGAGCATCAAGGCCTTGAACTTGATGCGAGCAGCTACAGGAAGCCAGTGGAGGGAGATGAAGAGGGGTGTGACATGGGTTCTCTTGGGCTGGTTGAAGAAGAGGCGTGCTGCAGCATTCTGAATCATCTGAAGGGGTTTGATGGAGCTGGCTGGGAGGCCTAACTTAGCTTAAGTATAACCCTAACCCCAACCCTACAGTTTAAAGGGGGGAAAATCTGTTAAAACATGATTATTGTGTGTGTTTGTTTATATATATATATATATATATATATTTATCCCCCCACCACAAGTGTCACCCAAGGTGTGCTTATGTAGACAGGGTGTGGTGTGTGTGATTGAACTTGAACTTGAAATAAGTCTTTAATCCATTCATAAAAAATACATGTGTGAAGTTTTGAGGTGTAAATGGGTGTCGCAGCGATTGCTAATCTTAAATACACGCTCTGACTTCTGCCTTTTTAAGCCGAAAAATGCTCGATATCGGGCAAAATAATTATTTAAAAATTAAATCTCCACAGCGGTTCTGTTCCTGGAATGTTTCCCGATCTGGCCAGCGTGTTGGTTTCGCTTGGATCATTTTAAAATTTTTTAACAGTTTTCCGCGGTAATTCTCTCGCGAGCACCCGCAAGAAACTTGGGGAGGAATCTGAATGAAGAGCACCCGCGGAAATCTGTCATAAATCCATTCATAAACAATTACATGTGTGAAGTTTTGTGTTTAAAATGGGTGTCGCAGCGATTTCTGAGCTTAAATACGTTCTCTGACTTCGGCCTTTTTAAGCCGTGGAAAAACGCTTGAAATTGGGCAAAATACTTATTTAAAAATTCAATCTCCACAGCGGTTCTGTTCCTGGAATGTTTCCCGATCTAGCCAGCGTGTTGGTTTCACCTGGGGTCTCGGGCCCCATGGCTGCTTTGGTGACTCTTGATAACCAGTTATACAGTACCATGGGCTGTGAAAACTTAGAAAAATTTTCCAAGTCCCAGTTATACCATGGGCTGACCCTCTGGTATAACTGAAAAAGTTTAAAAAATTTTCTAAGTCCCCAAGAGTCCCTAAGAGTGGGCCTCTATTTTCTGGGGCTTTTTCAGATTTTTTCCCCATTATAAGTGTTCTGTTAGTGGGAATGCATGTGCTGTGAGTGGGCCTGTATTTTTCTGGGGCTTTTTCAGATTTTTCCCCATTATAAGTGCTCTGTTAGTGGGAATGCATGTGCTGTGAGTGGGCCTGTATTTTTCTGGGGCTTTTCCCAGATTTTTTCCCCATTATAAGTGTTCTGTTAGTGGGAATGCATGTGCTGTGAGTGGGCCTATATTTTTCTGGGGCTTTTTCAGATTTTTGCCCCATTATAAGTGCTCTGTTAGTGGGAATGCACGTGCTGTGAGTGGACCTCTAAAAGGGGGAAAAAACCCCAGAAAAATAAAGTGCTCTGTTAGTGGGCATCCATGTGCTAAGAGTGGGCCTCTATTTTCTGGGGCTTTTTCAGATTTTTTCCCCATTCTACGTGCTCTGTTAGTAGGCATGCATGTGCTAAGGTGGGCCTGTATTTTTCTGGGGCTTTTCCCAGAATTTTTCCCCATTCTAAGTGCTCTGTTAGTGGGCATGCATGTGCTAAGAGTGGGCCTCCATTTTCTGGGGCTTTTTCAGATTTTTTCCCCTTTTAAAGTGCTCTGTTATTGGGCATGCATGTGCTGTGAGTGGGCCTGTATTTTTCTGGGGCTTTTTCAGATTTTTTCCCCCATTCTAAGTGCTCTGTTAGTGGGCATGCATGTGCTGTGAGTGGGCCTCTATTTTCTGGGGCTTTTTCAGATTTTTTCCCCATTCTATGTGCTCTATCAGTGGGCATGCATGTGCTTTGAGTGCCCCCCCCCCCCCCCCCCACCATTTTAAGTCGTGTCCTCGTGGGTATAGATTTAATGTAGACCTGGGAGTATTTTTGGAAAAGTTTTCTGATTTTTGCTGGTAAATTATAGGAACGTCCCTAAATAGCAAGAGCACATGCCTGAAACATTGCTATTCATAAATATGTAACCTATTCCACCATAGTAGCTTTTTAGAGCACATTTTAAGCGATTAAACATCCCAAATAGGCTGCGTTATTTTGCTGCAGGGTGTTTGTTTTTGTTTTTTTGCTGCAGGGTGGTTCCTACTAGGTTCGCTTGCAGGCTCTAATTGGAGTGCCCTCCTGATTGACTGCTCTTAATTGGCTGCCTATATAAGCGCCCGCTCTAGCGGCACTGCTCGCAGAGCAGCAAGCAAGATGTCATGGAGAAGAGCATGTCCAGTTTGTTGGCGTTTCTAAGTGAACGTTCAGTCTCATCTCACCTATGCTCATCGGCAGGGTCCAGAGGAACGGCGGCTTCACTTGGCAACGGCTAGACTTCACTTCTGCTGCACCAACGCCCGACGCTCGCCCGGAAAGAGTAGTGGCTCTGTGGGTGAGTACCTGAACTATGTCTAGGCCTATTTTTATTGTGTGTGTGTCCCCGGCGTTAG